>NC_091951.1:154886375-155197592 GCF_031021105.1 Erythrolamprus reginae | reverse complement strand
AGTTATTGGCAATTCTAAATATCTAAATATAGTAAAACCAACGAAGATCCTGTTGATTCAGTTGTAGAGTAAAGAAGACAACTTTGACATAAGGTTGGAAGATCTATTACTAAGGCAATGAATGGGCAGATAAACATTGCAAAAGCCCAGGCACTGTGGTGGGGGTGGGGGAAAGGTTATATAAGTATCAGAGATGCCCCCTCCCCTATCTTACATGAATATAAAAGAGGAAAGAAGGGAGCCATATTCAGATTGGAAGGTTTGGTTACTAATAGCCAATCTTAAAAGGCTAGTTTCAGTTCTATGAGCAATAGAAGAAAAGAATACAAGGAAAATAAAATACATCTGAACTTCTACATTACTTCTCAGCTTGTTGAACACGAGATGGCACTCTTACAGTTTTGTACACAACATGCCACCTTTATTTGCTGCTGGCTCTGCCTCTTTGTATTCCTAAATTAGAATGCATTGCTCTCTACTATGCCTGGCAGTATTAGCTTGGTGTTGGCTGAAGGCAGCCTGCATTTCTGCTTTTTGGATCCCTCTCTCAGAAGACTGAAGGCTGCAGGGATCACATGCTGTGTGCTCAAGCAAAATGTGGTTTGTTTGAATTTGGCTTAGCATGCTATTTAAATCCAGCTGGTCTCAATCTATTCAACAAATTATGGTTCAACTCCCCCCCCCCCCACCAGTCAGAAGTTAGGTAGAAGGCACAAATAGGCAATCTATGTACTTAGAAGGGCCCGTAATTGCAAGAGGCATTCAAATTAGCCAGAATCCATTCAATAATTTATGGAACACATTGTATATTAAACTATATTATTACAAGTTACTTGGAATACTTCACCCTGCTGTACAACAAATACCCACATTTCAAAAGTTGCTATTTCAGCTTCCATATAATTGACAGAAAAAGGCTTGTGCTTGAAATTCAGAAAAATTAGTACAGTATTGTAGCATGTTTCTCTCTGGCTTTTCTATTGAGATAAATACCCTATGCCAGTGATGGCGAACCCTTTTGCCCTCGGGTGCTGAAAGAGCATGCATGTGTCCTATTGGGATGCATGAGTACCCACGCCTATAATTCAATGCCTGGGGGAGGCGAAAACAGCTTCCCCCACCCTTCGGAGGCTCACTAGAGGCCAGAAATGGCCTGTTTTCCAACTTCTGGTGGGCCCAGTAGGCTTGTATTTCATCCTTCCCAGGCTCCAAAGGTTTCCCTGGAGCTGGGGGAGGGTAAAAATACCCTCCCCAATCCTCCTGGAAGCCAAAAACGCCGTCCCAGAGCTTCTGTGTGAGCCAAAAGTCAGCTGGACAGCACACATATGCATGTTAGAGCTGAGCTAGGGCAACGACTCACATGCCAGCAGATATGTCTACGCATGCTACCTATGGCCCCTGTGCCATAGCTTTGCCATCACTGGCCTCTGCAGTTATTTGAGAGGTTGAAAGTATAAATCAATCAACCAATCAATCAATCAATCAATCATTCTTGGTGAATTCAAGGTACAACCACAAAGTGTTTTACTTGAGAATGCTATAGAAGTGTTTTGCCATTGCTTTCTTCTGAAGCCTAAAAATTCAGTATTTTCTTCAGACTTCCCATCCAAGCATAAGTCAGGTGTGGAAATAGCCACCTTCCATTGAGTTTCAAAAATCTGTAGAAATTGTAGAATTTTGGAATTGGAATGGACCAGAGTCATTGGGAATCAGCCAGCCAGCCAGCCAGTCAGTCAGTCAATCATCCAGAATAGAATAGAATAGAATACAATAGAATTCTTTATTGGCCAAGTGTGATTGGACACACAAGGAATTTGTCTTTGGTGCATATAAAAGATACATTTGTCAAGAATCATTTGTACCACACAATGATTGTCATAGGGTACAAATTGTTTAGCAGAGTAATGGTGTTTGGGAAAAAACTGTTCTTGTGTCTAGTTGTCTTGGTGTGCAGTGCTCTATAGCGATGTTTTGCAGGTAGGAGTTGAAACAGTTTATGTCCAGGATGTGAGATGGTCTATAAATATTTTCAACAGCCCTCTTTTTGACTCATGTAGTATACAGGTCCTCCATGGAAGGCAAGTTGGTAGCAATTGTTTTTTCTGCAGTTCTAATTATCCTCTGAAGTCTGTGTATGTTTTGTTGGGTTGCAGAACCAAACCAGACAATTATAGGGGTGCAGATGACAGACTCAATAATTCCTCTGTAGAACTGCATCCACAGCTCCTTGGGCAGTTTGAGCTTCCTGAGTTGGCATAGAAAGAACATTCTTTGTTGTGCTAGATACTGAAATGTGCAGAGAAAGCAAAACACATTTCTAGAGGTAACTCTCCATTCCTTTCTTACAAATCTCTAGAGATGAAGAATCTCACAATCCCTGTTACACAAGTTGTATGAGACTTTTTTTGCTGGCATACGTTTCTAAAGAGCAATTACCAGTATGTACTTTAGCTAACTTGACTGTTAAAAAGTAACACAAGGGAAGGGTATGTGTTACTGGTTATGTCAGAGCCATCAAGTATATGAGGCAATCAGTAATGATTCCTTTTCTTGTGATAGCCAAGAACTTTTTGTGGATCTGCCTGGTTGCTTTCTGAAATTCTCTGGCCAGATTCCTCTTTCCTATTGCACCATCCTTTTCATGCTACGATGTTGTAAGCATAAGGTTGTAAGCAGTAACGGTCAGCCAAAATTTTTACTGCCATGCTGTGGATGTGGTTTATTTTGTGGGTTCATGTGATTGGGTAGGAGTGGCTTGCTGGCCATGTGACCAGGTGGGAGTGGCTTGAACGATCATCGTTCAAGTGAACTGTGAAGTCCTCGACTTACAGCCTTACCAGTGTTGCTCGCTGGGGTGACAATTTGCTTCGTGTTTCCCGTGCTCTCCTTCCTGGGTCACCCCCCCCACCTTAGGCTGGGTAGCTAGGTGAACGGGTGCTGCCAGAATCATAAATGCTGCCAGCGCTGCTTCCACCCATGCCTTCTGCCGCGTGAGGCTGGAGGGGAGCCGGGCAGGAGAGAGGGAAGCTCATCCAAAGCCAGGAAGGAGGAAAGAGGAAAAAAGCAAGGAGCTCAGACACAGCAGCAGCAGCAGAGAAAAAAAGAAGAGCCGAGCTGAGCCGAGACCAGTAATCCAGGAAGTGACAGCCGCCAATGAGCTGGAGCTGCGCACGCATCTTCATTTCTGCCAGTGGAACTGCGTTCCACCCCGTCCTGCCTGCTGCCCACCCCTGGTTGTAAGATGAAACAAATAGAAAAGGCAATATGCAGCAGAAAAAGAAACAAATAGAAAAGGTGAAACAAATAGATAGACTGTCTGTTGCAGTAAGGGAATCTTATTTTGCAACAATATCACTATTACCTAGCCTGATCTCCTTATTCATTTTAACCCTTGTCTTCTTTATTATCATCATCCTTATTTCATTATTATTTATAACATTGTCCTTAAAACAAGAAGACATTGAATTCTGGAGACAAAAAGTATAAATATATTAAAGCTGCATTATAAAATATATTAACAACCTTCTAAAAGCATTGAGTTTGACAAATGACCAAGACCAGCAATCAGCAGGTGAAATTTAGCCGCCTGAAGCACATTTAACAGAGGTATTTTTAGTTACTGATAGACCACAGGTCAAGAAAGAGATGATCTTTACCCTCGATGGAGGAAATTCTGACAGGTCGTGCTTTCTTTCTCATTGCTGTTAATAATGGAACAATAAAAATATGGAATTGTAGAATTTTAGAGCGGCAAAGCAAGACAAAGGTAATCTATACCAGGGTCGGGCAACTATGGCAACTTTACAATATGTGGACTTCAACTCCAGAATTTCAGAGCCAAGTTATATTTGGAACATCCCCAGATCTAGATGGCTGAAACAACCATAGTCACTTGCTCTTGATAAGATTGAGTTGGAGATAGTTTTGCACCCAAACCTGCACATCCTCCTGAGATAGAACCTCAACAGCTTCACTTGGTTGGCTTGGGGTTGAAATACTTATTTGGGTATCATCAGTACACTGGTTACAGTGGTACCTCTACCTACAAACGCCTCTGCTTATGAACTTTTCTATCTTGAACTGGGTCTTCGAGATTTTTTTGTCTCTTCTCAAGAACCATTTTCCACTCACAAATCTGAGGCTCCGAAACTGTAACTGGAAAAGGCTGGGAGAAGCCTCCGTGGGGCCTCTCTAGAAATCTCCTGGGAAGAAACAGGGTCTACACCCTCTCTGTGGTTTCCCCAATCGCACACATTGTTTGCTTTTACATTGATTCCTATGGGAAAAATTGCTCCTTCTTACAAACTTTTCTACTTAAGAACCTGGTCACAGGACAAATTAAGTTTGTAAGTAGAGGCACCACTGTATATAGAAGCCCAAACTGGCAGATGATTTCAACTACGAGTTTTCGGAGAGGGGCGGCATACTAAATCTAATTATTATTATTTTATTTTTATTTTTATTTTTATTTTTATTTTTATGTTTATGATTATTTTTATGTTTATTTTTATGTTTATTTTTATGTTTATGTTTATTTTTATTTTTATTTTTATTTTTTCATTTTTATTTATATTTTTCATGCAGGAGTTGAATAAAAATGGGAAGAGAATAGGACTCTGTGGCATCCCACAGAAGAGAAGGCTAGTACATTTTATTTATTTATTTATTTATTCAATTTTTATGCTGCCCTTCTCCTTAGACTCAGGGCGGCTTACAACATGTTAGCAATAGCACTTTTTAACAGAGCCAGCATATTGCCCCCACAGTCCGGGTCCTCATTTTACCCACCTCGGAAGGATGGAAGGCTGAGTCAACCTTGAGCCGGTGATGAGATTTGAACCATTTACCTACAGATCTACAGTCAGCTTCAGTGGCCTGCAGTACAGCACTCTACCTGCTGTGCCACCCCAGCTCATATATGATCTCTCTGCCAGTCAACATTGGCTGAAACTGGCCACAGAGAGAAGAACTATCATAAGTCAAGATCCCCTAACCACACTGCCCAAAGCCAGCTTATGTATGGTTGATGGTAGTGAAGACAGATCAAAGAATACAAGGATGAATGCTCTTTTAATGATTCTTTGAAAGATGCTACAAGATAGTCCGTGGCCCACAACAAGGTTGGGTTTTCTTTTTAGTAAATATATTTTTAACAGATGATAAAACAACATCCCTTCCAAAGCCTCCCCATTTTTATTCATTCTTCTTTTCTTTATCTGTCCAACTTTCATGAATGGGTGAATTAAAGAAAGGAGCAAAGCCTTCAGAGCAGTAGGTCCTAGCCCACCAAAGGGAAGCTCTGCAACTTATCTTAACCCTGCTGTTCTGTTCGGGTCGTATGTGACCCGAAGCCAAGTTTGAGTCCCTGTAAAAATTTTTCCCTGCATATCTGAAACTTGAAATTTCATGACTATTTATCATTTCAGGGGTTCTCTCTATGAGAATTTTTTTGGGGGGGTGGGGGGCTTAGTTTTTGCTGGGCAAAAAAAGTTACAAATCTTATGTTCGGGTCACATACGACCCGGACCGAAAACTCTTCATTTGAAGTGCTTATGTTTGGTCTTTTTGAAAGCTTTTTTCACTTGGAAAGTAGTCTGAACATTTCTGCACACAATGATATGAAAATTGAAATGAAAAAAGTAAATCTTATTGGTTTATTTTGCGGATATAATGCACGCCCCCCCCCGTTTTTGTGAAATTTTTTTCAATTTATGGATAGTTTTGCTTGCAAAATGCATTCTATTTTACTAAAGTTGGTGTGAGATTGGTAGCTTGAACATTTCTGAATATAAGAAAAATATAAAGGAACTGAAAAAAATGATTCTTATTGGTTTTTTAACATCAGAAATAAGGCCTCCCCCCCCCCCCTTGGCTGCTTGCAACCATTTTCACTTTTTATTTTTTTATGCTCCAAATCCGAAATATTCTTTAAAATCTTAGGCATTCATTTACTCAATTTAACAATGCTGATCATCAAAAAATATTTTTGGGGTGGTGGCTAATTGTTTTCTGGGCAAAAAAAAATCATAACTTTGAATCTGTTTCTGTTCGTATGTGACCGGACCAAAAATAATTTTTTTAGGTACTTGAATTTGATCTTTTTGAAAACTTTTTCAACTGGAAAACTAGTTTGAACATTTATGAACATAATGATATGAAAATTGAACTGGAAAAATTGAGACTTATATTTTTATTTTGATCAAAAAGCCCCTCCCCCCATCCTTTTTTAATTTCGTGTCAATTTCTATTTTTTAAGGCTACAAATCCCTAAGGAATTTTCCCCCAAGAGGTTTGATATACTAAATTGAACATTTCTGAATATAAGAAAAATATAAATGAACTGAAAAAAATGGTTCTTATTGGTTTATTTTTGCCACAAAAGGGCCACCCCCCCCTCGGCCTTGCTGTGTGCCATTATTGTCACTGTTTATACATATTTGTCTAGAAATATTTGGAATATCCTTTTGAAAATCAACCACATTGTAGCCAGAGAACTAATTTTATGAAACAAATCCATTTTACTAAAAAAAAGTATGTAAGTTTGAAATTAACAGCATAATTTTTATATAAATTGAAATAATTGAGGCATACTTTATGTGCAAAATAAACCAATATGCATCAATTTTTCCAGTTCAATTTTCATATCATTATGTTCAGAAATGTTCAAGCTACCAATCCCATAGCAACTTTAGTAAAATAGAATGCATTTTGCAAGCAAAACTATCCATAAATTGAAAAAAATTTCACAAAAACAGGGGGGGCGTGCATTATATCCGCAAAATAAACCAATAAGATTTACTTTTTTCATTTCAATTTTCATATCATTGTGTGCAGAAATGTTCAGACTACTTTCCAAGTGAAAAAAGCTTTCAAAAAGACCAAACATAAGCACTGCAAATGAAGAGTTTTCGGTCCGGGTCGTATGTGACCCGAACAGAAGATTTGTTATTTTTCTTAAACAGAACAGCAGGGTTTTAAAGGATGGTGGTACCTTCACCCAGGGGAAAAAAATTCTTACAAGCAGCCTAGCTCCAAACTGTTTAGGGATTCTTACAACCAGCATCAAAAATGGGCGAGCACTAGAGTTGCTGTAGGAAAAGGTTCATGCAGCAATTTAGCACTTTGGCTATTATAGCAACATTTTGCGGGCTATTGGGGGCCGCCTTACACAAGTCTGGAAAGTGTTACATGTTTTTAATGAGCAGGACTCGGGATTGTTTTACACGTGGTCCCTCAGCAAACTCATAAATATTCTAGAAGCAGCTCACAGGAAGCCAGCTAAGTTCCATCTTGCATTGCTGAATCATTTATCCTTCACAAAGATGGTGCAGATGGTCCCCTAAAGCAGAGGTCCCCAACCTTTTTTGCACCAGGGACCGGCTTTAAGCTAGACCAGTTTTCCATGGCCCGGTGAGGGGGGGGGGGGGGGGGGGGGGGGGAGAGAGAGCTAGCTGTCAGCGGCGCCGTAAAAGGGGCGATCAAGAGAGGAATGGGTGAATGAATGGACGGAGGGTGGGAAGGAAGGAAGGAAAGAGGGAAGGGACAGGAACAAAAGAAGGGTGCAAAGGAAGCAAGGAAAGGTGTGAAAGGGGAGAGTAAGAGAGGAAGGAGTGAAAGAAGGGAATGAGGGAGGAAGGAAGGGAGGAAGGAAAAGGAAAGCAAGAAATGGAGGGAGGAAAGGAAGGAAAGAAAGAAAGAAAGAAAGAAAGAAAGAAAGGGGGAAGGGACAGGAACAGAGGAAGGAAGCAAGGAAACTTATGAAAGGGGAGAGTAAGGGAAGAAGGTAGGAAGGAGAAAGAAAAGAAGAAATAGAGGAAGGGAAGGTAAAAGAGAGAAAGAAAAAGAGCAAGAAAGAAAGCAAGAAAGAGAAACAAAGAAAGGCAACTTCAAAGAAAGGCTCACTGAGCATCTCTCACTCTCTCTCTCTTTCTATCCCTCTTTCTTTCTTTCTCTTCCTTTCTCTCTCTCCTCTTCCTTTATCTCCTCTCTCTCTCCCTCTCTCTTTCTCTCCCCCTCTCTCCCCCTTTCCCTCTCTCCCTCTCTTGCTATCTCTCCCCCCTCTCCCTCTCTCTTTCTCCCTCTCCCTCTCTTTCTCTCTCTCCCCCCTCTCTCTTTCTCTCTCTCTCCCCCTCTTTCTCTCTCTTCTTCTCACTTTCTCTCTCTTGTTTTCTTTCTGTCTCTTTTGCTTTCTCTCTCTCTCACTCTTTCTTGTTTTCTTTCTCACGCTCTTTCTCTCTCTTGTTCTCTCTCTTGCTATCTCTTTCTCTCCCCCCCCTTTCTCACTCTCTCTTTCTCACTTTCTCTCTATCTTGCTGTCTGTTGCTCTCACTCACTCTCGTTCTCTCTCCATTCTTCTCAGCGATGACGCGCGCACGCCCTGCCCGCCTCACCTTTGCGAGAGCACTTTCGCCCCGGGCTCTCAGCAAGGGGGTTTGGAGGAGAGGCGGGGCCGGCGAAGGTGATATTGAATGTCGGGGGAGAACGGGCGGCTGCAAGCGCTCCCTATCCCCCTGCTAGCCCACTCGGAATATTCAAAATAAGAAAAGCCTTCGCCGGCAAAGGTTTTTCTTATTTTGAATATTCCGAGTGGGCTAGCAGGGAGATAGGGAGCGCGTGCAAATACCCGTTCTCCCCCGACATTCAATATCACCTTCGCCGGCCTCCGCTGAGGAAAGCCTTTGCCGGCATTTCCTCTCGGCGTCAAGGAGGCGCAGCGGCGGGCGGAGAGAGGGAAGGAGGGGGGGGGCAGCGGCGTCCCTCCTGGCCTTGGCGGGCCGCCCAACCCTCCCCACCTCCTGCAAACGCGGCGGGCGGCGGGGGGAGAGCGAGGAGCCGGTTCCGGCGGGCGCGGGGCTTGGCTGGCTGGCGGGGGGAGCGCCGCTGGTGATGCGGAAAGGCCGAGGGGGCCCTGGCGCCGCGGACCGGCTGAAAAGCTCCAACGGCCCGGTCCCGGTCCGCGGACCGGCGGTTGGGGACCTCTGCCCTAAAGACCTTACCTAACTAGATGGTGGAATGGCAACCAGATCTATATGCAGGCTCCTCTTGTTACATGAGCTGTCAGAAGGCCGACTGTTTCATCTTGGCATCCCGTGAATGTACTATTTCACCATAGGATGTGAGTTCTACTGCAAAGGGGCCAGCTTGGGATTTCCAGACAAACATTTCAGAAAAATAAACCAGAGAGCTAAGCTTCTGAAATAATATGGGATTTTATTTATTTATTTATTTTATTTTATTTATTAGATTTGCATGCTGAACATACAAATGTCTTCTGAACATACAAGCAGTTTTGCATATTTCTTGCATACTTGTGTTAGCAAGCAAATGCAGGATCGGAGTGTTTCTCTAAGAAGTTAAAACATCTAGATTCCCCCTACTACTAGAGCCTTAGTAGAAAACAGAAATAAATGCCTAAGCATCTATTCTAGGGGGAAGAAATTTGGGCTTCCTTTAAGGCAATGGAAAAGTAGCAGCATCATACAATGGTGAGTCAAAAAGTAATGCCATTTTCTTTATTTCAAGTGAGATTTTTTATTAAAAATACCTGAAATTTTCCCCAGTTATAAATGATTGTATCATTTACATTCTAAATATATTTTGTTTCTTACTTTTCAGGTTTGTAGACTCACAAGAAAAATTCAAAAATGTGTCCCCCCCCCTTAGAGTTGCATCAAAAACAAAGAGCAGTGATTGAATACTTTGTTGCTGAGGGGGGAACCTCAGCAACAAAGTGATTGAATCCTTTGTTGCCTAGTCCTCAGAGAGGGGCGGCATATCAATCAGTCAATCAGTCAATCAGTCAGTCAATCAGATAGATAGATAGATAGATAGATAGATAGATAGATAGATAGATAGATGATAGATAGATAGATAGATAGATAGATAGATAAATCCTTGTGAACATTCACAGATGATCACAAAATGTGTTTGAGGACAATACTTTAGATTATAGCAATGTATATAGGTGGGTTCATTGTCTGAATGATGGGTTTGAGAAGCAAACATCATTCCAGTGATGAGGAAGTGAAAACTGCAGTGAAGTGGTTCAAACATCAGTCAACAAAATTTTATGAGGCAGGGATACATGTTCTCATTTGAAGGTGGAACATTGCTATTGAGAGAAATGGTGACCAAGTTGAGAAGTAGGGATGTGATTCACAGAGGACCAGATTCATTTTGATGTATGCTACATGTTCCTGTGTTGGTAATTATACCTGTCCTAAATAAAATGGCATTACTTTTTTGACTCATCCTCGTAATAAAACTTGTTTTCCCCCTATGTATTTGAAAATTTATATAGTTTAGTAACGAAAACCAAAACTAAACTCAAAAAGAAAAGTAAAAAAGGGAGTAAAAAATGAAAAAGTGAAAAGAATTTTTTTTAAAAGAAGAGAAAAAAACGTATTAAAGAAGTGACTTCCAAATTTTATCACAACAGTATAAACCAGTGTTTCTCAATTATTTTCTGTTGTGTCCCCCCAGGAAGAAGTAAACATTTCATGTGCCCCCAACTCTCCACCGGGACGATTGTTTGCAATATTCAGCACATTTTTGCTGAAAAATCTCAAGTGGCTTATCAGCGTGATTGGGGTGTAACATGTTTAAGTGATGCCTTAATTTATTTGGCTTCATGCTGTCTGCTGCCAACATTTTTAGATGCAGTAAACATACTGGTCTTTCCTCATCTCTGACAGTAGTCACAGTGAAACCAAGTGCTACATACGCTTCGTCATATTTCCTCATCTTAGCTTTCAGGAGACTTATGTTTGTCACATTATCTCCATATCTTTCCTCCTTTCTTTTCATCCTTGTTAAATATTTTTCCACAGTGTCTCTTAAGGGTTTGTAATATGTACTTCATATCTCTCACTCTGTGCTGTGTGCTATTGTTTGGTGCAAAAAAACCCCTACTCACTGCAGCAAAAAAGCATGTTTCCTGGGGTCATGCGCCCCCTGGCATTGCTCGGTGCCCCCCCCAGGGAGGGCACCCCACTATTTGAAAAACACTGGTATAAACAAATTTGATAGGTCTTCACCCTCATTAAAGTTATAAATAGAGATATATTTTCCCATAACCCATTCCTTATCCATAAGGAAATCATGACATGTATGATTTTCATTTGATCAAATGAACTATCTTTATATTCCTTCCCTTTACTTCTAATAATCTTACTGTTTAATTCATTCAAATATTGTAGGAATTGATATCTCTTTAATTCTATGTCCCATCACAAAGACTTCTTTCTTAAATCCAGTAAAAAGACATTATCCAGGAAATTGACTTGGTTTATCTTTGTATTTCCCATTTAATTTTTAAAACCTCAACCAGCTTTTTAAAAAGGATATTCAGTAAAGGGCTCTTATCCAGACCATTCTCTTGCTGTCACTTGCATCCCCAGTTTAAATGCCTTCTCTGTTTTATAATCCACACTTTTAAAATTCAATATTTCTGATTCTATTATTTCTTCATCAAGGAAGATATTTTTCATATCTACTATTTCTTCATTAATATCCTTTAGACATTGTTTGGATAAGCAGACCTCATTACTAATATGGTTGATATTGTGGCTACTATTTTCTGGCCTCCTTCCTCAAATGTTCTCCTTTTGAATATTTCAAAAGTTATAGTGTTTTATGTCATTTCCTAAATCCCAATCCTAATCAAAACCAAAAGCATTTTTTATTATGCCTGGAAACTTTAGTCCCCTCTAATGTCCAATTTAAATAATAAAATTTCTAACCATTGTTATGATTTACACTAGACACAATAATTTTAGTTCCCACAAAAAGCTATTTATTTTATATAATTAGTTCCAATGGAACTAAAATAGCCTTTTGCGTTTATACTGCCCTTTTAATAGCCAGTCCAGATGGCGGTTGATCTCTTGGGCTATTGGCCTACAGTATGGCATGCATACCTCAAACATCTGTTTTAGTTCTTTTCGGGGGTTTTTAAATCAGCAACAAGAAGACAAAAGAGAGATATTATTCCAAGGAGTGAATCAAATTTTATCATTAGGCAGAGTTTTCAGTCTTGTTTTCAACTGATGACAAATAGTGGTGAAAAATTTGGCTAGGCTCATTATCTCCTAATTCATGTTTTACATTTATCATACGTTCTTGAATAAGCAGCTATGGCTGAATTCACATATAGCGCTAAATCAAAAATCATGTATTATTATTATTATTATTATTATTATTATTATTATTATTATTATGTCAGTACAACACAGTAAACGAGATCACTATGCTGGATTTTGTATTTCATCACCAGTCGGGCGCTTCCCAAGCACCTAGGACTGCATGATGTAGCGGCGAATTATGTTTGCTGATCCCAGTAAAGCGGCCTTTTGCAATTGACAGATGGAGATTTTGTCAATTCCAATGGTTTTCAAATGTCCGCTGAGATCCTTTGGCACTGCGCCCAGCGTGCCAAGTACCACTGGGACCACTTTCACGGGCTTTTGCCAGAGTCGTTGCAGCTCGATTTTTAGATCTTCGTATTTCACTAATTTCTCTAGCTGCTTCTCCTCAATTCTGCTGTCTCCTGGGATTGCGATGTCGATGATCCATACTTTCTTTTTCTCCACGATCACAATGTCTGGTGTGTTATGCTTCAGAATTCCGTCAGTCTGAAGTCGGAAGTCCCACAGTAGTTTTGCTTGCTCATTGTCGACCACTTTTTCGGGCTTATGATCCCACCAGTTCTTTGCCACTGGTAAATGGTAGTTCCGGCACAAGTTCCAGTGGATCATCTGTGCCACAGCATCATGTCTATGCTTGTAGTCAGTCTGTGCGATCTTTTTGCAGCTGCTGAGTATGTGATTGATTGTTTCATCTGTTTCTTTACAGAGTCTGCACTTTGGATCGTCTGTTGATTTTTCAATTCTGGCTTTGACAGCATTTGTTCTAATGTATTATTATTATTATTATTATTATTATTATTATTATTATTATTATTATTATTATTATTATTATTATTATTATTATTATTATTAAAATAGGCCAGGAGAAATTCCTCAGTCTTGAAAAGGCAAAAGTTCTGCTGATCTATAGGCAGCCTAAGTCTGGGTCAGGGAATCTCAGATTTTCTGCATTTCTGAAAATTGAGGTATGAAATTCAAGAGCTCTATAACAGGGTTTGCTCCTGGAAATGAAAGTGGCAGCTATGGGCAGAAGTGTTTTGGCCCATTTTTTGGCTCGAATGATAGTGTATCAGAGAAAACTGATCTAGCTAGACTGATTCAGGTCATGGTTAGTACTTATTCAGATGTCTGCAACATGCATCTGCCATTGAAACCAGAACTTCAACAAGTGCAAATTCTGCAGACCTTATTATACTCATCGTAGTTACACTGATTACATGTTTGCTTCCAGGCCCAATTTGTAGTTCTGATATGGACAGGTTTACGTGAAACCACCTATTTTGATACGAACCTACAATTTTTATGACAATCTGGCCTTGAAATTATAGAAATTGTAGTTTAAGACACCTGGAAGACACCAGGTGGTGATTTATGACTTGTGCCTAAGGATTTGTAATGTAATAACATCATCCTCATCCTCATAGAGCTAGGCTGAACACAACACATGGTCTTCTTGATATAAAGGAATTTGGCTAGTCTCTTCATTATTTGGTTTTGATATGTTTCATTTAATTATGGTTTATGATAAGCTAATAATGGGTTCCACCTTTCGGTTTTCATCATTATGTTTAAAAATTGTCTTATTGTCCTGTGAGCAGAGTTGCAGTATAAAAATAACTAAAAAATCAAGTGCAGTATTTTAAATAATATTTCCATGCGTGGCCCTGAAATTTCTTACTTTACCGGAGAGGTCGTGGACACTCCAATCTATTGACACTCCAATCTATTGTGCCTGTACCTAAGACCCTCTTTTCCTCACCCTACCCCTGCTTTGTGTTAATTATGGTGCAAAAGGTTGAGTCAACAGTGACTGAATCCAGCAAAATTCATGTAAGGGGAGAGAGAAACGTTCTGCTTATAAAGCAGGTCTCCACGTGGGCATGCATGCTAATGAAATTGAGGCTCTTTGTCACAAAACATAATGGGAAAATCCAGAAACAAAGAGACAAACTGCATAGTGTGTAAAACCAATTAAAATTTGGCTTAGCTAGCTAGCTATATCATCTTTGCAATTGTACCTATTGGGAACCTAAGTCCCACATTTGTGGAGGATTTAAATGGTCCCCTTTCTGATTAAAAATAAGTTACACTAGAGAGAGTGTCTCCCTGTCATTCCGCTCTCTGAAAGGCTATCTGAGCAAACTTATACAACTTCTGATCCAGAGAGTTGATCAAGTAGGAAAATCTCTCTCTCTCCCTCCTATGAAGATGGAGGATTCGCTGCTCCTCTGAGACAACGGCAAAATTCATCAAAAAATGAGTCAATCCAGATCATATGTTGTCTGATTCCTTCTGGTTTGTCAGCCTTTCGTGCTGGGAACCCAAAAAACCGAATGCTGCTGTGTTTGTTATGTGGCGCTGGGGACAAAATAGCCTTGAGAAACTGCTGGGGGTGATCAGCTGGGGAGCGGAAGATGGCGTCTGCTCCTACCCGATGCCCGATGCCGAGACAGAGAGGAAAGAAACGCGAGGCACCAGGAAGTGAGAGTGACTGGGGCCGTAGCGATGGAATGACAGAAGAGATGGAGGAGTCGAGTGGACGGAGCGGAGACCACCGTCGAGGCTGGGACGTGCCTGCCTGTGCCTGCCTGTTTTGTGAGACCGAGGACGCCGAGGACGCCGAGGGTGCGGTTGGTTGCCGGCACCGGAGGTCGTTTGGGAAGAGCGGAGGAGTTGGGAATGTCATCTGGTGGACAAGGAGCGGCAGCTTAATCCCCTGTATGGCACCAGTGAGTGAGAGCCGCTGGTGCCGAGGGGAGATGAAGGGAGCGGCGTAGGAGTTCAAGGGAAGGAGACTGAGGCGAGTTGGGGGCTGTCGTGTGGAGCTGAGGCCATTGGCTGAGATTGGACTAAAAAGAACAGAGTGGATATTGCTGGGGGAGAGTGAACAGTGGAAACTGAATTGTCGAACTTTGAGGGTGTTGGTATCGTCGCTTTGCCGTCTCCTCCCCCTCTTCCTCCCCCTGCTCCCATTTCTCATTCTCATTTCCTGTATTCCCTATTGCATTACCTGTACATTGAAGAACTGCGCCCCTGGTGGATGGCTCTATAACTACAACAGACTTAATGAAGGATTTTACTAAAGACATTATTATCATCCTGTTCTGGATTGGCTGATTGACTGATGAATTTTAATTTACCTATTTATTCAAGAACTGGTTTTATATTAATTGATTCTATCTATATAATTGTCTCAGATTAATTTTATAACTGACTGGTTAACCGTTTTAATTAATTAACTATTTTTAATTTTTATACATTTTTAAACTAATTTATTGGGGGGTAATTTTAGTGATAGATATTTGGGATCAGATGGAAGGTATATATGAAATGAATCGAATGAATGGTGGGACTAACTTGCAGGATGGGTGGGGTATGGATGAGGTAAATGGTAATTGCAATTTTTATAATATGAACAGGTGGGGTGAGTGGGACGGTATGTATGGGAACAATAGGGTCAGTATGAATGCAGAATTTAGCCTACCTGGCGGTAGAGAGACAGGAGAGATGGGGGTATCTTTCTCTGGGATGACAGAGGGCCAGAATATCCCGGTCCTGCTAGGGAGAGGTAGATATGGCGGGAGTCACGGGGCTAGCCGTTCTGGAGGAAAAAGAGATCGCTGCTTAATAGCGATCCCTTGTTCCGGTCCCGTGAGCTCAAACCGGAGCCCTGGTGACGAGTGTAATCCGGGCCCTGGGCTCAAGCTGCTGCTACTCAATGCCAGATCGGTCGTGAATAAAGCTCTCCTCATCCGGGATCTGATCCTGGATGAGGAGGCCGATCTGGCATGTGTTACTGAAACCTGGCTGGGCCCAGAGGGAGGGGTGCCTCTCTCGGAAATATGTCCAGCTGGGTTTCAGATATGGCACCAGCCTCGACCCCAGGGAAGGGGGGGAGGAGTGGCTATTGTAGCCAGGGAGAGCCTCCATCTGCGTAGACTCGTTGCTCCTGAGATCTCGGGTTGTGAGTCACTCCTTGTGAAGTTGGACTTAGGGGTTCAGGTGGGCTTGTTACTCACGTACCTGCCTCCCAGCTGCGTGTCAACAGCCCTGCCTGTGCTGCTCGAAGAGGTGGCCGGGCTGGCGGTGGAGTTCCCTGGACTCATTGTCCTGGGGGACTTCAATCTGCCGTCGCTCGGCGGTTCCTCAGGATTAGCACAGGAGTTCATGGCCACCATGACAGCCATGGACCTGACTCAAGTAGTTCAGGGTCCGACTCACGAGGGTGGACACACACCCGACATGGTATTCCTCTCGGAGCAATTGAATAGTGGTCTGAGACTAAGGGGCTTAGAAGCATTGCCTTTGTCATGGTCAGACCATTTTCTACTGTAGCTCAACTTCCTGGCTCCAATCCTCCCCCGCAGGGAGGCGGAACCGATTAGGAGGTTCCGCCCCAGACGCCTGATGGACCCTGAGGGCTTTCAGAAGGCGCTTGGGGTTTTACCAGATTCGCTCGTCCACAGCTCGGCCGAGTCTCTTGCTGAGGCCTGGAGCAAGGCTGCAGCGGAGGCTCTTGACCGAATTGCGCCACTGCGACCTCTCTGTGGCACTAGACCCCGTAGAGCTCCATGGTTCAACGAGGAGCTCCGGGAGTTGAAACGCCAGAAGAGATGTCTAGAGAAGCGATGGAGGAAGAGTAAGTCCGAATCCGACCGAACACTTGTAAGAGCTTTTATTAAGACTTACAAAGTGGCGCTCAAGGCGGCAAGATGCGCGTACCATGCCGCCTTGATTGCATCAGCGGAATCCCGCCCGGCTGCCCTGTTTAGGGTGACCCGCTCCCTTCTAAATCAGGGGGGAGTTGGGGAACCCTTGCAGGGCAGTGCTGAGGAATTTAACTCGTTTTTCGCTGATAAAGTCGCTCGGATCCGAGCGGAACCCGACTCCAATTGCATAACAGTATCGGCTGACAATGAGTCAGTCGAGGTGACTGGGGCTAAACGTCTTTGTCCATCTGTCTGGGAGGAGTTTGACTTGGTGACACCTGATGAAGTGGACAAGGCCATTGGAGCTGTGAGTTCTGCCACCTGCTTACTGGATCCGTGTCCCTCTTGGTTGGTTTCGGCCTGTCGAGAGGTGACACGGAGCTGGGTCCAGGAGATTGTCACCGCCTCCTTGGGGAGGGGGTCCTTCCCGGCTCCTTATAAGGAGGCACTTGTGCGTCCCCTCCTCAAGAAGCCTTCCCTGGACCCAGCCGTGCTTAATAACTACCATCCAGTCTCCAACCTTCCCTTTATGGGGAAGGTTGTTGAGAAGGTGGTGGCGCTCCAACTCCAGCGGTCCTTGGAAGAAGCTGATTATCTAGGCCCCCAACAGTCGGGTTTCAGGCCCGGTTACAGCACGGAAACTGCTTTGGTCGCGTTGATGGATGATCTCTGGCGGGCTCGGGACAGGGGCTTGTCCTCTGTCCTGGTGCTTCTTGACCTCTCAGCGGCTTTCGATACCATCGACCATGGTATCCTTCTGCGCCGACTGGAGGGGTTGGGAGTGGGAGGCACTGTTCTCCAGTGGTTCTCCTCCTACCTCTCCGGTCGGTCGCAGTCGGTGTTAGTGGGGGGTCAGAGGTCGACCTCTAGGTTTCTCCCTTGTGGGGTACCTCAGGGGTCGGTCCTCTCCCCCCTGCTATTTAATATCTACATGAAACCGCTGGGTGAGATCATCCAAGGGCATGGGGTGAGGTATCATCAATATGCGGATGATACCCAGTTGTACATCTCCACCCCATGTCCAGTCAGCGAAGCAGTGGAAGTGATGTGCCGGTGCCTGGAGGCTGTTGGGGACTGGATGGGTGTCAACAAACTCAAACTCAATCCAGACAAGACGGAGTGGCTGTGGTTGTTGCCTCCCAAGGACAATTCCATCTGTCCGTCCATTACCCTGGGGGGGAACTACGGACCCCCTCAGAGAGGGTGCACAACTTGGGCGTCCTCCTCGACCCACAGCTGACATTGGAACATCATCTTTCGGCTGTGGCGAGGAGGGCGTTTGCCCAGGTTCGCCTGGTGCACCAGTTGCGGCCCTATTTGGTCAGGGAGTCATTGCTCACAGTCACTCATGCCCTTATCACCTCGAGGTTCGATTACTGCAACGCTCTCTACATGGGGCTACCTCTGAAAAGTGTTCGGAAACTTCAGACCGTGCAGAACGCACCCGCGAGAGCCATCGTGGGGCTTCCAAGATTCGCCCACGTTTCTACAACACTCCGTGGCCTGCATTGGCTGCCGATCAGTTTCCGGTCACAATTCAAAGTGTTGGTCATGACCTTTAAAGCTCTACATAGCATTGGACCAGAATACCTCCGGAACCGCCTACTACCGCACGAATCCCAGCGGCCGATAAGGTCCCACAGAGTTGGCCTTCTCCGGGTCCCGTCGACTAAACAATGTCGTCTGGCGGGCCCCAGGGGAAGAGCCTTCTCTGTGGCGGCCCCGGCCCTCTGGAATCAACTCCCCCCGGAGATTAGAACTGCTCCCACCCTCCTTGTCTTCCGTAAACTACTTAAGACCCATCTATACCGCCAGGCATGGGGGATTTGAGACACCTTTCCCCCAGGCTTATTATAATTTATGTTTGGTATGTATGTGCTGTTTGGTTTTTTAAATTGATAGGGTTTTTAGTTTTTTCTTAATATTAGATTTGTGCCTGTACAATATTGTTTTATCGCTTGTTGTGAGCTGCCCCGAGTCTTCGGAGAGGGGCGGCATACAAATCTAATAAATTATTATTATTATTATTATTATTATTATTATTATTATTATTATATTTCTTTCGTCTTTTTCTTTATTCTTTTTCTTTATTTATTTTGTCAAGTACATATTTGATAATATACACACACAACATTATTTGAATACATAAATTGGGTAGAGAAAAAAGGTAATATTTGGACAGGACAGGTAGACATGCTGGTATGTTTATGCATGCTTCTTCTTCGTCTTCTTCTTCTTCTTCTTCTTCCTCCTCCTCCTCCTCCTCCATCTCCATCTCCTCCTCCTCCATCCATCCATCCATCTACTCACCCACCCACCCACCCACCGATCTATCTATCTATCTATCTATCTATCTATCTATCTATCTATCTATCTATCTATCTATCTATCTATCTATAATCCGTTATCCCCCCCTCTCTCTTGTTATCTCTTATCTCTCTATCTTCTAGAAACTTCATTCTATTGTCATTTGCAATGTACTATACATGCTATGATTTCTCTGTGGGAACTTCTTCCTAACATCATATAGTTTCTTCTTTTACAGTTGGTATCCAAAATTCATAATTACACAGATTTGGATGCACAACTTGCTTCTTTTGATGACCAATTCCTTTTTTGACAAAAGGTGCTGCACTGTTGTCTTGATTCAGCCCTTATCAGTCTGATTAGGAGTTATGGAAGTTGATCAAACATCCCTGAGAGATATCAAGTTTGATAAGATTGCTGAATAGATACATACATTTATTCTCCTCATCAAAGTTACACTTGACAGACATGATCTTCCCTTTAAATGACTTTGTATGTTGATTATAGCTAATACATATTAGCTATGACCAATACTCAAAGTCTTTTAAGTAAGAGATGGGCATGAATTGATACAAGGGTATAGCTGTCATTTCTCAAAAAGCCCATTTGAATTCACTTGGTTTTCTTCTTTATTTTGAACTTCATTCTTGTGTTACAGCCATGCAATTGTGTTACAGCCATGCCAGCTATCTTTGGTGCTTTCAGTTTACATAATGTGGTGATGAGCTCTATATAATGATGAGCTATATATAATAACTGTATATAATGTTCTGATTTTCAAGTCCCTAATGAGTGAATCTAGAATAGAAGTTCATGGGTGCTGAAAGCTGAGCTTCTTTAAACAGAGATTTCTCTATTTTAAGGAGGATTGAAATTGGGCCCTGAAGCATTTTAGTATTGCTTAAAAGTTTAATTTATATGCTGAAATTTGACCTTCTAAAATTAACTTTCATTTTTAACTGTCAATGCTGTTGCAAATATGATAATCACAAATCTGTCAGGTTCACAAACCTGAAAACAAATAATATTCCACCCACACTTTCCAAGCATGATTACTATTGAAGTTCAGAATATGCTTTTGAGGAAGTTTTTTTTATGACTGAAAACATTTAATGTTCTCATATGAAAATTGTTAAAAGGTCATTCTCTGATGAAACTCTTTTTAAAATTAACTCTCATCTTGCTAAAAGGCTTAAAAAAACACTTGCAGATTTTTCAAGTGCTGGTTAGTGAGGAACATTAAGTTTGGTTTAGATACCTCTCTCTGAGTGTGGAGGTGATGGGCTGAAATAAAATAACTTCTGAGGAAAAAGATATTAGAGGATATTTTTTAAAATTGAATTGAATATAATTTTTTCTTGGCCAATTGTGATTGGACACACAAGGTATTTGTCTCTGGTGCATATGTTCTCAGTGTACATAAAAGAATTACGTTTGTCAAGAATCATGAGGTACAACCAGGCGTGGGCTATTGTCCAGATGGGGTGGGGAATGCAGTGGGGTAGTGAAAATGGAGTTCCACCCAATTTGCACTGCAAGATGTTGAAAGAAAATTTGGGCATTCTGCATAAGCCAGGCCCACAGTGTGGTAGTAAAAATTTAGGTAGCCCTTCACTGGGTACAACACTTATTGCCATAGGGTTCAAATAAGCAATCAGGAAACAATCAATATTAATATAAATTGTAAGGATACAAGCAACAAGTTACAGTCATAAGTGGGAGGAGATAGGACTGGTGAGAAAAACTAGTAGTTATAGTAATGCAGCCTTAGTTAATAGTTTTACAGTGGCGATTGAATTATTTGTTCAAGAAAAAACTGTTCTTGTATCTAGCTGTCTTGGTGTACAGGATTCTATAGTGACGTTTTGAGGGTAGGAGTTGAAACAGTTTATGTCCAGGATGTGAGGGGTCCATAAATATTTTCACAGCCCTCTTCATGGCTTGTGCAGTATACAGGTCCTCAATGGAAGGCAGGTTGGCAGTAATTGTTGAATAAATTTTTGAATCAGTGGTGAACTAAGACTTACAGTTTATACTTGTTAGAGCTCGCCTGGATCTAAATATTTGGAGTAGGACCACCATACTTGTTCAAGAATGTGATTTCCTTGCCTGAATTAGTCTTAGTTTGTCTCTTACATTTTCACCAAATCTCGAGTGGTGATGACCTTTTCTTACAGAATGCAAATACAACAACCTGGACAACTCAGGTAATACAGACCCTGAAGATGATTGAAGCTGGTATTTAAGTGAACATTAATTAAAGCTTCCCCAAGGACCTAACCAAGAGCAGGCAATCTGAGCAAGAACCCATCCTTTTAATGTCTCTAGACTCCTCAAACACATCAACAACAACAACAACAACAACAACAACAACAATAACAACAACAAGAACAACAGAGTTGGAAGGGACCTTGGAGGTCTTCTAGTCCAACCCCCTGCTTAGGCAGGAAACCCTACTATTTCAGACAGATAGTTATCCAATATCTTCTTAAAAGCTTCCAGTGTTGGAGCATTCACAACTTCTGGAGGTAAGCTGTTCCACTGATTAATTGTTCTGACTGTCAGGAAATATCTCCTTAGTTCTAAGTTACTTCTCTCCTTGTTTAGTTTCCACCCATTGCTTCTTGTTCTACCCTCAGCTTCTTTGGAAAATAGCTTGACTCCCTCTTCTTTGTGGCAGCCCCTGAGATACTGGAACACTCCTATTATGTCTCTCCTGGTTCTTCTTTTCATGGAACTAGCCATGCCTGGTTCCTGCAACCGTTCTGGGTGAACCGAACCCGCACAATTCGGGTACGTACCGAATTTTGCCGTGTTCGGTATGCCGAACAGGAACCTGAAATTTTTTTAAACTTCGGGCAAAGTTCGGGGTCGTGTTCGGCGTTCGGAGCTTTGATGTTACCGGCAGGTTGCGAAGGACACCAAGGTGATCACTTCCTGGATTCCATGGAATCCAGGAAGTGATCACCTTGGCGTCCTTCGCAACCTGCCGGTGATGTCAAAGCTCCACCCCCGGAATCTCTTTATGGGAGGGATTCCCCGTTTGGGTTCGGGTTCGGTTCGGGTTCGGACGAATTTTGTGTAAAGTTCGTCTGGACTAGCTGAACCCGAACACCGTTGGGTTGGCCCATCACTATATATAATAAGTGCTAAGTGATCTTGAACCTGTCCAATGAATGGGCGCAGTACCTGGACTTCACTCGTATGCCATTACGAGAAAGAAAAGTAGAGTACAGTATTTAAAAATATAATATAGGTAGTTCTTGACTTACAACAGTTCATTTAGTGACCGTTCAAAGTTACAATGGTTCTGAAAAAAGTGACCGATGACTGTTTTTCACACTTATAAATGTTTCAGTCACTCCTCTTGGTCAAGTGATTAAAATTAGAATGCTTTGCAACTGATTTATATTTATGACGGCTGCCTTGTCCCGGAGTCAGTATGATCAGCTTTTCCAACTTTCTGACATCCAAAATCAATGGGAAGTCAGATTCACTCAATAGCCATGTTACTAACTTAACAACAGCAGTGATTCACTTAACAACTGTTGCAAGAAACAGTGATGAGACAAAACTCAACAAATGTTTCACTTAGCAACAGAAATTCTGGGCTCAATGGTGGTTGTAAGTTGAGGACTACCTGTACATACTTAGGTATTTTTCGGAGTATAAGATGCACCCTTTTGCCCCCTAAAGAGGCTGAAACTTTGGGTGTGTTTTATACTCTAAATGTAGCTTTTTCAAAGCTTTTTTTCCTAGCCCTAATAGGGGGCTAATGATTTTCCCAGCTTTTCCTGACTTGCAGGGTTTTTCATTGCTACTCTTTCCGAAGAAGGTTTTTCCAGCCTTAAGTCTTTGCAGGATTTTTTTCATTGCTACTCCCTCTGGAAGAAGGTTTTTTCCAGCCATAACCAGGGGATAAAATAATGTGCTGAACAGACTAAGGACGCTAGCCAGATGAATATCTGGTAGGCAGATTAGAAACAAAGAAACATAGAAGATTGACAGCAGAAAAAGACCTCATGGTCCATCTAGTCTGCCCTTATACTATTTCCCGTATTTTATCTAAGGATGGATATATGTTTATCCCAGGCATGTTTAAATTCAGTTCCTGTGGATTTACCAACCATTTCTGCTGGAAGTTTGTTCCAAGCATCTACTACTCTTTCAGTAAAATAATATTTTCTCACATTGCTTTTGATCTTTCTCCCAACCAACCTCAGATTGTGTCCCCTTGTTCTTATGTTCACTTTCCTATTAAAAACACTTCCCTCCTGGACCTTATTGAACCCTTTAACATATTTAAATGTTTCGATCATGTCCCCCCTTTCTCTTCTGTCCTCCAGACTATACAGATTGAGTTCATTAAGTCTTTCCTGATACGTTTTATGCTTAAGACCTTCCACCATTCTTGTAGCCCGTCTTTGGACCCATTCAATTTTGTCAATATCTTTTTGTAGGCGAGGTCTCCAGAACTGAATTTCCCCCTATTTTCCTCCTCAAAAACTAAGGTGTGTCATATACTCCAAAAATGCAGTATATCGTTATTTTTTACTCCACCACCATGGTATCCAAACAGTACCCTAATTAATTATGACCTAATAAACCCTGGAATTGATGAGGTATAATTGTCCTTCTGTCTAAATAATTGGATACCATCATGCTGCTCCTTTGCTTCTATTTTGAATATGCTGCTTATGCATATTTATCCATTGCCAGGCTAATAGCAACATTTTCTTGAGTTTTGCAAGCTCTAAACTCAAGCTAGAAGTGGAGGAAAGGATTAGTGATTATTTACATTCTGTCTGAAGTTCCGCTTTGGAAACTAGTTAAGAAAATAAAATGTGGTAATAAGATTATTGCATGGCTTTTAGACTTAAAGAGAGACATTGAGTTCTTAATAAAGAGTACCTGTGTCACAGTTATTGGAGCTCTCTGTGTTTAATTATAGTGTGTTGCCCTTATTCATCTCACAGTGGCTTATTGAATAGTATTAAGAAGAAGCCTAGAGCAAGTTTGGTGTAGTGGTTAAAATATCAGACTAGAAACTGGGGGACAGTTTTGACAAACTCGTCTTTTCTTTTACGTACACTGAGAGCATGTGCTATTCTGTTCTGTTCTCATTTAGTGTTGTACCTCCTGATTCTTTTACAAATGTATCTTTTTTTTAATGTGCACTGGGAGCATATGCACCAAAGACAAATTCCTTGTGTGTCCAATCACACTTACTTACTTACTTACTTACTTACTTACTTACTTACTTACTTACTTACTTACTTAGTCCAATACATAATACACATTGAAGAGAATAGATATGTAGTAATATAACTAAAGAAATGAATAGAAGAAAAGATATAAAAGTATAGGTGAACAAATTTGAAAGGACGCCACTTGACCAATGAAATAATTCTATTCTATTCTATTCTATTCTACTCTACTCTACTCTACTCTACTCTACTCTATTCTATTCTATTCTATTCTATTCTAATGTGTGTTCTAGCTTTGCCCTAGGCAAAAATCCAGCTGGGTGACTTTACAATTTCTTTCAGCCCTAGGAAGGAGACAATGGCAACCAACTTCTGAAAAACCTTGCAAAGAAAACTGCAGGGATTGTCCAGGCAGTCTCTGATAATTGGATATATTTGAAGGAAGGAAAGAATATATATATGAAAAGGGTATCTCAGTACAGCTTCTGAAAAGTCAAGCAAAAGGATGCATTGATCTGATAGTGCTGTGCAGTTCTTAGGCTTTGTGAGTCATATGGTGTTTACAGTTGAAGGAGATCAGGGAAGGAAGCATCCTCGCTGAGCTAGGCAGCTCTGTTCTGGGTAGAGGGAGGAGTAGAGGGGAGAGAACAGCCCCAAAACACAGTTTGTTTGTTTGTTTGTGACACTTATGTGCTGCCCAATTCCAATAGGACTCTGGGCGGCTGACAATAATCATAATAATTAAAAACAATATAAAATGTAATGACAGTAAAACAGCAAGAACAGTATGACATACATTACTCATCCTTTAAAAAACCCATCCGTGCTATCAATCATTCGTGTTCCCAGGCCTGCCGGAAGAGCCAGGTCTTAACGGCTTTCCGGAAGACTGGTAGGGTGGGGATGCTACAGTGCATAATGCAGGGAAAGGCAACTTGATGCCCTTAGATCTTTTAAACAATATTATCCAGAGGTTAATGGGTGGCTTAACTTTGACATGATATGTATAGATAGACTATAAATCTCTTAGTAGCATAACAGAAGTGAAAACCCCAAAATGGGGATGGCCTCCAAGGTTCATAGCAATGGTGTCGGAATACTTCCCACAAGAGAAGCTGTGCAAGCACAAGCACAAATATACTTCAGCAAACCTAAACACCAGAAAAAGGAAACAGATAGTCTATACCAGTGTTTCCCAACCTTGGCAACTTGGAGATATCTGGACTTCAACTCCCAGAATTCTGGGAGTTGAAGTCCAGATACCTTCAAGTTGCCAAGGTTGGGAAACACTGGTCTATACCACATTTTTCATCAAAATGAATACCCATCTCAAAAATGCCTGACTACCCAGCCCAATAGAGTAGAAGCAATACAAGCTGTGAAAAACATAACATTGCCGTACATCAAAATTATCTCAGAAACCAACAACAGAGTATTGCAACCACAGCAGCACACAGATCAACTTAAGGTCTTCAAAATGTTCTAAGTAAACTGAAGTAGACCCAGAGACAGGGTTTGGAGCAATCGGTACTTTTATTCAGCTCAGAGAATAAGTGACAGCTCAGCAAGGTAAAGTGACAATTCAGCGAGTACCGACTGACTCTGGCTGGAGAAACCGCTCCTTTTATATATTTGCGGTTCCCGCCAAAGCCAGAGCCGGCCGCGTCTGAGCCAATCAGGAGCGACTTCCTGCTTGGGCTCAGACAGCACTGAAAGAGGAACAAACTATTTACAGAGTTACAAGGTAGCCATTACAGGATACAACACCCCTCCCCTCATAGTTGGACACATCCATCAGGAAAGCCATGTGACAAAGTCGTCCAATCGGTGGGGCCTCTGAGGAGCTCGCGCTGACCTGCGCAGTTCAATTTCTCCTTCGCCACCGACTGTGGAGGATGGCTCGCCGCTGTTCTCCCGGTGTTGCGGACTTGGCCTGGCGGGCCCAACGAAGGCTTCGGAGGACGAGGATGGTTCGGCGTCGCTGGATGGTTCCCCCTGGCCCGATAAGTCTCTTTGCGTGTCTCTTATTTCGGGCAATGTACTAAAGTCTGTTGAAGGGGGAGAGTCCATGTCAGCGGTTTGTGGCAATTGATTTTCTGTTCGCTTCCGAATGTGGTCTATGTGTCGTTTCCACAAACGACCATCCTCTAGTTTAACAACATAGGTCTTAGGTGCATTTTGCTTAACAATAATTCCCTTCATCCAGTTTACATTTCCATCAAAACTTTTTACATATACATTTTGTCCCAAATACATTTCTCTTTCAGGTTTTGTACACATTTGGTTATTATTAACACAGAACCTTGGGTTTAACCTGTCTAGTGGTGACCTCAACTTCCTTCCCATCAATAACTCTGCAGGGCTTACATGTGTGTGCGAGTTAGGGGTAATGTGTTGGGTGAGTAAGAATTGGTCCAAGTTCTGTTGCACATCCCCAGGGCCTGATCTGCGCAATGCCTCCTTTGCCACCCGTACGTAACGTTCTGCCAATCCGTTAGCCCAGGGCGAATAAGGCGAGATGAGGGCATGCCTGACCCCTAGGCCATCTAGGAACAATTCGAATTGCCTGGCTGTTAGCTGTGGCCCATTGTCAGACACTAAGAGATCTGGGCAACCATGGGATGCAAACAGCCTGCTCAATACCTTGATAGTGGCACTTGTGGTTATGTTGTTCATTGCTATTATTTCCAACCATTTGGAGAAAGCATCAACCACTATTAAAAAATACTGAGACCCCACTGGGCCAGCAAAATCAATGTGGATTCTAGACCAAGGACCAGCAGGCTGTTCCCACTCAGCCGGAGTTGTTTTGGGGGGACTGGGTCGTGACTCTTGGCACGGATCACACTTTGAAACCCAATTTTCAATATCCGCATCCAGCCCTGGCCACCATAAATGCCCCCTTGCCAGGCTCTTCATCCTGACAATCCCAGGATGACCCACATGTAACATTTTGAGTACCTTTCCCCTTAGGCTTTTGGGAATGATCACTCTATCCCCCCACAGTAAACAACCTTTTACATACGATAATTCAAGTCTTTTGTTTTTAAAATCACACAATTCAGGTTTCACAACATCATTTTGCCATCCCTTTAGAACACAGTTCACCACTTGTTTAAGGATTTGATCTTGCTGCGTGTGTGCAGCTACCTCTTTTGCTGTGGTTAGTGGGTTTTCCTCGAGTTCTATCATTAACACATCTGTGGAAGGAACAGGGTCTTCCACTAAGTCTGCTATGGGGCATCTGCTTAGGCCGTCTGCATGATTGATTTCCTTCCCCCCCTTGTGGGTGAGCTCATACTGATACCCTGAGAGGAAAAGAGCCCATCTGATTAGTCTTGGAGACATGAAAGGTGGAGTGGACTTGTTGGGGGCTAGCAGGCCTAGTAAGGGTTTGTGGTCAGTGACTAGCTCAAAGCTTCTTCCAAAAATGTAATTGTGAAACTTCTTTACCCCTGCCACTAATGCTAGAGCCTCCTTGTCTAACTGGCTATAATTCCTTTCTGTGCTGGTCATGGTTCTAGAAAAAAATGCTATTGGGGCCTCTGTCTTATTAGGTAGAACGTGAGCTAGGACTCCTCCTATGCCGTACGGCGAAGCGTCGCACGTGAGCCTAATGGGTAGTGAAGCACTATATTGGACTACTACACTTTTAGAGGTTAATAAATTTTTTATTTGAGAAAAAGCTTCACGTTCAGTTTTCCCCCATGTCCAGCGGGCTTCCTTCTGGAGTAAACGATGGAGAGGCTCTGCTACTGTTGCCTTCTGCTTTAAAAAAACGGAATAAAAATTAAGGAGGCCCAAAAATGCCTGCAACTCATTCTTATCTCGTGGCTCTGGGGCTTCTCTAATTGCTCTCAGCTTCTCTGTTGTGGGGTGGATACCTTCCTTATCTATTTTATATCCTAGGAATTCTATACTGTTGGTTCCCCAGACACATTTATCAGGCTTGATTCTTAAACCTTTGTCCTGTAACCTCTTAAGTACTTCCCTTATTCTTTTGTTTACTTGTTCCTGGTTTTCCCCTGCAATTAAGATGTCATCAAAGTATGGAATGGCCCCATTTACCCCTGACAATAGGCGTTCCATAATGCTCTGGAATATTCCTGGGGCTATGCTTACCCCAAACTGTAACCTCGTGCATTTGAAAGCCCCCCTGTGCGTTACAATTGTTTGAGCGTTTGCTGTTTGTTCATCGACCGGAAGTTGCTGGTAAGCTTGCGCCAGGTCGATCTTTGCGAACCTTTTCCCCTCCCCCAGGGAGTGTAGCAGTTGTTGCACAACCGGGATGGGGTAGGGGTGGTGTTGGAGTGCCTTGTTTAGGGTCGATTTGTAATCAGCGCAAACTCTTAAAGAGCCATCTGGCTTCAGAGGGGTAACTATGGGAGTTTCCCATGGCCCCTGCTCCACAGGGACCAAAATACCTTGGCTAATGAGTTTGTCCAGCTGTATGTCTAGTTTGGGGAGGAGCGGCAGGGGGACCCTGCGAGGTTTTAGTCTGATCGGTGGGACCTTGGGGTCAATAGAGAAAGATATAGGGGGCCCCTTATACAATCCCAGTGTGGGGCTGAACACTTCAGGGAACTCTTTCACAAAGTTAGGCATATCATAACAGTTTACATTACACACACCCGAAATCTCGATCCCCAGTGGTTCCATCCATGCTAAACCCAGAAGAGAGTGCTTGGCCCCTGTTACAATAAGCATGGGAAGGGTACATTTAACATTCTTGAATGCGATAGGTACATTTGCTGTCCCCAAGACTGAGATTACTCCCCCCTGAAAGTCTCTAATCACCAAAGAGGTTTGATTTAGGTCAGCCTTAGATACATTAGGCATATACAGTTTAAATTTTTCCCAGGGCATGATGGTATATCTAGAGCCCGTATCCAGCTCCATTGAGCAAGGTTGGTTATTGAGTAACAGTGATATAACAATTTTAGCCCCCTTTTTGGTTGCCGTGTTATTCACGGAAAATTGAGAGTTACCTCTATAGTAGTCGCGGTTAGCGGTTGAGTAGTTCCTTTGACCCGCGTTGCGGAATGGTCTCCTTTCTCGCGCTTGGGGGGTCTGGTTTTGAGGTCGCTGGTATTGCGGTGTGGCAAATGTGTCCTCTGGCGCTGTTGCTCTGCATGCGATGGCGATGTGGCCTCTCCGGTTGCAACGGCGGCATGTAGCGTCTCGGAAGGGGCATCGATGGCGCTGGTGATTTCCCCGGCAGCCCGCGCAGGGGGCTGGGTGAGTAGCTCTCAGGTGTCTCGGCTGGTCTTGCACCAGGAGGCAGTTGTCTCCGCTGGAACTTTGTTGGCTGGGGTTGTCTGTTTCCACGGCGCTGGGAGACGCGGAGTCGATTTTTGCAATGATTTCTCGCCTTCCGTGCTCTTTCAATTCTCTCGCCGCCGCGTCGGCTGCTTCTGCGGTTTGCGCCAGTTTAATTACGGTTTGTAGAGTCGGCTCTTCTTCGATGAGGAGTTTATTTCTCACCGTGTTGCTTTTCATGCCGAAAACCAGGGCGTCGGTGAGGCGAGCTTCCGGGTCTTTAAACTTGCATTGAGCAAGTACCGTTCGCAGCCGCGTTGTAAACTGGCTGATCGACTCGGTTTCCCTCTGAACCATCATGTGGAATTGATGCCAAAAAACCATGGCTGGTTTGGTCGGCTTGAAGTGGCTCGCCAGTTTTTGTTGTAGGACGTCCCACGCTGTGGCTCTTGCTTGTTCTGGTTCGGTGAGAGTTTGGGCTAGTCTGCGGATTTCTGCGCCGCAGTAGTTAAGGAAAATAGCCCGTCTGCGATCGGCTTCGGCGTCCTGCATTCCCGCCGCCTCGAGGAAGATCTCGAAGGTGGCCATGTACTCGTCCCATGTCGATTTCTCGGGATCGAAGAGTTCCGGAGCCTGGCCGATCTGGATTTTGTCCATGTTGCACGCGAAGTTTCTTCCGTCCGTTCGTCGCCAGTGAAGTAGACCCAGAGACAGGGTTTGGAGCAATCGGTACTTTTATTCAGCTCAGAGAATAAGTGACAGCTCAGCAAGGTAAAGTGACAATTCAGCGAGTACCGACTGACTCTGGCTGGAGAAACCGCTCCTTTTATATATTTGCGGTTCCCGCCAAAGCCAGAGCCGGCCGCGTCTGAGACAATCAGGAGCGACTTCCTGCTTGGGCTCAGACAGCGCTGAAAGAGGAACAAACTATTTACAGAGTTACAAGGTAGCCATTACAGGATACAACATAAACCAAAAGAAGAGAAAGTAGGAGTCAGTTACATCATACATCAGATTCGCACTGCCCCCACCCTCCTCGCCTTTCGCAAGAGCCTCAAAACCCCTTTATGTCACCAGGCATGGGGCAATTAGATCAAGCCCCCTTCCTCTGTTTACAAGATGCAATGTGTGGTCGTGAATGAATTGGTTGACTGTTCTGATTATATATGGGATTTTAGTTGTAACTTTTAATTAATTAGATTTGTTGCTATGTTGCTTTTGTACCCTGTGAGCCGCCCCGAGTCTTTGGAGAGGGGCGGCATACAAATCTAATTAATAATAATAATAATAATAATAATAATAATAATAATAATAATACAGTGTAAGGACTATGACAGTCATGATGTAGGGAAAACGGGCAGAAGACTAGCAGAGCACACCAACTGGCAGTCAGAAGACAAGATGAAAACTCCTTAATTTCACAACACATGGACAGACTAAACCACTGTTTCAACTGGGAAATGGTGAACACCATTGACCAAGCCAAGTCCAAAACTCCTAGACCAGTGATGGGGAACCTATGGCACGGGTGCCACAGGTAGAATGCAGAACCATATCTGAGGGCACATGAAGTGTTGCTGATTTTCGGCCTCCTGAACCCTGGAGATGCCGGAAAACAGCCCAATGGGCAACCAGAAGTCCGGAGGCTTCAGTGAGGCCTGTGCGCAGTGGGTGGTTGTTCAAATGCATGGGGCAGTGCAGAGGCTGTGTGCATGAATGGGAAGAAGGCATTGCATTATGAGTGTGGGCACGCACATGCACACTATTGTGCGTGCGCACATCCTTTTGGCCCCCGAGCCAAAAAAGGTTTACCATCACTACCCTAGACAACTCCTAGAAGCCTGGGAACTCAGGCTAATCAGCCATCAACAGACACATAGAGATAAACATCTACACACCATTCAAAAGAGACAATCAAAAAAGCCAAAGAGGAAACCCATGATCAAAATATTTCCTCATCTGCAATCAAAACCTAGTTTAGCAAAGATTAATACCAAGTTTAACAACAGTCAAGAAGTAAACAATATCCCAATCAAGGAACTATCAGCTCAGACAAAAAAATTAACAATAATTAACAGCCTAATCAAGAAACCACCAAGCTCTCTCACCAACAATGATAGGGCAAGCCACTAATGTGTAAAATGAGAGCAAACTCCTCTCTCGTGTAGAACTGATAATGTTATCTAATTTGGCAATAAAATGTCTGCAAGAAAACAGCCAAGCTCAGAGACCAACAAGAACCCACAGATATCTGAATGATTAAGTGCATGGAATTGTTGTACCTGAGTCCTGACATCTGGCAGTCATTTGCGTGAGGAATCATCACAAATAAAAATAAAGGGAACACTCAAATAACACATCCTAAATCTGAATGAATGAAATATTCTCATTGAATACTTTGTTCTGTACAACAGCATGTGAGATTGATTGTCAATCAATGTTGCTTCCTAAGTTTGATTTCACAGAAGTTTGATTTACTTGAAGTTACCGGTATATTGTATTGTTTGTGTTCCCTATATTTTTTTGAGCAGTGTAATTTCTACATGGCTACCCATAGATTGAGCAAAAGTTCAATTCAATTCAGTTTACTTAAATACAATTAATAATACCATTAAATAGCACTGTTAACCATATCATTACTGTCAGATGTATTAATTCAGATGTATTAATTTTATATTCGTCAGGTTTCATTTGGTCTTTAAGCAGAACTACAAGCTCCAAAATCTTCAGTCCCCAAGTAACAAAAATTGTCCATCTGAACTAAGTACAAAAGATAATAATAATAATAATAATTATTATTATTATTATTATTAATAATAATAATAATAATAATAATACAGTCCTTGATTTATAACAGTTCATTTAGTAACTGTTCAAAGTAACAATGGAACTGAAAAAAAGTGACCCATGACTATTTTCCACACTTATGACCATTGTATCATCCCCATGGTCATGTGATTTGCATTCATATGCTTGACAACTGACAGACTTTTATGATGGTTGCAGAGTCATGTCATCCTCTTTTGTGACCTTCTGACAAGCAGTCAATGGAGAAACTAGATTCACTTAATGACCATGTTACTAATTTAACAACTGCACTGATTCACTTAACAAATGTGACAAAAATGTTATAAAATGGGCCAAAACTCACTAGACAAATAACTTAATGACATAAATTTGGGTCTCAGTTGTGATTGTAAGTTGAGGACTACCTATATTTATATTTCAGATAAGTATTATGGGAGCCTTTATGCAATTAGGAATATGAAACGTACTAAATTTTTCCTCACTTTCTACACCTGGATTCCATATGCAGTATTAAAATCACACGTACATTTGAACGTATGAACTCAATGAAGCAAGGAAATGGATGAGATATAATTTCAAATGGAAGATTAAAGGATAGAGAAAGATTAAGTGATTCATTAAAGGATTAAACTAGAATCAAAAAAACCCTGCAGAAGACCATTTTATCTGCATTTATTTCCATGAGTAATTAGCCATAACCTTGACCTGGAATGCTAGGTTTAGCCTTATAGTTGAAAAGGAAACCAGTTAGTTGATTAGGTTCAGTCAATTGCTGATAACACTAGATTAATCCTGAAAGAACTGGATGTATTTTGCACAAAAAAGATAAGAAGGAATAGAGAAAGGCCGTACGTTTTTAAGGCCACCAGAAGGGCACTTGAGCGATTATTGACCTAGCAACTGGACAAAACCCAAAAACCCAAGAGATTTAAACCAGTGGGACAAAGTAAATTCATATTAAACAATGTGCCAGAGGCAGAATACGCAGCCTGCAGAGTTGTGGGACATTTCCAAGAAAGATTATTTCCAACTGAGGGGTCAGCAAACTTCTATTAGGTGACATTGGCGTCACATGAGATCTAATGGAAGATCAATTGTTAGACTCGGAGGGATTCTCCTTCTGTGATGCTAAACATAGAAGAAGGGAAAAAAAACAAATATCTTCCTAACTTTTATGGAGTTGCCTTGCAGCCACCTAGAAATAGCAAGGCTGGCTGCCAAATCTTTGAACTTTCCTTGGTATTTAAAAGGTCACTACCATGGCAACCTTGACAATCTCCAAAGGAAAGCCAAACACATAGGGGTAACTTTTCACAAAAAGGCAGGGTTTAACTACTGTGGAGCTGACAAAAGATATTTTGTTACTGGGAAGAGGATTAAAAAAAAAAAAGACAAAATGTCATTCCTTCCAGATCCATACACAGAAGCTGCCTATTCCTGAAATTGAATTGGACTTGATCGCTAGCAATGGAAAACATACTCCCGATTATGTAAAGGGAGTTTCACAATATGAGGTCTGCCTTGCCTCTCTCTCTCTCTCTCTCTCTCTCTCTCTCTCTCTCTCTCTCTCTCTCTCTCTCTCTCTCTCTCTCTCTCTCTCTCTCTCTCTCTCTCTCTCTCTCTCTCTCTCAACATAGAAACATAGAAGACTGACAGCAGAAAAAGACCTCATGGTCCATCTAGTCTGCCCTTATACTATTTCCTGTATTTTATCTTAGGATGGATATATGTTTATCCCAGGCATGTTTAAATTCAGTTACTGTGGATTTACCCACCACGTCTGCTGGAAGTTTGTTCCAAGGATCTACTACTCTTTCAGTAAAATAATATTTTCTCATGTTGCCTTTGATCTTTCCCCCAACTAACTTCAGATTGTGTCCCCTTGTTCTTGTGTTCACTTTCCTACTAAAAACACTTCCCTCCTGAACCTTATTTAACCCTTTAACATATTTAAATGTTTCGATCATGTCCCCCCTTTTCCTTCTGTCCTCCAGACTATACAGATTGAGTTCATTAAGTCTTTCCTGATACGTTTTATGCTTAAGACCTTCCACCATTCTTGTAGCCCGTCTTTGGACCCGTTCAATTTTGTCAATATCTTTTTGTAGGTGAGGTCTCCAGAACTGAACACAGTACTCCAAATGTGGTCTCACCAGCGCTCTATATAAGGGGATCACAATCTCCCTCTTCCTGCTTGTTATACCTCTAGCTATGCAGCCAAGCATCCTACTTGCCTTTCCTACCGCCCGACCACACTGCTCACCCATTTTGAGACTGTCAGAAATCACTACCCCTAAATCCATCTCTTCTGACGTTTTTGCTAACACAGAACTGCCAATGCAATACTCAGATTGAGGATTTTCCCCAAGTGCATTATTTTACATTTGGAAACATTAAACTGCAGTTTCCATTGACCATTTATCTAGTAAAGCTAAACCATTTACCATATTACAGACCCCTCTATGTATCTATGTCTCTATTTATGTATCTATGTATGTATGTATGTATGTATGTATGTATGTATGTATGTATGTATCTATCATCTATCTATCTATGTATCTATCTATCTATCTATCTATCTATTCATCCCTCCCTCCCTCCCTCCCTCCCCCCCCTCTCTCCTCCAGTTCTCTTGTTCCTATTAAGTTCCTCAAGGTAACTTAGGCAGCTGACTCATTCTAGCTAGCTACACATTTTTGGGTGGTGTGTTATAAAAAGAATAATCTGGCTTGTCAGATGGGGAATGATTTTTATTATCCTCCTTCTCTGTTCCTCTCTAACATCTGACCTGAATGAATGTGCAAATAATTGGCTTCCTCTTTTCCAGAGACCAGATCTTCTGTTAACGCTGGAAATAAAATGAAGAAAGCAAAAAAAAAAAAAAAGTGGGATCCATTTGCATTTCCTTAATGAAATAGTTTTACCCTACAAATACAAGAGTCACTGGGAGATTGACAGAAGTGGCAGGCTTGCCAAACCAGCAAATCAACTCTCTTAATGTTTGAAAAGAGTCAGATTTATGCAGCGGTTAATACCCCAGACAAGAAACCGGTAGACCAGTAGTTCTCAACCTTTCTAATGTGGTGACCCCTTAATACAGTTGCTCCTGTTGTGATGACCCCCAACCATAAGTCTAGTGCCAATTCTCTGAACAGAGCTTTAAGCTGATTGGCAGGAAGGTCAGAGGGACACCCCCATTGTAAACACCTGATTGATCGGATTGTAAAAATATGTTTCACTGTGCCAGAATAGAAGTTTTAGTTCCTAACACCATGGAAAATTTGTCTTTTTCTATGGTCTTAGGTGACCCCTGAGAAATGGTTGTTCAATCTCCAAAGGGGTCCCGACCCCCAGGTTGAAAACCACTGTGGTAGACTGGGTGTTCTAGTTCCACCTTGGGCTGGATAACCTTGAGCCAATCACTTTCTCTCATCCCTAAGAAAGAGGCAATGGCAAACCACTCCAGAAAAACCTTGCTAAGAAAACTGCGGGGGGTTTTCCAGACAGTCTCTGAGAATTGAACACAATTGAAAGAAGAAAGAAAAAATGTATGAAAAGGGCATGTTGGCATCGCTCTGAGCAAGTCAAGCAAAAGGATGGATTGATCTGATGGTGCTGTGCAACTCTTATGTTTTGTGAGTCACGTATGTATTCAGAAGAATTATAGAAGCAAGGAGCCCAAATACTGGAAATGGAGTTCAGATTCAAAGACCATTTTTAACTCCCACAAAGAACAGAATATTGAAGTCTAAGAGGGAAGGAGAGTCAGTCTGATATACTCCCTCTCTCCCCACCCCCCTTTCTCTCTCCTCCACCTCCTAGGAAGACAGCAATGGTGAACCACTTCTGGAAATGTTGGCAAGAAAAATTCAGCAACTTGACCAGGCAATTGACAGGAGTTAAGCCCCCGAGGGTAGGACAAGAAGCAATGGATGGAAACTAATCAAGGAGAGAAGCAGCCTAGAATTAAGAAGAAATTTCCTGATAGTTAAGAATAATTGGCAGGACCCAGGGGAAGAGCCTTCTCTGTGGTGGCCCCGGCCCTCTGGAATCAACTACCCCCGGAGATTCGAATTGTCCCCACCCTCCCCGTCTTCTGCAAGATGTTAAAGACCCACTTATGTCGCCAAGCATGGGGGGGGGACTGATTCCCCACCCCCCTTTGCTGATCATAGCACTTAAGAATGGTATGATTGTGTAGTATTGATTGTTTTTTAATATTAAAGGATTTTAACTTCAGTTTTATTAATATTAGATTTGTACCACTGTTTATTGTATTTTATTATTGTTGTGAGCCGCCCTGAGTCCTTGGAGGGAGGTGGCATACAAATCTAATAACCTATTATTATTATTAATAATAATAACTTGCCTCCCAAAATTGTAATGCTCCAACACTGGAAGTTTTTAAAGAAGATATTGAACACCCATTTGTACTTTGAATGACATACCAAGGGCAGTGCTCCAAAAAATAGCTTTAGACAGGACAAAAACTGGGCTTAATTTGATTTAATTTAATAGGATGGCTGATTACACATTTAAGAGCTTTCACTCTTTGTCATGTCAATGCTTGGAATTTGCAAAAAAGCATTTGGAGGAGCCACCTCAGGCCTGAGGTGGTGATTGCATATTTCTGGGAGGCTAAGCCTTTCTCTTTTCAATTCTCCCCCCCTCCCAAATGTTAATCCCTCTGTGGCTCTGTTTTTTCAGTACTCGTTCTCATAAGAATTGAGCTTTCTTTTGATCCTGGTTTGTAATTTACCATAGACAAATGATTGTCTTTGAAGTTAGCAAGTAATATTTTGTTCAAAAAAGTGTCCTTCTGGGGCTAACTCTAAAAGTCAGGCCTCAAGATCTCTTGAACAAGGGAAGTTGGCTGTTTTCTATGAGTCCAAAGTTCCCATTCTTCAAGTTATAGACCCCTACCTAGTGAACAAGTTGGTTCAACTCAGGAACCAAATAACTGAATCCTTGGATGTAATATAAGGGCTTCTTTGTGAAATTGAAATCCTCAATGTCCCCTCCCCAGTGCCCAGTGGCAACTCTTCCTGAGCTTCTGAGCTCATCATGGACTTAAGCTTTAGATCTGCCCAGGATTATAAGGCCGGGGCAATGGATTTTAGCTTGCCTTCCTTAGAAGAAGGATTGAACGTGGCTCAGCAGTTCATTGCCTTTATGAACCAGTTCCTCGCATTGGAGGATACACAGTCTAATTTTGTCACATCTGTCCCTTGTTAAGATCAGTTTACAGCACTCTCTAGTTGCTTTGGCGAGGCTAAAATATGATACAAGTAATCCAAACATTCCACCGAGGCAATCCAGCAGAGAATCAATCATATTGTTTTTACTCCAAATATAGCTTTTTCGAAGCTTTTCCCCCCAGCCCCAACATATTACAAAGCCTTCTGATTCAATGCCTGGGGTGGGGGGATGGGATGGACTCCAATGTCCCCCTCAGCCATGGCAGCTGGAATAGGGAATTCTGGGAATTGGAGTCCATCCATCTTGAAAGTTGCCCAAGTTGAGAAACACTATTCAAGACTCGTCTACAGGAAGGAAAGCATCCAGGTTGCAGAGAGGCAAGGAATCCACCAATTGGAGAACGGGGGTGGTGGGCATGGTAAGTACATCAGTATGGTCAAGGTGAGGAAGGAATTGACATTCAGAAAAGGATTTCTTAAACTGGCTTCATTTCCAGATGGTCTGTGCCCAGCAGTCAATCAGCTTGGGGCTGCAGCATCTGAGTGTCTGTCAGTCACAAAGCTTCATAAAAAAAAAAGCGGGGGGGGGGGATGGAGACTGGCAGGCTTATTGTAAAGAGACTTCACATTTTAAAGATAGAAAAGTCATCATTCTCCCTATTGGCAGGATAAATGTGTCCATTTTTCTTTCTCCCACATTCCATTTGTTTTGAATGTCAAGTTATTTCTATTCCATTATAAAGAAATTATCTCCCATCCCTACTTAGAAGTATCTACATTATAACATGGAAAAAAAATACTACATTAGGCTCTCTATTAACCGTTAGGTAAAGGCACCTAATTTGTATTCTGTTGCCTTTTTCCTTGGCTATTAACATTATCTCTAGCATCGCTCGTATAAAAATGGTCTTTTTTCTCTCTCTCTCTCCACTTCTGTTTTCCACTGTCAAAGAATTTGTGTGATTCACCAAGGAAAGCTAATAGGTTGAGTAACTCTTGAATTTTATATGTATTTTTAAAATAGGGGATCGGCCACTGCATGTTTCTTTCTTCATCTCAGTAATCTTACGGCATAATTAGGTATGATTATGAAGCCTTGTGGGACAAGAAACGAGCCCTTGAATTGAGGAAGGGCTGAGCATTCCCCATTGAACCAAATCTAGCTACAGACAGTCCCCGGCAATCAGACAGAAAGCTTAGTTCCTTTAATGCAGAATCTGATGTTATCCTAGAAGCAATTTACAGCCTCAGGTAGAATTATCTTCCCAAAACTATTCAAGTTCTTCAGACACAGCGAGGCACAATCCTGAAGAACTGCGATCAGATAATCTTCCACAATGGCCAAACTAGCACGCTGCTATTTATAGCAGCAGCTCTAATTACTGGAGCCCCACCCAAACACAGGTGGCCTCTCTTATCTCCTGTAATATTTTCTCAATTGGTCTCTTCGATGCATAAATCTGCACCTGCGTGGGTCTAACACTTCATCATCCAAATCGACCGAAGATAATGGTGATTGGCTTCCTGGGCTGTGTGCCAAGCCCCCCTCTTCCAAGTCACCCCCACCTTCTTCTTCGTCCTAGGAAACTACACTCCCTGACTCTGCTGGCAACAAAACAGGCCTAGGACATGTTGACGTTTCCCCTGCCTCCACCTCCACATTCCCTGGGGCAGGAGCTGGACCAGGGCCAACCACAACAAACAATAGGTTTTGATTTATTTATTTATGAAATTTACTACCCCTGGTCATTACAACCATAAAAATCCCACAACAGATCATAAAAAGGACCAGAAATATCTATCTATCTATCTATCTATCTATCTATCTATCTATCTATCTATCTATCTATCTATCTATCTATCTATCTATCTATCTATCTATCATCTATCCCTCCATCCCTCCATCCCTCCATCCCTCCCTCCATCCCTCCATCCCTCCCTCCATCCCTCCATCCCTCCATCCATCCATCCATCCATCCATCCATCCATCCATCCATCCATCTATCTATCTATCTATCTATCTATCTATCTATCTATCTATTTATCTATCTATCTATCCATTTACTTACGTACTTACTTATGTTTCATGTTTTTAGACTGCACATCTCCCTCATGTTTTGACTGCAACATTCAGATCCAGGCTAAGAATAACCTCAAGAGCAAGAGACATGACAGCATGGATTCCAAAATGGAATCAGACAACCGAAGGCAAAAGCCAGAAAGGCCTTATTTTTACTTTTTATTCATTTATTTTGTCAAATTTGTAGTTGATACTATACATAAGCATAACATTGTTTGAATACATAAGTTGGGTACAAATAAAAAGGGACATTTGGACAGGGATGGGAGGCACACTGGTGTGTTTATGCACACTCGTTACTGACCTTCTAGGAATGGGGCAAGGTCAACAATAGACAGTCTAAGGGTAAAGATTTGGGGATTTGGGGATGAAATCACATAGTCAGGTAATGAGTTCCAGGCATTAACCTCTCTATTGCTGAAGTTGTGTTTTCTGCAATCAAATTTGGAGCAGTTTCCTTTGAGTTTGTATCAGTTGTATGCTCGTGTATGGTTGTTGTTGAAGCTGAAGTAGTCGTTGACAGATAGGACATTGTAGCAGATAATTTTGTGAAATTTGTTTAGAACATGCTGGAGGCGATGTAGTTCTAAATTTTCTAAGCCCAGAATTTTAAGTCTGATGACATAAGGTGTTCTGTTGCAAGAAGAGGAGTGGAGGACTCTTATCATAAAATATCTCTGGACACACTCAATTGTGTTAATGTCTGATATGCAATGTGGGTTCCAAACAGAAAAGCTGTATTCAAGAATTGGTCTAGCAATTGTTTTGTATAACAGTGTAATATTACCAGAGAAGACGCTACATAAGGTTAGGTTTACAACTCTTAATGCCTTTTTGGTGATGTTGTTTCAGTGGGCTTTGGCACTTAGGTTATTAGATAGGAGTACTCATACTTTGACAGAGTGAGGATCATTTGCACAGTTGTGTCCATTCAGCTTGTGTTTAATGTTCTGATTCTTTTTGCCAATGTGTAGGACAGAGCATTTGTTTGTTGAGATCTGGTGTTGTCAGTTGTTCAACCATTCTGACAGAAAGGCAATATCTTTTTGAAAGGTAGCAATGTTGGTGGTGATGTTAAATTTTTTTTTCATTGTGGGTGAAGAGAACGCGGTTACTTATAATGTGATCGCAAAGGTCATTTATATAAAGTATAAAAAGTGTTGGTCCTAGTACACTGCCTTGGGGGACACCATTGTTAGCAGGTGCGGGATTTGATAGCGCGCTCCCTATTTTGACCACTTGTTGTCTGTTTGACAGGAACGCAGCTATCCAGTTATGTAGAAATCCAAAAATGCCATAGGGTTTTAGTTTCAGAAGTAGTTTGTCGTGTACTTTAAGGGTTGCCTTAAGTCAACATGGAGTGAATAGTCTTGGGTTCTTGGATGGAGAACATCTTTTTAGGGGTTGGTGGCCCTGCATAACAAATCCTTGGCCAATGCAACCTCTGTTGAAGAAAACATCACATGGGTTTAAATGAATAGGCTGCAGTAAAAGAAAGTCAACAATCCTGACCCTTGTGGAACCTGGGAACAAGGTCTCCACAGGAATTACCAGTGAACACGGGGATGGAAGGGCTGATTTAGCATCTTCGCAGTCCCTCCCTCTGATAGGGTGCAGGTGATAATTTTGCCATCACAGGAGACAAAAATTGTTTCCCCCTCTTCGATTCATGGTTGCATTTCAATCTATACAGTTAGGCATCTGGATTAATTAATCCTGAGTCACTTTTACCCCACCCACTAATGCAAATTAGCACAATCATGTCCTTTAACTACTCTTTGAAGGAAGTGGGAGAGAGGGAAGCTCATGGATGGGTGTCAACAGACTCAAACTCAACCTGGATAAGACGGAGTGGCTGTGGGTTCTGCCTCCCAAGGACAATTCCATCTGTCCTTCCATAACCCTGGGGGGGGGGAATTACTGACCCCCTCAGAGAGGGTCCGCAACCTGGGCGTCCTCCTCGATCCACAGCTCACATTAGAGAAAAATCTTTCGGCTGTGGCAAGGGGGGCGTTTGCCCAGGTTCGCCTGGTGCACCAGTTGCGGCCCTATCTGAACCGGGACTCACTGCTCACAGTCACTCATGCCCTCATCACCTCGAGGCTCGACTACTGTAATGCTCTCTACATGGGGCTACCTTTGAAAAGTGTTTGGAAACTTCAGATCGTGCAGAATGCAGCTGCGAGAGCAATCATGAGCTTCCCAAGGTATGCCCATGTTACACCAACACTCCGCAATCTGCATTGGTTGCCGATCAATTTCCGGTCACAATTCAAAGTGTTGGTTATGACCTATAAAGCCCTTCATAGCATCGGACCAGAATATTTCCAGGACCGCCTTCTGCTGCACGAATCCCAGCAACCGGTTAGGTCCCACAGAGTTGGCCTTCTCCAGGTCCCGTCGACTAAACAATGTCATTTGGCGGGTCCCAGGGGAAGAGCCTTCTCTGTGGCGGCCCTGACTCTCTGGAACCAATTCCCCCAAGAGATTAGAATTGCCCCCACCCTCCTTGCCTTTTGTAAACTCCTTAAAACCCACCTCTGCCGTCAGGCATGGGGGAACTGAGACATCTCTCCTGGGCCTATACAGTTTATGCATGGTATGTTTGTGTGTATGTCTGCTTTAATAATGGGGTTTTAATGTTTTTAAATTATTAGATTTGTCATGAATTGTTTTATTGTTGTTGTGAGCTGCCCCGACTCTACGGAGAGGGGCGGCATACAAATATAATTTAAAATAATAATAATAATAATAATAATAATAATCATCATCATCATCATCATCTTTATACCAGTGTATTATGGAAACATAATAGCAGTAAGCAACCATTTACAGCAGGATATGGCAGGGAGATATCTGAATTACTGGCAATTAATATGAGCAGGATCTGATTTAATGTTTTAATGGCAGCTGTGATAATGTCAGTCCCATCCGCCCAGTTAGTCTGTGGCTGATGACCTTTTCCTGTTGATTGAGGTTCTAGTTACCTACCTTGAGTTGCCCCAAAACAATGCCTGCATATCCCACCTACACCATCCCATTGTGGACTCCTACCTTGCCTTGGTTGCCTCTGTTTCCAATCACTGCCTTCACCTCTAGACCACATAGAAGCTTTTGAAGTAAAAGATCTAACAAGTGTCCAAACATGTGTGTCACCTTGGGGCCATGATCATTTGAGATAAGCTCATAGAGCCGGGGTGGCGCAGCAGGTAGAGTGCTGTACTGCAGGCCACTGAAGCTGACTGTAGATCTGAAGGTCAGCGGTTCAAATCTCATCACCGGCTCAAGGTTGACTCATCCTTCCATCCTTCCGAGGTGGGTAAAATGAGAACCCGGATTGTCGGGGCAATAGGCTGGCTCTGTTAAAAAGTGCTATTGCTAACATGTTGTAAGCCACCCTGAGTCTAAGGAGAAGGGCGGCATAAAAATTGAACAAATAAAAAAATAAGTAAGTAAGTAAGTAAGTAAGTAAGTAAATAAATAAGTAAATAAGTAAATAAGTAAATAAGTAAATAAGTAAATAAGTAAAGTAAATAAGTAAATAAGTAAATAAGTAAATAAGTAAATAAGTAAATAATTGCTCTGTGGACTATGGAGTTCTGAATTTAGCTGGACCCCATCATCCATGAGATGGAGACTGAAATCTCCACCAGAAGCCAAGCAGCCATGTCCATAAGTCCAGGAAAAGGGTTCTGATAGGCAACAGGGCAGCCAGTAGCCCCACCCATATGATTTTTAGCTTTTTCTCTAGGGACCAAGTTAACAACACATGGGCATCCACATACTGTCACTTCAATTCAAGGAAAGGCAAGTAAATGAATGACTTCTCATTATTAAGCCTCACCAACCATTTGTCTCCACTTGAAACTTTGATCCTATTTAGCAATCCACATGGAGTTAATGAAGACAAGCTTCTTCTGAGATAAGCAGCAGGTAATTATCCTATTGAGAGAACATGCAGGAGAAAAGCAATGCCTGGTGTCATAGCATTTCTACATGACTGAATAATGAGAATTGATCCTGGATAATGATTCAGGGTAAGTCTTTAATCATCACCACTATTTTGGAATCTCTTATTTGCAGTTAATATACCTGCAGTCATGAAAGCAGCTGTTAAGAGTGAATTGTTGATACACCCTTACAGAATGTTAAAGGTCTTACCTGGTTGTTCCTCTTGTCCACAATTAGTAGAGAGCTATAAATACATTCAACTTATATGTATGCTTGTTTATTTACTGTTCTTGGAACAGAAATTTCTAAAGAGTCTGTAGAAATATCATTAAACCATCCCAAGGTACTATAATTAACTATTTAATTTCATGAGACAGCCAGCCCAGTTTTTATGTATAGAAAATGGGCAAGAGAAGGATTTAGGGGTAGTGATTTCTGACAGTCTCAAAATGGGTGAGCAGTGTGGTCGGGCGGTAGGAAAAGCAAGTAGGATGCTTGGCTGCATAGCTAGAGGTATAACAAGCAGGAAGAGGGAGATTGTGATCCCCTTATATAGAGCGATGGTGAGACCACATTTGGAGTACTGTGTTCAGTTCTGGAGACCTCACCTACAAAAAGATATTGACAAAATTGAACGGGTCCAAAGACGGGTTACAAGAATGGTGGAAGGTCTTAAGCATAAAACGTATCAGGAAAGACTTAATGAACTCAATCTGTATAGTCTGGAGGACAGAAGGAAAAGGGGGGACATGATCGAAACATTTAAATATGTTAAAGGGTTAAATAAGGTCCAGGAGGGAAGTGTTTTTAATAGGAAAGTGAACACAAGAACAAGGGGGCACAATCTGAAGTTAGTTGGGGGAAAGATCAAAAGCAACATGAGAAAATATTATTTTACTGAAAGAGTAGTAGATCCTTGGAACAAACTTCCAGCAGACGTGGTTGGTAAATCCACAGTAAATGAATTTAAATATGCCTGGGATAAACATAGATCCATCCTAAGATAAAATACGGGAAATAGTATAAGGGCAGACTAGATGGACCATGAGGTCTTTTTCTGCCGTCAGTCTTCTATGTTTCTATGTTTATAAGTCCTGATTGAGCTGATATTGGACGGGATACAACCAGACATCAAAAGAAGTGTGTTTCCTTTTTTTTTTTTTTGGAATGGTGACCACTGAATCCAATGGGTAGCACATGACTTGGGACTTTCCACAGTATGGTTATGAAATCTAGAAAAGTTGAACAAAGAGAAGTTATGGCTTTGCATTGTGATGCTAAAGAAAATGATTGAGAAGGTTGTGGATTACAAAGAAAATAATAATTCAATACTACTAAAGTAAAACCAGACATCTCACTAGATGAAACTAATCCTTTGATGAAATCAAAGTCTAAAATATTTTGGACACAGAATGTGAAGGGAAGAGTTAGGAAAGATCCTTAAAGTCCGAGAGCCAAAGGTGCTTTTTCAGGAGGCAACTGGACTTCATTTTTTCTTTGAAGATGTTTTGCTTCTCAGTTAAGAAGCTTCTTCAGCACTGATTGGATGAGAAGTGAAATGTCTTCAAAACCCAAGGAAGTCCAGTTGCCTCCTGGAAAAGAACCTTTGGGACAACCATGTCCTGGATGATGACTGAGAATCTCCATAGACTTTGAAATAAAGTCAGAGGCTGCCAGAAGACAAAAGGTGGCTAGATTTATCACTGATGATCCAAGCAGGAATTTACAAGAACTCAGAGGACCAGTTACGGACAGACAGTTTTGGAGAAATTATGTCCTTTAAGTCACAAAGAGTTAGAATCAAGTGAATAACTGAATAACCCTCAATCTGCTTCGATTTGGATTAGGCATTATAGATATCTCCATAATCTATCTATGTAACTTGGATACAGCACAACTAAGCTCCACCCAGACAAGGAAAAATATTCCTTTTGTGCATTGAATGAAAATCATCATATAGTGGTGTCTCTTCCCTGTTAGCATTTAGACTTATATACTGCTTCATAGTGCTTGACAATCTTCTCAAACTGTTTACAGAGAGTAAGGATATTGCCCCCAACAATCTGGGTCCTCAAAAGTTAATGTCACTTTTATAAACCCTCACCCTTTCCTTCTCTTTAGTCAAACTATGACTAAACTTGACGAACTTGAACTATGGTTTGGAACACAGATTTAAAAAAAAATTTTTTTAAACCTGTTTGAATGCTAGCTCCCATCAGCCTTATCAGATGTTGGTGAATGGCTTGAATCCAAAGAGACTTTTTAACTGTTCAAAAAGACCAGCAGGTGTTTATTCTGCAGAGAGATTCTTGCTTAACCCGAAAAAAATCAATATGTTGTGCTGTGCTGCAGGAAGGGAGGCCCAGGCGACACAAATATGGGAACAACACTGATCATGTCATGTAGGGAAGAAGGACTTTGAAACCTCAATTTCCTCCCGTGGGAGCTCTACCCATCGTGATCTCAGTCAACTGCTGCGTCATCATAATTATTCGCTGTATCTTTCTGGAATGCTCTGCATAGAACATGTTGGGCAAACACAGCTCCAATTGTTTCAGTGACAGCAACAAATCTGGGCTGCCTCTCACACATTTTAAAAGCACATTTTTTGATTGCTGCTCATTTCATGATTCAGTTCAGGATGCCAAATATGTTGTGTATTTTCCTGGCCCATCATACTCTCAACTCAACTGCAGAGCCACAAGCTGTGGCTTCTTAATATGCAGATGGGATTAATCAATCGCCATATTTGTTGTTAGAGTGGAATGTTCAACTAGGTTGGTTTTGCCATTCAATCCAGGAAGGAGAATTTTCGGGATACTTTCCACACAGTCACTACCCTCACATATTTCCCCCCCTTTTGTGCTGCTGTGTAAAATGACTTTATCTTGTGGCTCTAGGTGCAGGGGTAGGCAAAGTTAGCTCTTCTATGACATGTGGACTTCAACTCCCAGAATTCCCTGAGCTAGCATGATTAGTACAGGAATTCTGGGAGTTGAAGTCCACAAGTCATAGAAGAGCCAACTTTGCCTATCCCTGCTTTAAGGGATTTAGAGAGAGACAGGAAGGAAGGGGGGATTATCTGGTTGGCCAATGGAGGAGTAGAACAATGGATTTTTTCATGATTCCCTTCATTTCCTTGGCTGTTTTGCAGTAAGGGAACAAATAGGGAGCCATGCAGAGGAGGGGCAGTTTTACCTTTTGAAGAATCACTAAAAACCTAAGAATATTTAGTTTCTTTAGTTATATTACTACATATCTATTCTCTTCAATGTGTATTATGTATTGGACTAACTAACTAACTAACTAACTAACTAACTAACTAACTAACTAACTAACTAACTAACTAACTAAATTATAGGGGAGGGGTGGGATGGAAGCCATAGTTCTTTAGGTACGGATGGGGAACTATGGCCCTTTTTTGACTTGTGGACTGGCTGTCTGGCTTAGGAATTTTGGGAGTTAAAGACCCCAAGTCATAAAGGGGCAATAGTTCCCCACCTCTGCTCTTAGTTAATGGAGCAATCCAAGAGCAGAAATGCAAGGTGTGGTCAAACTTCCTGCAAATGGAAGTTGCTGGAGATCATACAGAAAGGTTGAAACAAGTTAAGATTTCCTAACCCTATGGCACTGCAAGGACACAGAGGGTGGAGGGAGCTTTACACTGTTACAATTATATGAAAATCTAGAATGGATTTTAGAGACCCACTTGGCTGCAAAAGAGAAGCATTAATAGTAGCTTCAGGGCTGACATAAGGTAGATATTGCTGAGCATCTGCCAAGACCCATTTCTAGAGTTAAAATCCTCTTTCACTGATGTTGCTCCCCCTTGCTGCCATATTTTCATAATGTCTGTGCTTAGAGACAGTATATTGGAGACAAAAGGCATTTTCTTTTATTTGACATGTACTTGGGGGTGGGGGGACACTGGGGATGGTTGTCTCTAAAATGATGTGGTCCAGAGCAGGGGTCTCCAACCTTGGCAACCTTAAGACTTGTAGACTTCAACTCCCAGAATTCCTCAGCCAGCAAAGCTCTGGGAGTGGAAGTCCAACAGTCTTAAATTTGCCAAGGCTTCAGATTCCCTGTCAAGAGCATTTCTGGAAGCTATCTTGCACAGGATTGTCAAGCAGATGTGGCTGCCTTGGTTTTCTGTTCTCACACGTAGGGCAAAAAGTAGGCAGTATGGATAACACACTTAGAAGTCCCTCCCCCTCCTTCCGTTCCTCCCTCCCTCCCTCCCTCTTCCTATATCTGAGCAAGTAACCTTGCTCTAATAGCTAGAACAATTAGAGATGTGAACAGGAGTTTTCAAGCTTCTGTGCTTGATTTTCATGAGAGTGAAGGTATTGCCCAATTAACATCTCCACTCAGTTTTGAACACATCTCAGCACCATTCCATCTGTTAGCTTATTTCTTATGGTAGATATTTTTTCAAAACAATATATATATAGATGGCTGAGTGGCAGCCATGTGTCTGGTGCCTCTTTTAACCCAAGCCAAACTGGGCTTGGAGGACAATTTCCAGCAATTGGAAGAGAGAAGATATGTTAGCAGCAGCCTAGAGTGCCTCATAGGAACTGATTGTGAGTAGTGATGGGCGAACCCAATGGTGTTCGGGTTCGGCAAGTTCAGACAAATCTTACGCAAAATTCGGCTGAACCCGAACCGAACCCGAACGGGGAATCCCTCCCACCAAGAGATTCCGGGGGCGGAGCTTTGACATGTTTATTTTACGTGAAAGGAGCGCCCTCTGCTTGCAGCGCCGCTGCAGCATCCTTTTTCATAAAAATAACAATGTTTATTTTTATGTGAAGACCTCCCTTTGAAGGAGCTGGGGAATCCCTCCCATGAAGAGATTCCGGGGGCGGAGTTTTGACATCACCGGCAGGTTGCTACGGACGCCAAGGTGATCACTTCCTGGATTCCATGGAATCCAGGAAGTGATCACTTTGGCATCCTTAGCAACCTGCCGGTGACGTCAAAGCTCCAAATGCTGAACACGACCCCAAACTTTGCCCGAAGTTTGAAAAAATTTCAGGTTCGTGTTCGGCATACTGAACACTGCAAAATTCAGTATGGACCCGAATTGTGCAGGTTCGGTTCGCCCATCACTAATTGTGAGTCATATTTAAACTGGTATTCAATAGCAGTTTCAGTCAAGGTAAAACAAGGGAACTTCAGGAAGCCATGGTATTTTAAAATGGGCTATGAGGCATCTTTATGCCATTTTTGAAGGATGTAGGAACAAATCTTTTTACTCCAGGCACTAATTCACAAGAAACACTGAATGTCTTTGGTATGATTTCTTATGAAGAGCTGTGAGGTGGCTACTGAAGACATCAGATGCCCATTGTAAATCCATTAGGCCTAGCCAGAATGGCCAGTGACCTGGGATAAAGCATCTGGAGGACTATAATTCAGAAAAGGCCAAATACATCTTTGAACGAAATCTTAACCTAAGAGCAGTGTTCTTTCTCCCTTTTCACCTTTTCTTCCATTTTAATTGAATGAAGACTTGTGGACAATTCACAAGCTTGCTCTTGATTTTGTCACTGCTGTATGGATTTTATTTTTCCTTATGCGCCACCTCAGTTTTCTTTTTATTTCCCATACAGCTGTAGCTAAGCAACAACGTTTAAGACACTTAGGGTTTTCATAGTGGTTGCTTTGTGCAATATATCATCCTTGATTTAGTTCTGCCGTATTCTTCTTGGCAGCTAACCTTCTTAAAAGGCATGTCATATGATTTGTACCACCAATATAGAGGCAGAAATCAGGATTCCAGTTCAATATACTTAAAGAAAGATATTTAATGGATACTTTCAGATGCTATCAGATGCTATAACTGATTTCTGGTTTGGAGTATGTATGGGGGTTGACATGGTGAATACAATTGTTTCCCCATCTAGTGAAATAGTGAAATGGGAGAAATTTAATCAGTAGGCTCCTTTTCCTCAGCGTAAGGCCCTCTGGATGCATTGGATTACAGCTCTCATTAACCTATTCTCAAGAAGCACTGCGGTAACCAGCAAAGATAAGGAAAAACGAAACAGAAAAAACTAAAATACAGGCAGTCTTTGACTTATAACCACAACTGAGTCCAAAATGTCTTTTCCTGAGGATTGGAGAATGGCCAGTGTTGTGCCTATCCACAAGAAGGGCAGTAGAGAAGAAGCTGGTAACTACAGGCCAGTTAGCTTGACATAAGTTATAGTTAAAATGATGGAGACTCTACTCAAAAAGAGGATAAGTCAGCACCTAAAAAACAATAACTTATTGGACCCAAATCAGCATGGCTTTACTGAAGGCAAATCATGTCAAACTAATCTCATTGATTTCTTTGACTATGTCACAAAGGTGTTGGATCAAGGTGGTACCATGGATATTGCCTATCTGGACTTCAGCAAAGCCTTTGATACGGTTCCACATAAAGAGCTGATAGATAAATGAGTGAAGATTGGACTTAATCCCTGGATAGTTCAATGGATTTGCAGCTGGCTGAAGCATAGACATCAGAGAGTTATTGTTAATGGCGAGTATTCTGAGCAGAGTCAGGTTACAAGCGGTGTGCCACAAGGGGTCTGTTCTGGGTCCTATTCTTTTTAATATGTTTGTGAGTGACATAGGGGAAGGTTTGGTAGGGAAGGTTTGCCTATTTGCCGATGACTCTAAAGTGTGCAATAGGGTTAATATTCCTGGAGGCGTCTGTAATATGGTAAATGATTTAGCTTTACTAGATAAATGGCCAAAGCAATGGAAACTGCAGTTTAATGTTTCCAAATGTAAAATAATGCACTTGGGTAAAAGGAATCCTCAATCGGAGTATTGTATTGGCAGATCTGTGTTAGCAAAAACTTCAGAAGAGAAGGGTTTAGGGGTAGCGATTTAAATGTCAAAGGGTTAAATAAGGTTCAGGAGGGTAGTGTTTTAATAGGAAAGTGAACACAAGAACAAGGGGACACAATCTGAAGTTAGTTGGGGGAAAGATAAAAAGCAACATGAGAAAATATTATTTTACTGAAAGAGTAGTAGATGCTTGGAACAAACTTCCAGCAGACATGGTTGGTAAATCCACAGTAACTGAATTTAAACATGCCTGGGATAAACATATATCCATCCTAAGATAAAATACAAAAAATAGTATAAGGGCAGACTAGATGGATCATGAGGTCTTTTTCTGCCGTTAGTCTTCTATGTTTCTATGTTTCTAAAAAGGACAGTTACTAACGGAGCTTTGGCTTATTTTACAACCTTTCTTGCCACAGGTGCTAAGTGAATCACCACGGTTGATAAGTTAGCAACACGGCTGTTAAGTGAATTTGGTTTCCCCATTGACTTAGCTTGTTAGAAAATTGCAAAAGGTGATCACATGACCCCAGGACACTGCAACGGTCACGGATAGGAATATCAGTTGACAGACAGCTGAATTTTGATCACGTGACTGTGTGTGTGTGGGGTGGGAGGGCCGCAATGGTTGTTGTTGCATCCTTGTTGCATCTGGCGGGACCCAGGGGAAGAGCCTTCTCTGTGGGGGGCCCGACCCTCTGGAACCAGCTCCCCCCTGAGATTAGGATTGCCCCCACCCTCCCTGCCTTTCGTAAACTCCTTAAAACCCACCTCTGCCATCAGGCATGGGGGAACTAAAACACCTCCCCCTTGCCCATGTTGTGTTGTTGATTGATTGACTGTGTGCCTGTTTTTTATATATATATTGGGATTGTTTTAGGAAATTACTAATTTTAAATTGTAATTAGATTGGTGGGCATTGGATTTTTATTTTGTACTGTTTTTTATTATTGTTGTGAGCCCCCCCCCCCCCGAGTTTGCGGAGAGGGGCGGCATATAAATCCAATAAATCTAATCTAATCTAATCTAATCTTGTAGTTGTAAAGTGTGGAAAATGGTAATGTCGCCTTTTGCACTGCAGTTGTACCTTTGAACAATCACTAAATGGATTGTTGTGAGAACTACCCATACAGTGTGACTTCTGAGTCTTGTTTCCTAGTAATGGGTATTTGTATTCCAAATCATAGTTTTGGAGAGCAGGACAAAATTGGGAGCCTTCCTAGCTTAAAATTCTTGCAACTGCAGGCACTTTAAGCTTGTCCTTAACTTTAGACCAATTTTATCAACTTTGCCAACTTTGTTCCATGAATGGGTAGCATGCCGTAGCAGCAATTCACAGTAGCACAACATCTGGAGGCCTGGAACCATCTGTCTGGTGGAGAACCCATCCTTTCCCAATCAGACCCTTGGTTTGCCTTAAGAAAAGTCATCGGATGGAGCAATCCACTCACCAAGAGCCAAGTTCTGCTTTTGGCCTCTGTAGGGTTACATTGTCAGCCATGAGAAAAGCATGTGTTTATGTGGGGAGAGGGGGGTTTAAAAACGAGCAGTGTAGTGGGAGGGAGAAGAATGTGGAGAGGAGGAGACTCCCATCTATTTAACATCACCAGGATGGTGGGATGAAGGTGGCTCAAGCTGTCACTGTTTGATTTGTCACTCTAGAATGTCAAGCCAGCAGGCCCTCTGTCCTAGAATCACACGAGTTTTCCATTCCTGGGCCTTATGGGTAAAGTGCAGTGGGCTGAGCAACATCCCACTCCAGGGGATTATGTCCACAGAGCATCATCAGATAAGACCTTTGGGCTCTTTTTCTCTTTATCTCCTTTTGGGTTCAGCTTCTGTTCAGTTCCCATATTCTTTGGCTCTGAGCGTGCTTTGCCACCGTGGAGCCAAGAAGCCAGCTGGTGAACTATTGGCTCGGTTTACGCAACCTGCTTCCCCCTCAGACAAGCTCAAATAAAGGGAGTCCCTCCTGGCTCAGTATATTAGGGGGATTCAGCCATTGCCTTAGCATCGTAGGACATCATTTTTGGCAGGTGGAGCTTATTATGTGACATCTCCCCCCCCTCCCCATGGAAAGGGTGCTTGGTCCACCTGGATTTACGATTGAGTGTGAAGAGTAGACGTTTCTATGGCGGGAGGAGGTGGCACTCTGGGGACAAGGGGAACGAGGGCCGAGTGAGCGTATTAGTGGCAGCCGCTATCTCGGCAGCTGAGCACAAGTTGGTGGAACAGATGGCTTGAAAGCCGTTGATTCTCCAGGCTCATTTTCAAGGCGTGCAACTGGCCGCTCTTAGAATTGCAGAATGAATTATGGAGGGAGCCTGGAATTAGTTATGTAGCCCTGGACCTTCTTGCTTTGCACTCTGGAAAGGAAAAAAAAATAAGCACCTGGCTATGTCAGCTTCATTTTCACATTCAAAATGTGGCTATAAGAGACAGCATTTCTATTTTGGCTGGTTGTTTACAGCATTAACCCAGCTGCTTGGGTTTACACAACATATTGGACCGGCAGCTAATCACTCTGGATTTGTACAACACAGTGAGCCAAAATATTAGCTTATCAAATTTTAGCCAGGGTGTTATACAAATACAGCAATCTAAAATCTCACTGTCTTTAGGGTTGGTTTCAGTTGCCTTTTGCTTGGGTGGGAGAGGGGTGAGGAGAGGCTTAATAAATACATATCAAGAAGGGTTAGTTGTGTTTTCTAAAATGTGGACAAAAGTGTGTTTTTATTTTATTTTTATTTTTATGAAAGCCAAGCCCCTGGAGATCACATATTTATTTTACTTTATTTATGTAATTGTTTGTCAAGCATGTGCAAGATACCAGATACATGTATAAACATAAGCATAAACAAAGTAAATACAGATAAATGAGGACAATAGACTGTAGGACAGGGATGGTAGCATGCTGGTGTGTTATGTAAACACCTTACAGAACTCTTAGGAATGGAGTGAGTCTAAGGTTAAAGCTTTTGGGGGTTTGGGGAAGAAACCACAGAGTCAGGTAGCGCATTCCATGCATTGATTGCTCTGTTGCTGAAGTCGTATTTTCTGCAGTTGAGTTGGCAGCAGTTTATCTGAAATTTTATCTATTGTTTCCTCGTGTATCGTTGTGGTTGAATGCAAAACATTGGGGGAGTATTTGGACAATTGTTTACATTAAGTGAAATAGTCAGACGCACGGTGCTTATTAACAGAAGTTTATTGTGGAAGCAGAATCAACCAACTAGAACAGACAACGAGAGAACCCCCAGGCGACGACAGGTCTTATATATCCCCGTCCGGCTGAGACACCCACCAATGCGGTAACATTAACTTTTGCCGCCATTAACAACGGCGGCTATTAACCAATGGCTGCAAGCTGGGTTCTACCAATAGACAACTTGTCTCTAAGCATAATCCCGTGTTAGTCGCAAGGCAAGACATAACATTAAGCATCTCTTCCCAGAATGAACCGAGGTGGCGCAGTGGGTAGAGTGCAGTACTGCAGGCCACTAAAGCTGACTGCTAGATTTGTAGGTCAGCGGTTCGAATCTCATCACCGGCTCAAGGTTGACTCAGCCTTCCACCCTTCCGAGGTGGGTAAAATGAGGACCTGGATTGTGGGGGCAATATGCTGGCTCTGTTAAAAAGTGCTATTGCTAACATGTTGTAGGTGCCCTGAGTCTAAGGAGAAGGGTGGCATAAAAAATCGAATGAATAAATAAATAATAACTAAATAGTTCCATCAGGAAAGCTGCCTCCCCTCCAAAAAGCAAAGCGAAGTTGCCGTTTAACATTTCTCCACTTGCCTTTGCTGCTGGGGAACCTTTTTGGGCATTTCTTCCTGGGCCTAGAAAGCCTAGAACTACGGCGCCTAAAACACGCTTTGAGTATTGCCCACAAGATCATATGCTGCAATGTCCTACCGGTCAATGACTATTTCAGCTTCAACCGCAACAACACAAGAGCACGCAACAGATTCAAACTTAATACGAACCGCTCCAAACTTGACTGTCAAAAAATATGATTTCAACAATCGAGTTATCGAAGCGTGGAACTCATTACTGGACTCAATAGTGTCAACCCCTAACCCCCAACACTTCTCCCTTAGACTCTCCACGATTGACCTCTCCAGGTTCCTAAGAGGCCAGTAAGGGGCGTAAATAAGTGCACTGTTGTGCCTTTCGTCCCCTGTCCAGTTGTCTTTCCTTTCTTTCACCTCATATATATTCTCTTCCTTTCATATATCCTCTCCTCTAAGTTCACTTTTACCTTTATATATATTGCCACATATCTATTTTCTTCCTATGTATTTGTGTATTGGACAAATGAATAAATAAATAAATAAACAAACAAACACAGAATGTGCTGGAGGAGGACACAGCAATGAGACTAAATGAGGCCAAGAATGTTTTTATATTTTCTTGTGGCTGCCCACCAGCCCACTATCCCATCTTCCCTATGTTTTTATTTTTTATTTTATTTATTTATTTTGTCCAATACACAATACATATTGAAGACGATAGACATGAAGTATTATATATAAAGAAAAGAGATAAAAGTAGAGGAGAAGATATATATGAAAGGAAGAAAAGATATATGATATATGAGATAAGGAGAGACAATTGGACAGGGGACGAAAGGCAGGTTAGTGCACTTATGCACGCCCCTTACTGACCTCTAAGGAACCTGGAGAGGTCAATCGTGGATAGTCTAAGGGAGAAATGTCTTCTTCCTTCCCCTTCCTTCTCCCTTTCTTTCTGTCTCCGAAACTGACAAGCTACAAACAACATACAAAAACAAGCCACCTCATTGTTTGTTTGCCTGCCTGCTTCTCTCCTGGCAAAGAGAATAGCTCTTTCCTCTCCGTCTATTCTGCTGGGAAGAAAGGAGATCCAGCCAGTTTTGCTAATTAACTCAGATTAGTTTCAACCCTGCTCAATTCACCTGGGGTCCTCTGTATGGAGAAGCTGCAGAGAAGAGAAATAGGGAATAGATTGGCAAGCAACCAAATAGCTGATATGAAGCTCGGGTACATTTTAGCCTGGAACCAGAAGGAGTGAGATAGAAAAAGCCTATTTATCTGAAGTCCCCTAAGTGACACTAAAGAGAAGAGAGCGGCAGCCTCGCGGGAAGTAACAAGGAACACAAGATTCAGGTTTAATAAAGTTTGTCCTTGCAGTAACCCTAAAATGCTGTAATCTTGTTCAATGGCCAGCAGAAAAAGGTGTTAATAACACTTTTGACCCCAATATTGTCTTGGCAAGAGAAGAGAGCTCGAAGTGGCTTTTTTAGCTGCTGTTCTAGTATGGTGAGGTTTGCACGCCCCATCCACAAATAGTTGTGTGCTTGTGTGTGTTTGCCACAGGTGCAACAACCTTCTGGATTACTGCTACACGCACATGTCACCAACTGTCCCAGCTCCTCTGATCAGCTGCTGTGGGCATTTTTACCCCGGGGTTGGCTTAGGAGCCTGTCCTCCCTTCTTTCCTTCCCCCCAACAGATCTCAACAGAGGGACACCATTGAGCGGGGGGGGGGGGGAGGTAAAAAAAGTTTAGCCAAAAAAAATTAGAAAAAAGAAATTATCTCTCTTTTCCTCCCTTTCTCTTTCTTTCTCTCTTTCTCCCTCTTTCTCTCTCTTCCTCCCTTTCTCTCTCTTTCTCTCTTTCTCTCTCTCTCTTCCTTCCTCTCTCTCTCCCTCCTTCCCTCCCTCCCTCTTTTTCTCTTCCTTTCTTCCTTTCTCTCTCTCTCTCTCTTTCTCTCTATTCCTCTCTCCCTCTTTCTCTCTTCCTTCCCTCCCTCTATTCCTCTCTCCCTCTTTCTTTCTCTCTTCCTCCCTTTCTCTCTCTTTCCCTCCCTCCCCGGCGCTGCACTTTAAAGGTAGACTGTGGAGGAACTTTGCTCGGGAGAAGCGTCCTGAGTGCAGACTCTCTCCTGTTGAGACATAGTTGGGGAGGGGTATGATGGGCTGCTAAGCCTCTCCCACACTTTGCACCGTCCCCTCCGCCCCGAGAATCCCCTGGCTCTGCACAGTGTTTCCCAGGAGGGGGCAAGGTGGGGGCGGGAGGGAGAGGTTTCTTGGTCTTCCCGTAACTGGAAAGCCAGTTCACTGACCTCAAAGGTGGTAGCTTCCGAGTCAAGCGCTGTGGGGATGAAGGCTGCAAGTTCAAAGGCCTGGTTGTACTTCTCCAAAGCGCCTGCCAGCTCCTGTTTCTCCCACAAGCCATCCCCTGTCGGGAACCATTTTTCCAGCAAGCCGCCCAGCACCACGTTCACGGGGAGGTCAGCAGGGGTTTGGCCAGCCATGCTGGGGGCTGCGGGAGAGGCAGAGGCAGAGACAGGACACTGGATGACATAGCGGGCACACTGGCCACCGCCACTGCTCCGGGTGTTGCGCTCGTGGAGGAGATGCAGGCACGAAGGGCAGCCAAGTGACTCTGGAGGGTGGAGTGGGGAAGCAGGCCTGAAGAGTCAGCATATGCTTCTGCGGAGAGGGGCGGCATACAAATATAATAAATAAAATTAATAAAAATATATATAAAAAATAAAAAAAAATAAAAAAATAAAAAAAATAAAAATAAAAATAAAAAATAAAAAAAATAAAAAATAAAAAATAAAAAAATAAAAAAATAAAAAAATAAAAAATAAAATAAATAAAATAAATAAAATAAATAATAAAATAAATAAAATAAATAAAATAAATAAAATAAATAAAATAAATAAAATAAATAAAATAAATAAAATAAATAAAATAAATAAAATAAATAAAATAAATAAAATAAATAAAATAAATAAAATAAATAATAAAATAAATAATAAAATAAATAATAAAATAAATAAAATATTCTCCCACAGAGTCTCTGTCCAGCGGACCTGGATAGCCACCTGACCCGCCCTCCAAGTTCCTCGCACGGGCGAGCAAAGACCTTGCACATCTGGCCGGAAGTCAGCGCAGAGACCTCTGGCCAAGCTGGGTTAGGTGCCGGGAGGGCAAGGCAGCAGCGGAGAGCTCGGAATCCCCTCCCTCCAGCCTCTTCCCAAGAGGGCTGGTTGGGAGAAAAGAAAGTGGGACATTTTTCAAACAGAGTGGGACGCAGGACAAATAATCAAAAAGCGCAACTGTCCCGCTGAAAGCGGGACGTCTGGTCACTTTAACCCCACAGAATTTGTAGATTTTGCAAAACTATGACCAATACCTCTACTGTGGCACATGATGCTGTAAGTTCCTGCCCAGATGCTTCTTATTGCCCCAAGCAGGACCCGCAAAAGCACTTTTTGCTATGCTTCTTCTAAAGATGCTGCTAAGAGCAAGCTATTTCAACAGCTCTGATTTTTATGAGCAGATTGGGCATCCGGCCCTCTCCAAGATTCACAGAGATTCAGACTTCTTCCAACTTTTGAGGCCCATGATCATAATGTTTAAAAAAATTGAAAACACATGCAAACGCAACAAGGCATTTACCATCTAAATTGAGAGCAAAAATAATTTGGAACACTTTAAAAATAAAATAAAATAGCAAGTGTCTGGCACTTGGTACGAAGCTATTGTTGAAAACTGCTCTCTTGGGTTATTTCCCAACTAGTGACTCAACTTGCAGCACCAGTCCTTGAATAGTTAGGAAAGTGTGTGTGAGGAGAAACTGTGTTCCCTTTATGGCTGTGAATGAGGCCAGCAAATGGTGCTGCTCTTACTTACACATGGCAGATCATTTTAAGGGATGGAATTGGTTGTTCCCTCCGGCTTCATTTCTTCTCGCACCAAGTGTAGCCTGTCACCGGGGAAAAAAAAGAAACTACCTCGCCCTTAAAAATGGGATGAGGTGAGTTTCACTAGAGACCTAGAAAAGGATATTTAGCTACTGTACAGAAAGTCCTTGACTTACAACGGTTTATTTAGCGATGAATGATGGGCGAACCCAACGATGTTCGGGTTCGGCAAGTTTGGCCGAATTTTATGCAAAACTCGAACTCGAACCCGAATGGGGAATCCCTCCCATGAAGAGATTCTGGGGGCGTGTTGTGATTCAGAAACCACGTCCTCTCCGCTGGCAGGTGGGGAGCGGCCTTCCGAGGGGGGATGGTGTTGTGATTCAGCCCGAGGCTGCTCAGGGACCAGCTGTGTCTCTGCTGGCTCCATGCCCGGAGGAGGATGACAGCAAAGAGGAGGGGGCTGAGCAGTCGAATGGGGGAGGGGACAGCCAGGAATGGGATGAGGATGAACAGCATGAGAGCCCCGGGGGGGGGGGGCTCTCCCCAGCCAGTAGCTTGGAATCATTAGGGGATGACGCACAAGCTGTCATTGACATGCGACAGAGACGTTCAGAGCAAAGAAAGGAGCAGTTAAAGAAATATTATCACCATTGAATTAGAAACAGCTGGGTTTGGGTGTGGTCCTCATCAGTAGGGTTTAAAAGGCAGGCAAGCCCTTGAAGCCATGTGGAGTGTTATCAGTTTGGAGTTGCGTTATCCTGTCTTGTTTCTCGGCGTCTCTGTTCCTGGCTTGTGGCCCAGCAGCTTTGGAAGACCCGTGGGAGGTGTAGGTCTGCTATCTACAGCCTCGGCTTGGCAGCAAGAATTCTGTATTGCTGCATGGACTTTTGCCTTCGTGGATATATCTGAAGATACAGCATTTTTCCTGTTTGTAAGGACATTTTCTGTTACCTGTGTTTTTCTTGAATTTTATAAAACTGCCTTTGCCTTTTACCAGTGTCTCTGGCTTCTCTTTTTGGGTTGCTATTGGCTTCTGGAGTGACCCAGACAGAACAGGGCGGAGCTTTGACATCACCGGAAGGTTGCTAAGGACGCCAAGGTGATCACTTCCTGTCCTTTTTCATAAAAATAACAATGTTTATTTACCTCGGCGTCCTTAGCAACCTGCCGGTGACGTCAAAGCTCCAAACACTGAACACGACCCTGAACTTTGCCCAAACTTTGGAAAAATTTTGGGTTCGTGTTCGGCATACCAAACACCACAAAATTCGGTATGGACCCGAATTGTGTGTGTTCAGTTCGCCCATCACTATCAGTGGCTATTCAAAGTTACAATGGTACTGAAAAAAATGGACTTAGGACAACTTTTCACAGTTTGACTTTGATAGCATGCCCATGATCATATAATCAAAATTCAGATGTTTGACAATGGATTCATTCTTATCACGGTTGCTGTATCCCGAAATTGAATTGAATTTGAATTGAATTTATTAGATTTGTACGCCACCCCTCTCTGAAGATTATCTTGCGATTCTCCTTCCACAACCTTCTGAGAAGCAAGGTCAATGGGGCAGCCCGATTCACTTAACCAGTTTAACCAACACAGTGGCTCTCAACCTTTCTAATGCCGCGACCCCTTAATACAATTCCTCATGTTGTGGTGACCCCCAACAGAGCTTTAAACTGATTGTCAGGAAGGTCAGAGGGACACCCCCACTGTCAATACCTGATTGGTCAGATTGTAAAAATACGTTCCAAGGTGCCGGAATAGAAGCTTTAGTTCATAACACCATGGGAAATTTGTCTTTTCCATGGTCTTAGGTGACCCCCATGAAACGGTTGTTTGACTTCCAAAGGAGTCTCGACCTCCCAGGTTGAGAACCATTGATTACTAACCATAACTTATCAACTGCGGTGATTCACTCAACAACTGTGGGAAGAAAAGCCATAAAATGGGGCAAAGCTTACGTTACAAATGTCTCACTTAACAACAGAAAGTTTGGGCTCAATTGAGGTTGTAAATTAGTAGGTGGCAGGTGCTCAGGATGGGTGCAGGATAAAGAGTCAGGGAGCTTTCTCTAGTATCCCTTCAGACGCTCCGCTGTAGCAGTCACCTGTGAACCTGGATCTGAATCAGACCTCCAAACCTAACCACATCAACAATGAGCGAAGGACGCGATATAATCTCCTTGGCCACATTTCTGTTGGGATAAGAGGGGAAAACTTTGTTTTAAAACTGGAATTGCTAAATATGATATTACATTGCCTCAGATCAGTAGTGGGTTGCTACCGGTATAGTAAGCTTCAGTTATCTTGTGCAAGCGAACACACAGTGGTGGAGTGCAGTTCCACCAGTGGAAATGAAGATACATGTGCAGTTCTAGCTAATCGGCTGCTATCATTTCCTGGATTACTGGTCTCAGCTCGGCTCTCCTTTCCTTCCCTGCTGCTGCTGCTGTGTCTGCGCTCCTTGCTTTTTTCCTCTTTCCTCCTTCCTGGCCTCAGATGAGCTTCCCTCTCTCCTGCCCGGCTCCCCTCCAGCCTCCCGCGGCCACCTCCTGCCTGAGGTATAAGCAGAAGGTGTGGGTGGAAGCAGCACTGGCAGCATTTATGCTTCTGGAAGGATCTGTTCACCTAGCTACCCAGCCTGAGGCCGGGCGACCCAGGAAGGAGAGCGCAGAAAACGCAAAACAAATTGTCACTCTAGCGAGCGACACTGGTAAGGTTATAAGTTGAGGACTTAGCAGTTCACTTGAACGATTATTATTATTATTATTTATTATTATTTATTAGATTCGTACGCCGCCCCTCTCCACAGACTCGGGGCGGCTCACAACAATAGTAAAACAGTGTACAATGAACAAATCTAATATTTAAAAAATATCTAAAAACCCATTAATTGAGAAACATACAACGATGATGATCGTTCAAGCCACTCCCACCTGGTCTCATGGCCAGCAAGGCACTCCTACTCAGTCACATGACCACTAAGCCACACCCACAAAATAAGCCACACCCACAGTGTGGCAGTAAAAACTTTGCCTGCCCATTACTGTGCACACGTCCCCGCGTGTTTTTGCTTCTGAGCATGCACAGGAAGCAAAAAAAAAAAAAATCTTGCGCAAATGTGCGCCTCTTAACAACATTTTGCTTCCTACACAGTAGCAGCAGTAATATGAATCTGTCCCTGCCTCAGATGTGTGCTGGAAATAGACAACAGCAATGCCATGAGGGCTTAGAAGAAACCGCCTCCTCCCTCATACGTCGCTGCAGTCGGTAAGGCCCCACAGAGTTGGCCTTCTCCAGGTCCCAGCCACCAAACAATGTCAGTTGGCAGGACCTCGGCAAAGAGCCTTCTCTGTGGTGGCTCCAACACTTTGGAAGCAACTATCCCCAGAGATCCGCACTCTACCGGTCTTCCGGAAAGCCGTTAAGATCTGTCTTTTCTGGCAGGCTTGGAATTAGGATTGACTGCAAGTATGTATGGCTTTTTTTAAAGTCATTACTGTTTTATTGTATTGTTGGTTTTTTATTATTAGATTTCTAACTGTTCTTATTGTTGTATTTTTTCCTACTGTTAGCCATTCAGAGTCTGTTCTGGAGTGAGCAGCATATAAATATAACAAACAAACACACAAACAAACAAACAGGCTGTTCTGGCATATTATTTTACTGAAAGAGTAGTAGATGCTTGGAACAAACTTCCAGCAGACATGGTTGGTAAATCCACAGGAACTGAATTAACTGGGATAAACATCTATCCATCCTAAGATAAAATACCGGAAATAGTATAAGGGCAGTCTAGATGGACCATGAGGTCTTTTTCTGCCGTCAGTCTTCTATGTTTCTATTTGTGCCATGGCTAGGGGCAAGTGAAAAAGTAAAGTCACAAGGTTGAAAAAAAGAGGCTTTTATCTATTAAAGATTTTACCCATGGGCTCTTGCACACAGATCTAGTTTTCATATGAAAAGTAACTTTACCTTGAAAAGGACTGGCTGCATGGATCCTGAATAAAGTGTTAAATAGCAACATTGAAGATTGCGGGACAAACAAGTAGGCAGTAAAACAATCCTGTCCAGTAACTATCTAGCAAAAATTATTTATTTATTTATTAAATTTGTATGCCGCCCCTCTCCGTAGACTCGGGGCGGCTCACAATGGTAATAGAAAAAACAATGTACAATACAAATCTAATAATTAAAATTAAAAACCCATAATTTAAGAAAACATACACACAACATACCATACATAAACAGTATAGGCCCGGGGAAGTTATCTCAGTTCCCCCATGCCTGATGGCAGAGGGGGGTTTTAAGCAGCTTACGAAAGGCCAGGAGGGTGAGGGCAGTTCTAATCTCAGGGGGGAGCTGGTTCCAGAGGGTCGGGGCCACCACAGAGAAGGCTCTTCCCCTGGGCCCCGCCAGATGACATTATTTAGTTGACGGGACCCGGAGAAGGCCAACTCTGTGGGACCTAACTGGTCGCTGGGATTCGTGAGGCAGAAGGTGGTCCCGGAGATATTCTGGTCCGATGCCATGAAGGGCTTTATTGGTCATAACCAACACTTTGAATTGTGACCGGAAATTGATCGGCAACCAATGCAGACTGCGGAGTGTTGGAGTAACATGGGTATACCTTGGGAAGGGAAGAGAGTTGTGGACTTTAAAGATTAAGCAGTTATATACTACAACATTTGCTTTCACGAATAAATTCTATTTCATGGAATTAATTCCTGTGTGAAAAGATTCCTGCTCCGAAAAGGAAGTTTCTAGCACCAAGCTGAAGGAAACATTAATTAGTTAGAGAGAAAAAAATAAAAAAACCCATGGAGGAGTCAATGCAAACTACAAAACGAGGCTATCAATATGCGCCCTGTTCCTTACAGGCCACTTCACCGTGCCTGTCAGTTACTTCCTACGAGCTAAATATAGCATGAGAAAAAGAAAAGGTTCCAGCTGGCATATGACATACGCATTTACCTTGGGAATTCAGCAGGGCTGATCCCAGAAAGTAAGTTTAAACTATGAATGCACCTTCTGTGCAGGAGCGATGGAAGCAATGAGAGGTGGTGGAAGGCAGGCACAAGTGCACCCGAGTGCTTTCCGTCCCGTCCTAATGTCTCTCTTTTGCTAGTATATAAACATTATTATATCTTTGTATACACCACCAAAACAAAAAAATAATAATAAATAGATGAAACAACAATAGGAAAGTGAGGAAAAGGAGATAAGGGCAAGTGAAGAGAGTGATAGGAACGTGGAGCAGCCCCAAAAAACAACCACCACAAGCTGGCATGTACAACCCCGATGATCTCTTTAGCACAGTATGTTCTCATCAGGAAAGAGAAGCCTGGTTGCTATTTTAAACACGAAATCCTCTCTTCATTTTCAAGGGCAGGATTGGCTTTCCTCCCCCCTCCCCCATTTAAAATAAATCTCAATGCCGTGGCCTGATTATATAGGAATATTGCTATCATATTCCCATGGCCTCCCCTGTGCACTTTGCTGCTGGATGTTATTATTTGTGGCGCAACCTTTCTTACCTCATGGCACCTAAAGATATCTTAGACCTCCACTGAATTCGGAAAACGCCGGAAGTGTTCTGACGGCAAAGGCTCTCAGGGAGGTGTTTTGACTTATTCGCTGACAGAGGGAGTCACTTTATACCAGTCAAGCTTTAGGTCCATCTACGTTGGTAATATCTCTTCCCTCCTTCCCAAATTCTTTGTTCCAGAGAGTTTTTAAAACTGAAAATGTTAGTTGCAGAATCTGGAAACATCTGTTAATTAATGGTGTATGGTTTTGTATGTGTGTATGTGTTTGTATTAGAAAGATTAAAAAAAACCATACATTAGAAAGATTTAAAAAAAGAATCAGAGAAAGGCTTAGTTGAACAACTTTTGCTGTTTCACAATTAAAACCCAACATAATACAGTGGTACCTCTACCTAAGAATGCCTCTACTTATGAACCTTTCTAGATAAGAACCAGGTGTTCAAGATTTCCCCCCCCCCTCTTCTCAAGAACCATTTTCCACTTACAAACCCAAGCCTCCGAAACTGTAACTGGAAAAGCCTCTGTGGGGCCTCTCTAGGAATCTCCTGGGAGGAAACAGGGCCGGAAAAGGTGGGGGGAAGCCTCTGTGGGGCCTCTCTAGGAATTTCCTGGGAGAAAACAGGGCTGGAAAAGGTGGGGAGAAGTCTCCACGGGGCCTCTCTAGGAATCTCCTGGGAGAAAACAGGGCCAGAAACAGCAGGGAAAAGCCTCCATGGGGCCTCTCTAGGAATCTCCTGGGAAGAAACAGGGCCTCCACCTTCCCTGTGGTTTCCCCAATCACATGCATTATTTGCTTTTACATTGATTCCTATGGGAAAAATTGCTTCTTCTTACAAACTTTTCTACTTAAGAACCTGGTCACAGAACGAACTAAGTTCGTAAGTAGAGGTACCACTATACTGTGTCTTCAATGGGAGCACAAGGCCAGATGACATCTTTTATAGGTGACTTTTTCAAAACTCATAGTGTTCTTCTCCTACTTGTATTGCTTGTAATACTATTTCTAAGAAATGTCTAAGACCACATTAAACCATAATATTTATATTATTTCCTAATATAAATAATTACTGATGTGCCGTATCTTTAAATTCTACATCTCCACTTAAAATGCTATGGGGAGGGGGATTAGAACAATCATTAGCTTGCAGTTCAACATAAACAAGCTATAGAATAATTTTGCTATAAAATCCTGACCTGGTCTTACTTTTTTATTATTGCTTTACATAGCTTCTCAATAGTCAGGAATGAGTTTGATTTCCTTTGTATGTTTTAACTGGAAGAAACACAGCCATGTTTGGGATATGTGGCATCCGAATAACAAATAAAGCAGCATCGCCCCTTCCTAGCAGTAATTATCCTCCTATTAAATCTAAGCTATAGCTTTTCTTGCATCTGATCAACCAAGCGCTAATCTTCAATATGGAAGTAACAGCTTTTCCCCACCTTTTATTTCACAAAAGGCGCTTCAGAGCAGCCATCGTCAGTGTGATAACCTCTAGATATTGAATTCATCTCCATTAACAAAATGCTGCTGGGATCACAGGAACTGGAACTGAGGATAATGATGGTCATTGCATTTTAAGGATATCTTTATCTATAATTTCCCAAACCAGATCAATAAAATCATGGTGACTGGTTCTCTGTCATCAAGTTGTTGGGCTCCAACATCACATGCCAGTCCAGGGATATCTCTAGCTACAAGAAGAGTTAACATATGATAGAGTTCACACATTATCCTAAACTACGTTTGTTAGATTCACACGGGAATGAAGAGTCGAGATATAGGAACAATTCAACACCTTTATTATCTATTAACTTGAACTAATACGGACTGCCAGCAGGCAGCAGTTTAAAGGCTTCCCTGAAGCCTTCTAGCCATTGACAGCAGTTTATTTCTACCGCCAATTAACCAATCAGCAGTGGTTATGCAAATGTATACTCCATATGTCCATACGTAATACTCCTCCCCTCTTAGTTTCTGGAATGTCCAATCAAAACTTACCTAAGTCCCATTGTCCCATAAGTAAACAGGACGCCTGTTAGTCCTACTGGGCTTGCACAGTTCAGTTCCTTTGGAGTTTTTGAGTAGAGCATATATGCCTGTTGCTGCTCTTTCACTCTGCTTTGTGGAAAAATCTGCCTTGTGATGATGGACATGAGCTGTTTCAGAGTTCCCCAGGCCATAATGGTGAAGGCAGAGCCCATGTCTATCTCCATATCACATGGAAGTCCCTCCATGGCCATGGTTATGTAGAATTTCTCCCCATTGCCCAACATTGGAGTAACCTACTATGTGGTACAGACCTTTGGTATCTTGATGATTGTAATAATTCCTTCCCCTGTCCTGTTGTCTTGTATGTTTGTGGGTCGCAATATGTTAGGAAGAGAGCCCTCTTCCTGTTGTCCAACAGATCCTGAAACTTGTTTGCCTCCAGGAATATTCAGAAACGAGACATGTAGGTTCACCATTCTTCTGTCTTCAGATTGAAGAAGGCTGGAGCTGGAGAAGTTTGGTTTGCCTTTCTTTGGTTTGGCTGGAGCAGGTTGGAGCATGCTTCTTAAGATGGCCACGGATGCCACGAGGTGCCTTTGTCCTGTTGTCAATTTCAATCACCTTCGTCGCCAGTGTTAGATACATGCGGGAATGAAGAGTCGATATGTAGGAACAGTTCAGCACTTTTACTGTCCATTAGCTAGACCTAATATGGACTGCCAGCAGGCTGCAGGGAAGCCGCTTTTAAGGGCTTCCCTGAAGCCTCCTAGCCATTGGCAGTAGTTTATTTCTGCCGCTGCTAGATTAGCCAGTCAGTGGTGGTTATGCAAATTTATACTGTATACATCAGTACATAAAAACATTATGGTTGGTTTGGTTTTGGCTTTGCCAATTACAGTTTGTAAAGTATAGGTTTATTTGGAAACCTATGATTAAACTAACCATAACTAAGCCAGGATATGCTACACTGTCCCAGATCCTATAACCACTTTGTTTCTCATAGTGATGAACATAGCCACTGCCAGAAAGAAGGGTGGGAGAATTCAGAAATCTAACCAGGATGCAGAGAGGCCTCTGTTTTTAGGGTTTCTGCCAGCTCTGAACACCCTACACAAGTGCTTTCAAGACAGTGTGTAGGAAGAAACCCAGCATAGGGCTTTGTGCTTGACCTTTCTTCAAGAAACTATGTACTCATGCAACCTAATTTAATGGCATTCTTGCTTTGCTGAAACTGTGTGAACTAATCTCTCTCTACCTGTTCCTTTACAGATAAGCCTGTGGTGTTCATGTCCAGGCTTGTCATAAGATCAGTTATGACTCCTTGGATTACACAGTTTGATATATAAAGTCCACAACTCATGTTCCCTCCACCATGTTGCTTCTCTGTCACCATTTCAGGCAGCTGCAGTGGGGGCATGACATAACACAGTCCAGATGGTGAGACAGATCAAGAAAACATTTGTTGTTTTCAACCAAGCCAAGTAATGGGACTTTGCAATTGCCCCAGGCTATTAATTGCAAATGTTCCCAATAGAATGTTATCCCTGCTATGGATTGCCTTTTGACATATATTAAAGGGCGTGCATAAGCCCACCAGTGTGCCTTCTGTCCCCTGTCCTAATACTTCTCTTATATTTCTACTAACTACACGTATATGTTTATGAACCCTAGTATTTCCTCCATATTATTCCTATATCTTTCTTCTAATCTTCCATTTCCATTTTGTACTATGTTTATATCCTCTGAAACCTACATTATGTATTGGACAAAATAAATAAATAAATATTTCTTAAATTTATTTTATAGATTTGATTACTTGGAATTTATAAATGTGCACTAACTAATGAGTGAAAGTTATTCTGATCAGATGATCATACACCTACCCACACATATATACATATACCTATATTCATTGGGGAAATTGGAACTGTATGAAAACAAGAAATGCAATTATAGGATTTGCAGTATTCTTCCCTTGTAGGACTGCGTTCAAAATGCGCTCTCATTGATAGTAGTGGACTCAAACAAGATCCAGTCTCTACTTTATCTTTTGCAAACATTTCTTTGACACAGCATATCTGGGCACATGTGTGTTTATATTTGTGCATAGAAGTATGCCACCATTTTGTCCAACCAGCATCACACAAAGAGAAGTTATGCACCCCAATCTAAGCTACTTGCACTTCGATGCTGTTGCTCCCACTTGTTCTTTAAATCAAGTTCAGAAAGTCCAGTCTGGGTGGCTGTGAATTGGCAGTCAGGTTGGGCAATCAAAATGGTGCTCATTCCAGATTATAGTCACTGCAGCACTTGGTTGGTTATTCTCCTACTTCTTGCCCTGCCCATTCTTGCAGGGAAGTCAAACATTGTTCATTGTTAGTGTTGGGCGAACCGAACCTGCATAGTTCAGGTTTGTACCGAACTTTGCACGATTCGGTATGCCGAACCCGAATTTTTGCAAACGTTCGGCAAAAATTCGGGTTTGGGAGAATGCCAGGAAGCAGCGCCGCCCAGCTGTCATCTTCAGAAACAGCCGGGGCACTTTCCTGCGCTCTCCCGAACCCGAACGTTTGCCAAACTTCCGGGTTCAGCGTTCGCGAGACCGCTGAGAAGCGCCCCGGCTGTTTTTGAAGGTGACAGCTGGGCGGCGGCGCTTCCCAGAACAGCCGAGGAACTGTCAGCCAGTCAGGAGACGAAAAAGGAGGTGGGGAATCCCACAAGGAGATTCCAGGGGCAGAGCTTTGACATCACTGAGACGTTCTTCTTGGCCGGCTGAAACGGGGACTCCAGGAAGGACATCTCAGTGACATCAACGCTCTGCCCCTGGAATACCCTCGTGGGATTCCCCACCTCCTTTTGCGTCTCCCGACTGGCTGACAGCTCCCAGGCTGTTCTGGGAAGCGCTGCTGCCCAGCTGTCACCTTCAGAAACAGCCGGGGCGCTTCTCGGCAGTCTCCTGAATGCTGAACCCGGAAGTTTGGCAAAAGTTCGGGGTTCGGGTTCAGGAAAGCGCCAGGAAGCGCCCCGATTGTTCTGGAAGGTGACAGCTGGCCGGCGGCACTTCTGGCACTTTCCCAAGTGCCAAACTCGAAAGTTCAGCAAATGTTCAGGGTCGGGTGCCAAACCTGAACTTTTATAAAAGTTTTATAAAAGTTTTATAAAAGTTTGGGTGCCAAACCCGAACCCGAACTTCGTTGGGTTCGCCCAAGACTATTCATTGTCCCTATATGGCAGTGGTTCTCAATCTGGGGGTTGAGATCCCATTGGGGGGTCAAATGACTGTTTCACAGGGGTCGCCACGTGTGAAAAGATAAATTTCCCACGGTGTTAGGAACTAAAGCTTCTATTCTGGCACCTTGGGACATATTTTTACAATCCGACCAATCAGGTGTTTACCGTGGGGGTGTCCCTCTGACCTTCCTGCCAATCAGCTTAAAGCTCTGTTGGGAGAATTGGCGCTAGAATTAAGGTTGGGGCAACCACAAGATGAGGCACTATATTAATGGGTCGTGGCATTAGAAAGGTTGAGAAATATTGTGATGGCCTGATTTATTAATATGCTTTTTCTTAGCAGTACCCTGTCTCACCTCAGCCTTGCCTTCGTCAGGTGTTTGCACACACGGATCCTTTCACACTGTTCCCATATTATTTCTTTTGACGCTAATGGAGAGCCATTCTCCACCACCCCTATTACGGTACACAGCAGTTCAATGGTATAATAATTGAAGTAGGAGAGAACAGGTTGTTCTTTCATTCCTTCAGAAGGTCCATGGAAACTTCGTACAAAGGAAGAACTGATAGTTCAGTTTCATAGAGACAAAGTAGCACTTGTTCCCAGTTTCAAGTTAAAACAAAAATAAGAGAGAGAAGGGAAAGGAAAGCTTTGCAGTATGGAACATAGGGACAGCAAAGGGAATCTGCTTCACTGAAACCCGAAGGGTGTTCACTGAGAGAGGCAAGGCGTGAATGGAGCAAGAGCTCCGGGGGTTGAGGATGGTTCATTGATTCAACCACTCGATTGTAAAGAAACAGTAACTGATGAGCAGCGGAGAACATTGCAACCCAGCAGCCCAGCATGAAGTGGCTATCAGGGCAGTGACCAGTCATTGGAAGAGAGAAGGTTGCCAGGAAGTCCTGCAGCCCCTTGGAGCTGGGGCTGCTACAGGAAAAAGAACAGCACCAGAGATCCCACCCAACACACACACACATACCCCCGACACAAAGGGCTTAAGACAGTGATGGTGAATGTTCTGTCCCCAGAGACTGTATTTAGGCATGTTTCTTTAAGATATTGCATTAGGGGAAATGTAGTGAAATTGCACTCTGGGTAATGTAGTTTTACATGTGACCACATTTGTGTATTCCTATTGGCTCTGACTCGTGATGAAGGGTAATTGGAGAGAACATTCCAGAGGGTCTTTGTCTTCATTCACTAAGCCAGCCAGCATGTAGATGCTACACCTAGAGCCTGGGTCAATTCAACCTCTTTTTACCTGCACAATGGGAAAGATTATACTGCAGAAGAATCGCTTCATAACTGTGAGTTATTGTGAGAATTCCTGTAATAAAATGATCTGGGATATCTCATTGTGCTGAGTTATCTGACTGGGAAAAGTTGAGCTTATACCAGAACAGTGAACCTTTTTTACCTTGGGTGCCGAAAGAGTGTGAGTGGGTGCTATCATGCATGTGCAAGTGCCCACACCCATAATTCAATGCCTGGGGAGGTCGAAAACAGTTTTCCCCACCCCATGGAGGCACTCTGGAGGTTGGAAACAGCCTGTTTTCCAACTTCTGTTGGGCCCCGTAGGCTTGTGTTTCACCCTCCCCCATCCCCCCAGAGGCTCTCTGGAAGCCAAAAACGCCTTCCCAGAGCCTCTGTGTGAGCCAAAAATCAGCTGACCAGCACACACAAGCACACTGGAGCTGAGCTAGGGCAACGGCTCATGTGCGGGCAGATATGGCTCCATGTGCCACCTGTGGCACCCATGCCATAGTTTTGCCATCACTAGCTTAAGATGTCTTGCACTGGAAGAACAGCAGCTCTGAGTCAAAGCTGGGAAACATGAGCAGAGGGTGCATTTGCACGGAAGGTGGGAGTGAGAAATGGACAACATCATCCATTACTTATCCATTCAGGAACTACTGAGTGGTCTGAGTTGGTGCTGGGCCAAGCAGAAAGTACGGATCTATCAAGACTTCTTACTGAAGAAGGACACATATTTCAACACCTGTGAAAACCTGTGCACATAAAATGTAATTATTTAGGGCTTTCTAGTTGTTGGTTTTTTTCTGCTATGTTCTGGCCTGTCTAGGCTGACTATTTTCTTGCAATGGTTTCCTGCCGTCTCCTCCCACAAATCATCCCTTGCTTTCGAGTGCCTTCTCTGACCTATTTCTTCCAGATGAAGCTCAAGCAAAAACTCCAGAATTCTCAGCAAGCTCTTTATCTGGAGTGGATCAATCTGGAGAGAACAGCTTTAAATGTAGGATAGAATTTATTGCTTGTGGTCTAGAGAGCAGTGTTTCCCAACCTTGGCAAGTTGAAGATATCTGGACTTCAACTCCCAGAATTCCCCAGCCAGCATTCGTGAATGCTGGCTGGGGAATTCTGGGAGTTGAAGTCCAAATATCTTCAAGTTGCCAAGGTTGGGAAACACTGCTCTAGAGGTTAAAGCAACTGCCTTACAAGGCAGACTCTGCAGGTTCAAATCCCAGTAAGCGTCTGGCTAGCTGATGAGAGCATAATAAGATCAAAATATATCTATACTAGTCTCCTTTCATTTAAGGGGCGTGCATAAGTGCACCAGCGTTGCCTTCCATCCCGCCCTTAATGTTCTTTATTTTTACTAGTTGCATGTATTTGAATATTATTATTTCTAATATTCTTTTTCAAATTTTTGACTTTTACTAGTATCATGTATCTTAATATCATATCTTCACTTGACAAAACAAATAAAAAATAAATAAATAAAATAATCGAATGTGTTGTTGTTGTTGTTAGTCTCGAAGCTGTGTCCGACCCATAGCGACCCCATGGACAACGTCCCTCCAGGCCTTCCTGTCCTCTACCATCCCCCAGAGTCCATTCAGTGACTCCATCCATCCACCTCATTCTTTATGGTCCCCTTCTTCTTTTGCCCTCAATGTATATAGCATGATAAACAAAGGATCTGCATATCAGAGTGTGCAAAAACGTGCTTCATTACGAAGACAAATATTTAATAACTTGGATATTTTGATAGAGTTGATACTTACATTGCATCATTTAGCATCACTCCAAAATTCTGACAAGATTACTCACAGTCAGACATTTCATATACTGTTCACATCTTGCTTGGGCCTTTGGGAAAAACTGTTTGTTTGGCTATTTGGTTGGGGAAAAAAATAGTCTAACTTCAGAATGCTCCCAACTTCTTCTGAATTAATTCTTTCTGGGATGTGAATTCTATTTAATAAAATTAGATAAAAAAATAAGAGAGAACTTTTTTCATCTTTCTTTTTGTGGTTTGTTAGTTACTAGTTACTATTAGTTATTTAGTTTTCATACAAAATAAAGGAAGGAGAGAAGTTCAAAACAGAACCTCTACAGCCTGATTATATAACTTAAAGAGATCAGTCTGTTCAAAATCATACATGAGTAGTGTTGGGCGAACTCAACCTGCATAGTTCGGGTCTGTGCTGAACTTTGCGGGGTTTGGCATACCGAACCCAAACCCGGACTTTTCCAGAAGTCTGTGTTCAGGTTCGGTGTTCGCTTGAACACCGCAGTGGGTAGGAGGGGGAGGCGTGGAGGGCTCTGAGGCCCAAGCCACCGACTTGGCGTGGGGGGGGGGGCAGGAGGGGCGATTCCAGATCTGGAGCCTGACACTTCCCCCCCAGCGCTTCGCCTCCCGCCAGGCCAGAAGGATGGGGAGGCAGGTTCTGCGGGCCGGCTATTCAGGATCCCGGCCGGCAGCTTCAAGCGGGTGGTGGGCGGGAGGGGGAGGTCCCCGGCCATCGCCCACTTGAAGCTGCCTGCCAGGATCCTAAGAAGCCGGCCCGGCAGAACCTGCCTCCTGAGCCCTCTTGCCCGACGGGAGGCGAAGCGCTGGGGGGGAGGTGTCAGGCTCCATCAAGCGGGCGATGGCCAGGAGCCGCTGAAATGAGAGAGAACTAGGGGCAGGGATTTTCGGCGGCTCCTGGCCATTGCCCATTTGACACCCCCTCCTCCAGTGCTTCGACTCACCCTGTGCAAGAAGGCTTGGGAGGCAGGTTCTGCCACAAGAACTTATGAGCCATGGTGGCGAGCGCAATTTAACGTTCCGGCTCATAGCCCATTGCTGCCTCCCCCCCAGTGCTTCACTTCCCGCTGGGCCAGAGGTGTTTGGGTTGGGTTCGGGTTTGGGTTCGGTGAACCTACCCAAACTCGAACGGCAAGTTCGTCTGAACCCACTGAACCCGAACTTCATCGGGTTTGCCCAACACTATACATGGGCTCTTACTTGAAAAAAGCACTAATAAAGTGATCACATCTGGCTTGTACAATTCTTATCGAACACTGGATGGCAGCAAAGAGAAACAGAGAACTCCAACTCTTTGTTGCCTTCCAGTGATTGTCCAGATATTTTTAATGTGTGAAGCTGGTAGCTCTAGGCCATGTGCAATTTCCCCCTCCTGTTTTATGTAAACAAAGAGCTGCATTCATGCAACAAATAGCACCATAAGCTAGCCCTTGCTTTTTGACCAAGCAGGCAATATCTGGGTTCTTGCTTAGTTTATATTTTGTGTATTCTGCAAAATTAGAAAATTGTGTTAATTGAATAAAAAGCATGGCTAGATATGAACAGGTATATGTATCCAGTAAAGGGCAGCCATTTGCAGCCCTACTGGAACACTTGGGAGGGGGTCGTGGGGGCGTGCATGCGCCCACCCTTCAATTTCCTGTGCATGTGCAGAGTCATAGGCCAAAGCCGTCCCACCTGTGAGCCCCCAGTGGGAAGAAATCCTGAAGGAAAGGATTTCTTCCTGCTGGCAGCTCCTGGCCGGACTGCTGGCACCACCACTGGCTGGCTACATCGGGAGAGGCGCCCCAATTAGTCCTGCCTGGGAGTCACCAGAAGGAAGAAATGTATGTATCAACAGAATATGTAACTTCACCATTTGTTTTGTCCTGCAGAATTTACTAAAGAAATCGGTTTGCTGTTGATCATTCAAAGCCCTTCATTTTGTTTCTGAGGCAGGACAAGAAGTGACAGATGGAAATTATTCAAGATTAGAACTAGGGAGAAATTTTCTGACAGTTAGAACTATTAAGTTCTAGTTGTAGGTGCTGCAACATTGAAAGTTTTAAAGAAGAGATTGGATAACCATTTGTCAGAAATGGTATGGGGTTTCCTGCCTGAGCAGGGGGTTGGACTAGAAGACCTCCAGTGTCCTTTCTCAACTCTGTCATTCTGTTAGTTCTCCTGGGGTATCGTGTTGCTCATTTTAGATCGTAGCTGGAAGCTTAGTCTCTTCCGAGATTGGAAGGGGCTGATCCCATCCATCAAAAGTGCAGCACCAGAAGCAGAAATATAGCTCAGAAAGCCTCCTGGCTCCAGTCTTCTGATGAACTAGGCTCCGGGTGCAACCAGAACTCTTCAAGTCAGAGGCTACTTTACCATGAAAACATGAGATGAGATCTCTGCATTCTTGCAGCTTACATATTCCTAGAAACCTTCTAGGTACTCACTATATCTGTATTTTGAAAAGTATACTTGAAGGAGAAGGCAGGCCTTCCCCTAAACCTTTTCCATATATCAAGAGATGGCTGAAACGCAAGAGTAATTTCTGGCTTTGTATCTCAATCATCAATATGTGATTTGTTTGCATCCACTTACTGTGTTTGGTGAAATCCACTCTTTGTGGCTTGTAAACCTCTGATTTATGGCTTAATATGATATAAACAAGCTGGGTATGGTTTATGATGGTTTATGATGACTCAATCATTCTGAGATTAGCATATATCTTTAGCTACATAGAATATCTCCGGGACCACCTTCTGCCACATGAATCCCAGTGACCGATTAGGTCCCACAGAGTTGGCCTTCTCCAGGTCCCGTTGACTAAACAATGTTGTTTGGCGGGACCCAGGAGAAGAACCTTCTCTGTGGCGGCCCCGACCCTCTGGAACCAGCTCCCCCCGGAGATCAGAACTGCCCCCACCCTCCTTGCCTTTCGTAAAGCTCTTCAGACCCATCTCTGCCGTCAGGCATGGGGGAACTGAGACATCTCCCCCGGGCCTATGTAGTTTATACATGGTATGTTTGTGTGTATGCTTGCTTTTAATAATGGGGTTTTTAGTGTTTTTTAAATTATTAGATTTGTTACATTGTCTTTGTTATTGTTGTGAGCCGCCCCGAGTCTACGGAGAGGGGTGGCATACAAATCTAATAAATAATAATAATAATAATAATAATAATAATAATAATACATAGAATTTGCTGAAGCAAAAGTTTTATTTGCCCATGTGACTCTTGGTCAAATCATGCTTAGCTTTGCAGGTGAACACTACATCTCTTAGGCCGGTCACCAAAGCAATGGGACTCCAGCGTTGGTATACCCATTGAACCCCAAAGGTGTCATATTGCTGCCATTCCATTTTACCTTTCCCTTTGAAAGGTCTGAGTGAATGAAGTGCCAGATATCATTTTTACTCCCCAAGTCATTTGAAACCCCCATGATGACATCTTGGAGGAGTTCTAATGAATAATTAAAAGAACCTTGTTGTGTCCCTAGCAAACTTGGCGTGCTCAGTTATTTGGAAGGCTAAGAAGAAGAAAGTGGTTTTATTACCCAACGGAAAGAGTTGTGCTATCATATACACTGAGTGAATTAGACTTTCTTTCCTTAGGGGGTGTTTCTTCAGAGTGCAGGCTTGGAGCAAAATGTTATTAAATCAAAGCTCAAAAATAGAAAGACAATTCCCGTGGCAGTCTTGAGAACCAGTGAAAGGAACAGGAACAAGTTCCAAAAGACTAGCCCCTTGAATATATTCTGCAATGTTGAAAGAACAAGTGACTATATTTTGCCTGGATCATCACAATTCATGGAGGTCTGGGAACAGGAGTTTCCATCATTTTGGCATCATCCCCTTCTCCTTTCCAACTGTCTTTCCCCACCCCACCTCTGAATTGGGTGGTCATGGCAATTTATTTTATGGGACAAATATCAATAGATTGCGATTGTGATGGGAACAAATAATCAAAACATCCCCTTTGTCTCCTGCTCCCCCCCCCCCCACTAATGCAGTGGATTAGGTAAAAACCCATTGAATGAAGTAAAAACAAGCAGCAGGTTCCATCTGTGCCCTTAATGCTATTATTGCTACTACTACATTTGCATTAAAGTACTTTTCGGTTGAAAGGATTGAATGGTGACATCACTGTTGCCTGGGACACACTCAGTTGGGGGCTTCTTTCATATCATAAGAACATAAGAAGAGCCAAGCTGAATCAGTCCAAAGCCCATCGAGTCCAGCATTCTGTGTCACACAGTGGCCCACCAATTGTCCATGGGGATCTTGAGCAGAAAGAGAAGGCAAGACCCTCCCTTTCCCTTGACCCCCAACAAGTGGTACTCAAGGGAATCCTGCCTGCCTCAATCAACATAGAGGCGGCACTTGGACATCCGTTTCAATAACCACCGATACACTTGGCATCCATGAATCTGTCTAATCCTGCCTTGAAGCTATCCAGGGTGACAGCTGTCACGACCTCTTCTGGAAATGAATTCCATAAACCAACGACCCTCTGGGTGAAGAAATATTTCCCTTTATTTGTCCTTGCTTTCTTACCTATGAGCTTTAGGGAGTCCTAGTATTGTGTCATAGAGAAAATAATTTTTCTCTATCTACCTTTTCTATCCCATGCATGATTTTATACACTTCGATCAAGTCACCTCTTAAATGCCGTCTTTCAAGGCGTTGCAACCTGGTATCATAAGGGAGGTGCTCCATTTCCTTCATCATACTTGTTGCCCTTTTTTGCACCTTTCCCAGTTCCATTATATCCTTCTTGAGGTGAAGTGATCAGAACTGCACACAATATTCCAAGTGTGGTCCCTGTTAAGTTGTCCACTGAAGTGGTACCCATCTACTTGCAGTCACCTGCTTTCAAACTGGTGGGCTGGCAAGAGCTGGAGCATCTGATAGGAGCTTACCAGGTCTTGTGGCAGCTACCGGGTCCTGAACATGGACCTGCTGATTATTAGCCCAGCAATCCTAAATTTGTGAGCCACCGTGCTCCATCATAGTTTGTTTGATTCTAACTTTTTCTGGCTTTGTCAGGATGGTGAAATGAGGTCTTCCAACCATGGTTAAGCAATAGCTTTCAGCAGACTGGCCAGGAGTTATCTAAACTGCATCCTTGCTTTCATCTCATGCTCTTTATCATTACCCTCATTGTGTTGCCTTGCTTGTTGACTTGATTGTAAGAACCCTGGAAAATATGACCCCTTCTTCTTCCTCTGAAATTTGGTTAAGATGCCATACGTTGAATAACTAGTTGATTTTATAGGCTGCTTGGCTCAGAAGCAGATCAGATAGGTTTGCAAGTAAACAACCACCATCTAGAAAATATTTATTTATTACATTTACATGTCACCCATCTTGCCATCGAGCAAAAACCAACCAGAAAGCAAAATACCACAAGAAAAGCAGAACAAATCAGATTCATTCATTCATTCATTCATTCATTCATTCATTCATTCATTCATTCATTCATTCATTCATGTATATATGTATGTATGTATGTATGTATGTATGTATGTATGTGTTTATTTATTTATTTATTTAATTAACAAACAAATAAACAAATATTTATTTAATTAACAAACAAATAAACAAATACAAATCTAATTAATTAATTAGATTTATATGCTATCCCTCTCTGAAGACTCTCCGAGGACTCTCCAAGGACCCATGTATATTGTGCAGTGTCTTAAACATCATCATTGCTGGCAGCAATAAATATTTTCTATTTTTTGTTTGCAGTGTCCACCCCTTTCTTTAAAGGAAACATATTTATTGTGGTGATCTCTCTCTTTTGGAGTAAAGTTAAGTTCAAAAATAATCAATAGAAAAAACAGTTCAGTAGAGCCTGAATAGAATAGAATAATAGAGTTAGAAGGGACCTAGAAGGTATTCTAGTCCAACCCCTTGCTTAGGCTTGTATCGAATGCATATACACTGTATATACACTGTAGATTTTCTGCTTGGAAAAGTATTAGACATTTTTTTTTCTTCCATTCAACGGTGTTTGATTTTGGAGACTGTATGGAGAAGTCCCTATAGTTTTCTTGGCAAGGTTGTTCAGAAATGATTTGCCATTGCCTATTTCATGGGTCTGAGAGAAAGTGACCGGTCCAAAATCAGCCTGCTGGCTTGGAGCTTAAGGCAGGCCTAGAACTCACTGTCTCCAGCTTTCTAGCTTGTTGCCTTAACCCAGTGTTTCTCAAATAGTGGGGTGCCCCCTCCTGGGGTGGGGTGCAGAGTGATGCTGGGGGAGGGGGCGGGGCGTGACCCTGGGGAACTTGCATTTTTGCTGCAGGGAGTAAGGGTTTTTTGCACTAAACAATAGCAACAGTACAGAGTAGGAGATATGAAGTGCATGTAGCAAACCTTAAGAGATACCATGGAAAAACATTTAACAGGGGTGAAAAGAAAGGAGGAGAGAGAGACGGAGATAATGAGACAAACGTAAGTCTCCCAAAAGCTAAGATGAGGAAATATGACGGTGTATAAAGTGCTTGGCTTCACTGTGACTCCGGTGAGAGATGAGGAAAGATTGGTATGTTTACTGTGTCTAAAAATGTTGGCAGCGGGCAGCATGATGCCAATTAAATTAAGGTGTCATTTAAACACATCACACCCCAATCACCTGATAAGCCACTTGAGTTTTTTCAGTGAAAACCTATTTTGCAAACAATCATCTCAGCGGAGAGTTGGGGGGCACGAAATGTTTACTTCTTAACAGAAAACAATTGAGAAACACTGCCTTAACCATTAGGCCAAACTAGCTCTCAGTCAAGCATTCTAGGGCAGCTATTAGATATCTGGATCATAACATGTGAGGTGCAGCAGAACTAATCTACTCTTTCCATTCCTGGACTATTTTAATGTCAAGATACTGTTTTGTTAACGATGTGCTGGCAGCAGTATGCCGAGAGCCAGATTGAGCACTCAGCCTGCCTCATTCATGGAATTTTATGGAGGGCATTCAGATGACATCATTGAGCCTTGCCATGTTTTCCATTGCAATTTTTTTTAACAAGAAGAAAGACCACTCAGGAGGGGAGGGGGGAGAATAGCTGCAACCCCCTTCTCCGATTTGACTGCTGATGCCATGAGCTGGGGAGATCAAATAACAGCAGCAAGTTATCACTTTTGGTCTCTTATGTCTGGAGACTTTAACCGTCCGCATGAAGGCAGTGATGTCAGAAAAAGCTATTTGTTGAGCGTAAAAGAGTCTGGGCAACCCTAAAATAGGAAGGCCACTGAAAGGAAAAAAAAACATCAGGGAGATTTTAACTATGACAACTCCTCAGAGATATCTCTCAACTGCTGACTGTTCATGGGTGTGGAGATAGCCAGTTTTAGAATCTGCAGAACATAAGACAAGGAGGACTCTAGCACTCCAAACAGATTTAAAGACAGATGTGCGCAGAGATAATTATAATACAGAGCTGCACCTCTATTTTTAGAAAGGAAAATCTGCTATGTCGACCTTGAGGAGAAAGGAGAAAACAACATCCTGAATCTATTTTAAGGCAATACATTAAGAAAAGTTTAACAACGAAAAAAAACCCCATGCCAATCATATTTGTAAAATGTGTAAGCATTGAAGTGGCCTACTTTCCATTACCAAAACAGTAGGTCTATTTGTGGTAATTCTGTTTTATCGAGATAATAATAATATGAACTTTTTCTCCCCTTCACCAACGGTGGGTTGCTCCCCGTTCAGACCAATTCTTTGAACCGGTAGTACCGGCGGCGGGAGGCTCCGCCCACTCACCCGGGATGCTTCTGCATGCACACACACGCAAAACAGTGGCAAAATTATTTACAACCAGGAGTGGGTTACTGCCCGGATGAGGAGGAATGCAGAGGGGTAGCGAAAATGAAGCTCCACCCCAGAGCACCCAATTTGCACTGAAAGATGTTGAAAGAAAATGCAGGGTGTCCTGCATACGCCATGCCCACAGTGTGGTAGTAAAAATTTTGGTAGCCCTTCACTGTTTACAACCCACCACTGCCCTTCACGTATCTGTACCCTGGCCTTTTCTTTTTATACTACGTCCTCATAATCTCAACTTCATGTGTTCTCCCATTATACTAGAGGCAGCTTTAATGATCATTAGCTGCTCTTGTTTTCAGATAGTGTGTTTCTCTCATTCCAACACAATATTTACTGTGGATACAATCTGGCATGCTTCATTAACCGTTCATTCAGTCAGAAGACACTATTTTCACCTGTGTAGCCACGCCACCTCCCTATTTGGTCTGTGAGCCCTGTCATCCAGGACCACTCAATTCTGAGGAACAGAAGAACCTGGCTCATTTAAATTGATCCATCTCCAATTATATCGGATTGCCATTCTTATTCAACTTAGGCAGCATGGAGATGCAGTGGTGGTATTCAATTTTTTAAAACTACCGGTTCTGTGGGTGTGGCTTTGTGGGCGTGGCTTGGCTTTGTGGGTGTGGCAGGGGAAGGATACTGTAAAATCTCCATACCACTCAATTCTGAGGAACAGAAGAACCTGGTTCATTCAAACTGATCCATCTCCAATTATATGGGATTGCCATTCTTATTCAACTTAGGCAGCATGGAGATGCAGTGGTGGTATTCAATTTTTTAAAACTACCGGTTCTGTGGGTGTGGCTTTGTGGGCGTGGCTTGGCTTTGTGGGTGTGGCAGGGGAAGGATACTGTAAAATCTCCATACCACTCAATTCTGAGGAACAGAAGAACCTGGTTCATTCAAACTGATCCATCTCCAATTATATCGGATTGCCATTCTTATTCAACTTAGGCAGCATGGAGATGCAGTGGTGGGGCTTAATTTTTTTTTACTACCAGTTCTGTGGGCGTGGCTTTGTGGGCGTGGCAGGGGAAGGATACTGTAAATCTCCATTCTCTTCCCACTCCAGGGGAAGGTTACTACAAAGTTGCCATTTCCTCCCGATCAGCTGGGACTCGGAAGGCAGACAATAGATGGGGGCAGGACCAGTCACAGGTGATATTTGCCAGTTCTCTGAACTATTCACAATTTCCACTGCCGGTTCTCTAGAACCAGTCAGAACTTGCTGAAATCCACTTCTGACGGAGAGAGTGCTTGTGGTGTGAAAAAGCAGAGATGGGATGATATGTCCTCCATGTTTTATGAAAGTTGAATTTCATTCATTCATTCATTCATTCATTCATTCATTCATTCATTCATTTGATTTGATTTGATTTGATTTATATGCTGCCCCTCTCCAAGGACTCAGGGCGGCTTATAACATATAAAAGAAACAGCAGGATACAATAAACTAAACCCAATTAATTAAAACAACCATACAATCATTCATTGGCCAGGGGGCTAAGGTCTAATTGCCCCAAGCCTGGCAGCATAAATGAGTCTTAAGACTCTTGTGAAAGGCAAAGAGGATGGCAGCAGTGTGAATCTCTGGGGGGAGTTGATTCCAGAGGGCTGGGGCCTCCACAGAGAAGGCTCTTCCCTTAGGCCCCACCAAGCAACATTGTCTAGTTGACGGGACCTGGAAAAGGCCGATTATGTGGGACCTAATCGGTCGCTGGGACTCATATGGCAGAAGGCGGTCCCGCAGGTAATCTGGCCTAATACCATGTAGGGCTTTATAGGTGATTATAAATTATTATAAATTATAAATACTTTATGGGTAGGAATCTGGTATTGGTTTTTAGGGGTTAGTTCTGTTTACAATTGGCACCTGATACCCTCAAGCTCTAAAGTCTCTTTTCCAGTTTAACCAAGCAACAGAGGATTAAGGCGAGAGAAAGAAGTGGTCAAGGGCAAAGGCAAGTCTGAATAAGGGGATCTTTAAAAAAACCAAGTTTGGAATGCAGGGCAGCCTTTGAAGTGCTTCTTAAGAGTTCTGTGAGACCCAGAGGAGCTCATAAATCCTATGCCACCATAAATCTCTAATGGTGCTTTCTGGCAATATGTCAATATAGGTTGAAGAGAAGCTGGCAAGAAGTAAAAGGACCCTTGGGCACTATACTGCAACTTGAACCATGAGCTCATTTTGAAAACCTGTTTTCTGAAAAAAACGTCCGGATGTATGAGATAGAAAGACAGATAGATAGAAGATGGAAGCCCAGGCGGGTAAGTCTATGGGGCATTTCCATTGAATACAGTATATGTATAGTATAGCTGAGCAAGTACTGTACATATACAATTGTACTATGCACAAACATGTGCTATACACACATGTGTGTGTGTGTGCGCACACACATTCATATACACACACCCAGGGGTGGGCTGCTGCCCAGATGGGGGGAACGCAGTGGGGTAGTGAAAATGGAGCTCCACCCCAGAGCACCCAATTTGCACTGAAAGAAATTGAACGAAAATGCAGGGCATCTTGCATAAGCCACGCCCACAGTGTGGTAGTAGAAATTTTTGTAACCCTTCACTGCACACACCTGACACATATACTTACAAAGAGAGAGCACACACATACACAGGGATAGGGGGGGAGGGAGGGAGGGAAGGAGAGAGGGAGGGATAGAGAGAGAGAGAGAGACAATATGGTAGCCTTAGGCAACGTGCTTTTCCACCATCACTCCTGCTTCTTTAGTTCTTTTGTGACGAAATGGACTATTACACTAATGTTCCCCGACCTATCTGGCACCAGGGACCTGCCATGGAAGACAATTTTTCCACAGGCTGGGAAGGAGGGATTTTGGATGTAACCTAGATCAGAGGTGGGTTCTTCCCGGATCGGAAAGGTTCTATAGAACTGGTAGCAACTTGGCGCCCCGGGTCACTAGAAATGGCAGCGATTCAGGCCTGCCATACTCCCCAGCAGGTTCTCCTGGCAGAACCATATGTGCTGCCATCTTGTTTTTTACTTATGCACATGCACAGAAGCTTTCTTTAAGCATTGCGTGCGGCCCCGCGTATTGCGTCCCTGAGAATCCAGAACCCACCCCTGACTTAGATCCTACACTTTGCTCACTTGCCTGCCACTTGTGGAGCCCGGTTCCCAACAGGCCGTGGACCAGTACTGGTCTGTGGCCCGGGAGTTGGGGCCCCCTGGATTAAATTACAGACTAAGACTAGCCAACCACTTTTTGATCTAATATATTGTGCAAACTCAGTCCATGATTTGTTTATGTTTCCATGGACTATGCAAAGCTAGAAAGTTGGCTTAACTGAGAAAAGGCTAAATACTACAGCATAGGGAGATTTGTATAGAGAAAACAACTTTTCCAACTACCGTACTACAGTTCTTTAAGATTTGTTCCTAATGCTACCAAAGAAAACTGTCCATTCTTTGACTTTCAGAGCCTCCACTCCATTTGATTCTCTGATAAGGAAAACAGGGGTGTTAATGATACCATGTCCCAGACTCTGATGACCTTGAGTGCTATTTTTAGGGGGAAAGAGGCTGATTGCTAGTGATGGGCGAACCGAACTCGTACAATTTGGGTCCGTACCGAAGTTTGCGGTGTTCAGTATGCCGAACCCGAACCCGAATTTTTTTGAAACTTCGGGCAAAGTTCGGGGTCGTGTTTGGCATTCGAAGCTTTGACGTCACCGGCAGGTTGCTAAGGATGCCAAGGTGATCACTTCCTGGATTCCATGGAATCCAGGAAGTGATCACCTTGGCGTCCTTAGCAACCTGCCGGTGACGTCAAACCTCCGCCCCCGGAATCTCTTCATGGGAGGAATTCCCCAGCTCCTTCAAAGGGAGGTCTTCACGTAAAAATAAACATTGTTATTTTTACGAAAAAGGACACCGCAGCGGTGCTGCAAGCAAAGGGCGGTCCTTTCACGTAAAAATAAACATGTTAAATAAACATTCCATGGAATCCAGGAAGTGATCACCTTGGCCTCCTTAGCAACCTGCTAGTATACGTGACATCAAAGCTCCGCCCCCGGAATCTCTTCGTGGGATTCCCCGTTCGGGTTCGGTTCAGGTTCGGCTGAATTTTGTGTAAAGTTTGTCTGAACTTGCCTAACCTGAACACCGTTGGGTTTTGCCCATCACTACTGATTGCTCCATCAGCTTGGATTTGACAGTCTAGCAAGAACACTGCTAAAGGCAAGTTTGTGAGTTTCCATGCCAAAGAACAGAAAACCTCTGTATAAATTAAAATTTAATATATCAGGAAGGTTTAGCTTTATGGTCTGTCCATACAGCATATTACTAGTATTTCATTGAAGAGGAAAGGAAACCCCTTTTAAAATGTAGGAAATGACAGAAATGTACCGTAGTAATCTCTCTTTGGGTGGGTGGGTGGGTGGAGAAAGGACCATCTCTGTTCATTTATGTGCATTTTGTAATACTTTTTTCCTCTCACCTCAGGTTACCATCACAGTTTGAGAATATAACCCAGGTCAAATTGACCTGAACCATTCCTGATTTGGAAAGCTGTTCGTGCATTGAAATGTTGACATTCACACTTACCATACTAATTCATATGCTGGGTCTTGGTTTAATCATGGGTCTTAGTTTTCTACGAAGCTGCTATTTTACTGTTGAATGGCTGGAGAGTGAGAAGGTCACCAGAAGAATGAATAGAGAGCAGGAGGAGGTGTGAAATAGAAACAAGATACAAGAGCAGCTACTTTTCAAGTTCTCCTCAGCAGATGCATTGGGGGGCGTGGGGGGATGGAGAGCGGGTGGTTATAGCAACATGGGTCTTTAAACACAGTCCTGCCAATCACACCCAAAGGTCAGGTAAGCTAGAAAGTGCCTAATCTTTATTGGAAACAAGATGGCAGGTAGATACAATAGGTAGGCAGGCAGGATTTTCTTCAATTGCTGGGAATAATGTCCTCCCTGAAGTTAGTATTGTGTTGTGACAGAGAGGACCCTCACTTGCCCCAGTGGGAATTAAACCCCCACTTCCTGAAATATACAAAATTTCTGCAAGGGCAGAGAGCTTGGCAGAGCCTGTCCTTTGAAACCATCAAATTAAGCAGGCCAATAGAAGAGGGCACATCTTATAACAATTATATATATATATATATTTAAAAGCCCTGCACCAAAATCAAAACAAATATTTCAAGAGCTATAGGCCCTGAAAAAGTGAGGTCATCACCACATTTTAGAACTACAATAGTATGTTATTGCCTCCTTAATCAATCAGAATAGACCTGGAAGGGTCCTTGAAGGTCTTTTAGTACCACCAATACGTACGTGACAAAACAAATAAAATAAAATAAAAAATAAATAAAAAACTCTCTCCTCAAACAGGAGATCCTATACCCGTGATGGCGAACTTTTGTTTCCTCAGGTGCTGAAAGCATGTGCACACACACTATCATGCTTGCACTAGTGCCCACACCCATAATTCAATGCCTGGGGAGGATGAAAATTGCCTCCCCTGCCCCTCAGAGGCCCTCTGGAAGCCAAAACAGTCTATTTCCCCACTTCTGGTGGGCCCAAAAGGCCTGTTTTTCACCCTCCCCAGGCTCCAGAGACTTTCCGGAGCCTGGAGCAGGCAAAAACAGCCTCCCACATCCCCAAGAGGCCTTCCGGAAGCTAAAAATGCCCACCCAGAGCCTCTGCGTGAGCCGAAAATCAGCTGGCCAGTGCACACATATGTGCTGGAGCTGAGCTAGGGCAACAGCCTGCGTGCCCTCAGATATGGCTCTGCATGCCACCTGTGGCACCCGTGCCAAATGTTTGCCATCACTGTGGTATACCATTCAGACAGTCAGCTTTTCTTAAAAAATTTCAATGTTGAAATACCTATAATTTATGAAGGCAAGTTGTTCCACTAGTTAATTATCCTCACTGCTAAGAATTTTCTCCAATAAAATAATAAAATAAAATAATAAAATAAAATAAAATAAAATAAAATAAAATAATAAAATAAAATAAAATAAAATAAAATAAAATAAAATAAAATAATAAAACAACATAACATAATACTGTACTGTATATTAACATAACATATAATATAATATAATATAATATAATATAATATAATATAATATAATATAATATAATATAATGGAAGCATTTCTAGGAACTGCTGACACATCTACTGCACACAGGCAAAGGGGCCTGGTATTTGCTGATCCCAGATACACAGTTCTGTAATAACATGCTTAATATGTGTGGGGAATGATATAAGCAAGTTGTAAGAACATTAGTTGAGGCAAATATCGAGTTTCCTGAGGTTGGGAATAATATACAACTAGTTACAAAACGAAACAGAGAGTACAATGAATGAAAAGAACAATTAGATATCAAAATAAGGGAATTGAAACAAAAGCATAAAACCCAAATAAACAATCAATGAACTGAAACTAGGAAGAAACAAAACAGTAATTAAATCTGTTTGAAATAGAAGAATTACTGAAGAAAATAAAATTTGCTGAAAGGAAAAACTTGGAAAAAACCAGGAAAATTATTAGTCTATCAACTTTAAAAAAAGAAATAAAAACAATATCAACAATAATGGAAGGATCCAAACACTACATTCGAGATTGCAAATAATAGAACACAGAGATCCTAAAAGGTGGAGGATCTTTAAAATTATTTTGGTTAGGATCAATTCCAACTATCAAAATAAATATACTACCCTTGATAAATTGCCTATTCCAAATGACACCAATCAGAATTTCAGAAATAACTTCACAAGAAAGACAAAGAACTATCCGAAAACTGATATGGAGTGGGAAAAATAGCAATAGCATTTAGACTTATATACCACTTCACAGTGCTTTACAACCTCTCTAAGCAGTTTACAGAGAGTAAAGCATATTTCCCCCAACAATCTGGCTCCTCCTTTTACCTGAAACCAAAATCAGTCTCGGAAGGATGGAAGATTGAGTCAACCTTGAGCATACTGAGAATCGATCTGCCAAACTGCTAGCAGCCGGTAATTAGCAGAAGTAGCTTGCAGTACTTCTCTCTAACCACTGCGCCACCAAGGCTCTAAGCCCAGAGTCAAAGAAAAAATTCCATGTGATTACAAAATGTATGGTGGTCTTTCAACCCTACCATAACTAAGCTGCCTGGCATGGATAACATATCAAATCCTGAATATTAGAATGGCAATTTTTGAAGAACACAGCTTAGCCGATAGACTTCATAAATAATTATGATACAGAGATACAAAGGAGAATAAACAGTTAAAGGACACTTTATTAGATGAAGTTTGATAATGACATAGAATTCAATAAAGGGAATAAAAAGCCAATAATTTCCCCTCTAGCTTCTTCCTCAAATGCTTTTCAGTTCAGAGACAATTACAGCAAGAAAAAATTAATTACATATGCAAATATGCTTCATTCAGACTAATTAAAAACACAGCAAGACCTATTTAGTGATGGCCCGAAGATACCATGGCTGATGTATTTGCAAAAAGTGGAAGGATAAAATCAGGTTTTAAGAAGAAAGAAGGAATATTATGAAAGAATAATTTGAAACACTCATAAAACCAACACCATCTGTTAGGGCAACTGTACAAACTTTTACTTAAATATGATATACAGAGACAGAAGAAATCAAAACATTTGTATGACAGGAAGGATACCAAAAACTTACAATAATGGCAAGAATTATGGATTAAATCTGCAAATCTCTAAGAATTTACAGCAGGTTATAACTCAAAGGAAAATTGGTACAAAATGTTTTACAGATGGTATACAATTCTATCAATAATATTTAAAATTGTGCTATAAAGTATGTTGGAAATGTCATAAAACAAGGAACATTTTATCATACATGACAGATATGGAACACTCCCTCCCAAATACTGGAAAGAGATGTGTAGTGCAATGCAGAAAAACTTAAAATGTACATTGAAATGAAATCACAATTTAGTTGTTTCTTCTTTTTAACTATTTTTTGGGTGGGTATTTTAATCTTTGCTAAACCAGTTATACGATGGAGATTAAATAATCAGCTCAAGACTGAAATCATTTTACAAAATACTTTGATCTGCAGCAGTTTCTTTTTTCCCTAACACACTCAATTTTATATGAAAATAATTTTATGGTTATAATATCTATATCTAAATTGTAACTAATATTTCTAGAATCTTTATCTTTTCTTTATTCCTAATTACGATGGCAATAGCACTTATACCGCTTCATAATCAGTGGTGGGATTCAATTTTTTAAAACTACCGGTGCTGTGGGCGTGGCTTTGTGGGCGTGGCTTGTTGGGCATGGCAGGGGAAGGATGGAATAAAATCTCCATTCCCATCTCATTCCACAGGAAGTATACTGTAAAATCTCCATTCTGTCCCCACTCCAGGGGAGGGTTACTGCAAAATCCCCAGTTTCCCCCGATCAGCCATGACTCTGGAGGCAGAGAATAGATGGGGGCAGGGCCAGTGAAAGATGACATTTGCTAGTTCGCTGACATTTATGAGTCTTCGGAGAGGGGGGGGCATACAAATCTAATAAATAAATAAATTACTAGTTTCCGCTATTGGTTCTCCAGTATTGGTCAGAACCTGCTAAGTACCACCTGTGTTCATAGTGCTTTACAGCCCTCTCTAAGCAGTTTACACAGTCAGCATATTGCCGCTAACAATCTCGGTCCTCATTTTAGTGACCTTGGAAGGATCGAAGGCTGAGACAACATTGTGCTGGTCAGGATTGAATTCAAGGCAGTGGGCAGAATCAGCCTCCAATACCGCATTCTAACTATCCCCCCCCCGACTCTTTCATAGATCACAGATAATCACCAGATAATAATCTGTTCTCAAAACAATGGAATACCAATAATTTTAATTATTACTGTATCACGGCATTGAAATAATATATCATGGTTTACAAAAATAGAATAGAATGGAAAAATTATGTGTGAGGTTTGGGTCTTGCAATGCTTTGTTGATGGTCAGTGAATTATCACACTGGTTCATTCTGTGTGTCTGCGACATATTTCTAGACTAGATTGTGTTGGCCCCATTTTTTTTCTTTAGTGTTCTTGATAAGCCCTTTTTCTTAGACCCTAAACATTTCTCTTTTATTATTGGGTGTACAGACTGATTAGGAAAGGCTCAGCATAACCGCATTCAAGCTTTCTAAGCTTTTATGACATTATTACCTTATATGATTGCTGTTATTAAATCATTTGAATAACTCTATTGATTGCTGAGAGCTGTGTAAAGATGTTATTCAGCCAGCATTTCTGTACGAGCCAATTTTAGCATAATCTTCCATTAGATATCATATCCCCCCAATTTTGGTCTGAGGTTTTTGCTTCCCCAGAAATATGTACCAAATTAAATGGTCTTAACTCTATTGAATACGTACACGTTAGATATGAAAATCTAACGTTAGCATGAATGCTTTTACAAATAAAAGCAAATTAATTTGCTTGCAGAAGGTTTCCTTGGTAGCAAAACAGCTGATTTCTCTTCTGTGTAAATATGATTTGACTTGAAACAGATATCCGGTGTAGACAAGACTGTTGATGTGTGAGTAAAGAGATCATGTTCTGTTTCTGACAATTACTAGGAGCTGTGCTGGCACAGTGGTTAGAGCGCAATATTGCAGGCAAACTCTGCCCACAGTTAGGATTCTCATTTTACTGATCTTGAAATGGTGGAAGTCAATCTTGACCCAGTCAGGAGTTGAATCCTGACTGGGTCAAGATTGACTTCCACCTTTTCAAGATCAGTAAAATGAGAACCCAGATTGTTGGGGGCAATATGCTCACATTTGTAAACTGCTCAGAGAGTGCTGTAAATCAATGACCCCCCCACCCATAAACTTTTGAGTGCCAGGGCTTGGTTCCATGGAGAACAGTTTGTAGCAGACCGGTGTGTGTGTGTGTGTATGTGATTTTGTGCGCTGCCTGGATCCTGTGTATGTGCGGATGGGCCTTCTCCGGGTCCCGTCGACTAAACAGTGTCATCTGGCGGGCCCCAGGAGAAGAGCCTTCTCTGTGGCGGCCCCGGCTCTCTGGAGCCAACTCCCCCCAGAGATCAGAACTGCCCCCACCCTCCTTGCCTTTTGTAAATTGCTCAAGACCCACCTATATCGCCAGGAATTGAGACATCTCCCCTGGGCTTATATAGTTTATGCATGGTATGCTTGTGTTGTATGATTTTTAAGTGATGGGTTTTTAGATAATTTTTAATATTAGATTTGTTACATTGTATACTATTATTATTATTGTTGTGAGCCGCCCCGAGTCTGCAGAGAAGGGCGGCATACAAATCTAATAAAACTACAAATCTAATAAAACTAACTAATTCCTGATAGGTGGCTGACCGGTACCCTCTGCAACCTGCTGTATAGCACAATGGGGCAATATATAAGTCTAAATGCTATTGTTATTACTATTTTTTGAAAAATCCTAAACTCTTCTTCAAACTAAATCAATTCATGCCATAATTTATCTGTTATTTAAATACACACTGCTTTTCTAAATATAATCATAGCTCAGATGTTTTCCCCATTAATTATAAGAAAAAAAGGTCAAGAAACTGTATATTTGCTAAGAGTCAAAAGTGACTTAATGTCACATAATCAATCGATCGATTGATTGAAAGGAAATTAAGTGGGATTCTATTCAAAGTTAATGCAATTAGATGATTAAAATCACATTTCTCAAATGTAATTTGCTCATAATTTTAGGACTGTGCTAACCATTGCTGCTGTTAAATACTAAACCCATGGAAAGTCATGAGATAAGCAATAGAATAACAGAATCTCAGTCGATGAAGTAATGGCCTTAGTGATTTGAAAATCTGGTTCCCACTCAGGTGGACATTAATAATGCTTTGGATCATCAATGCCAGCCAAACTTTTAACATATTAAAAACACGACTTAGAGAATTGTAAGTATAATTTCTTATGAAGAAAGGGATCACTTGCCAATTTTCTTTTTGAGAGGATAGGATAACTAGTTTTTTTTTTTTAAAAAATCTGATTCACAAAGTTATGCTATTGGGGTAAATAGGAGGGTGCTTTGTACTAAGTCCAAAGAAGGTGCAAGATAGCAAGCACATCACAACATGTTTCCTGACCTACATTTGAAGAATGGTATGTGCTTTGGAATGCTGCTGAAAATTTAGAAACTTTCAAGAAAACATCTTTCGATTCTGAAGAGATGAATAGAAATGAAGAGACGACAGAGGGTTCAGATGCCTTTGGGGACTCCTGTTCCTCCAAAGTTCTTGGCACATGTCCCATTCCTTGATTTTTGGCAAAACTGCTACTGCCAAAGAAGAAGAGGTACTTGCATATCTTTTAGTAACTACATTTCAGTTTCCTTTGTCTTGGCCAAGCATATATTAGTAACATTCACAATGTCTGAGAGCCAAAAAGTCTGCTCAGGGTTCCACTAGCAGAATCCCAAAATCCGAGTTAGGGATGGTTCTCATTGTATGGTTTGGTACACGGTCTGAACACTGAACATTGGGTTGAATAGAATGAATAGAATAGAATTTTATTGGCCAAGTGTGATTGGACACATAAGGAGTTTGCCTTGGTGCAAATGCTCTCAGTGTAGATACTGTATATAGATATATAGAATTGTCAAGATTTGTCATGTGGCACAATACTTAATGATTGTCAGAGGGGTAAAATAAGCAGTGAAGAAACAATCAATATTAATAAAAATCTTAGGATAAAAGCTATAAGTTACAGTCATAGAGTCATAAGTGGGAGGAATAGGTGAAAGGAATGATGGGAAAAAACTAGTAGTAATAGTAGTGCAGACTTAGTAAATAGTTTGACTGTGTTGAGGAAATAATTTGTTTAGCAGAGTGATTGCGGTTGGGAAAAATTGTTCTTGTATCTTGCTGTCTTGCTGTTCAATGCTCTATAGTGATGTTTTGAGGGTAGGAGTTGAAACAGTTTATGTCCAAGATGTGAGGGGTCCATAAATATTTTCACAGCCTTCTTTTTGACTCGTGCAGTATACAGATCCTCAATGGAAGGCAGGTTGGGCAATAATAATTTTTTCTGCAGTTCTGATTATCCTCTGAGGTCTGTGTCTGTCTTGCTGGGATGCAGAACCAAACCAGACAGTTATAGAAGTGCAGATGACATATTAAATATACTGTAGTTAGTAAACATGTTTGAATATTAGTCAAGGGAGTTTTAAATTGTTCTGTCAAGATTTGGAGTTTTACAATATCCAACTCTTCTTCAGGTTACTTGGAACAGCATACAGTATATCCTGTGATGATACCTTATTATTTTCACAAGCTTTTTACTGTAGTCTATTTTATTGTAAACAGCTGTGAGTTATTGGAGAGAGAGAAAGATTTCCAGCACTAACCAGATAATAAAAAGAAAAGGGGGAATTATGATTTCCCTCAAGAGACAGCAACATTCCTTAGTTTTCTACCACTGCATCTATAACTAGGACATAGAAACAGCAATAGTATTATTTCTGGAAAAACATGAGATATTTCGGTTACATATTAAAATGTTAATGACCATTTTTGTCACCTCATTCTTTTCCCTGTGGTACAATTGCATGGCAGGTTTAAACTTAGCATGAACTGAACCAGATTGATCTCACACATGATCTGATATCTGAGAGCCATTTTGACCCAGCAGTTAAGGCACGAGGCTAGAAAGCAGGAGACTGTGAGTTCTAGTCCTGCCTTAAGCATGAAAATCATCTAGGTTAGTCACTCTCTCTCAGCCCAACCCACCTCGTAGGGTTGTATGTTATCGGGAAAATAGGAAGAGGGAGGTGTGTTGTATATGGACCGCCTTCTGCTGCACGAATCCCAGCGACCGGTTAGGTCCCACAGAGTTGGCCTTCTCCGGGTCCTGTCGACTAAACAATGTCATTTGGCGGGACCCAGGAGAAGAGCTTCTCTGTGGCGGCCCCGACCCTCTGGAACCAGCTCCCCCCAGAGATTAGAACTGCCCCCACCCTCCTTGCCTTTCGTAAAGTTCTTAAGACCCATCTCTGTCGTCAGGCATGGGGGAACTGACACATCTCACCCGGGCCTATACAGTTTATACATGGAATGTTTGTTTATTTGCTTTTAATAATGGGGTTTTTAGTGTTTTTTAAATTATTAGATTTGTTCTTACATTGTTATTGTTATTGTTGTGAGCCGCCCCGAGTCTACAGAGAGGGGCGGCATACAAATCTAATAAATAAATAAATAAATAAATAAATAAATAAATAAATAAATAAATAAATAAATAAATAAATAAATAAATAAATAAATAAATAAATAAATAAATAAATAAATAAATAAATGTTTGCCACTTGAATTATTTGTAAAAATAATGATGGGGGGGGGAATTATGATTTTTTTTAAAAAGACACTTTTAGGAAAAGATCTTTTTATTTTATCCTAGAAGGTACAGACAAAGAAACTTAGTCGAAGAGCAAACTAGGCTGAGTCTCAGGAGAAGGGCGGCATAGAAATAAATCAATCAATCAACTAACCAACCAACCAACCAACCAACCAACCAACCAACCAAACAAACAAACAAACAAACAAACTGAGGGAACATTGAATACTTAAACCAGATATAAGAGATCAAGATGATCAAATTCTACTTTGGGATACAAAATAATAGAGGCAAGAACTTGAGGACTGTCAGTGATTTATCTAAGCCTGCTGGTCTAGAGTCTCAAGTACATGTTATTGTTTCCCAGCATTCCTTCTCTTGGTTGCCCTTCAGGCAGAGACAAGTGAGGAATTCATTCAAATTCTTTTTCATTCAAATTCTTCCACCCTAATTAATTGAATATTGAAAAGGAATGAGATACTACAAACGCAGGAGTCAGAAGAACGCCCCAATCATTCTCTGAAAATACAACAAGAACAAGTTTGGCATGGGGATGAAGAGGACAAAAGAAAGATCAAGTTCAGAAATGGTTATGGAGAAAGGAATTCCAAAAAAGATCCCCTCCCAGGCATTTCTCTGATGGAGGGAATTGAGCAGGGAATTGGAATGGTCCCAATTGCTCCTTCTAAATCCCACTCCCTCCCTCGCATGACCAAGAACAAAGCTTTGGGGTTTGTGGAAAGAATGGCATAAGTCACTGGTTCTCAATTTTTTCTTCACTGTGGACCCCTTTAAATATCTTTTGTGGCCACGGACTGTTGCCATAGACCTCCAAGACTTAACTCAAGATTTAAATCATAACATTTCTTCAAGTCTTTGTGGACGCCCTGTGATGACATCACTCCGCCTTCTAAGGGTCTGTGGACCACAGGTTAAGAACAGTTGGTATAAGTCACGCTCTGCATCCTTTCCCTAGTTTATTTTTTTAGTTTATCCTTATTGTTGCTTTGGTGCCTTTGGGTCAGTGCTGTTGAGTGCTGGACTAGTGCCTGGACTAGTAGTTCCTGCAACTTCCTTTTTGGAAACAATTTGCCCTTGCCAGATTCTTAGGGTGTCAAGCTTATGTCATTGTGTTGTCATCACATGACGTATTGGGATTCCCCATCCCCCCTTGCTAAAATAAGGGTGGGAATCGCCAGCACGTGAAGCATTCGGCTTATGGGTCATGAGTGTGACATCCTTGCCTTAACTACTACAGCAAACCGATCAACAATCCATCTTTATAATGAGCAAAGAAAATGGCTACAGCAGAACCAGGAAAGATATAAGCAGAAAATTCAAAAATACAAAACAATTAATTAAAAAACAATTAAAAACAACAAATTAAATCTTCACCTTGTGGAGAATTAGTTAAACTCTTCCCCTGTATCTATATGAAATAATACTTAATGGTAAAATGAATGCATTTTATGAAGCTGAGCTTTAAAATCAGGTGTGACAGAGTAAATAACACAAGGGTTTAAGTACGATACAGGTATGTTAAATCCATAATTTGTTGTATGTAATTTCAAAGTTTGGGCATATAATACAATATTGCGTTATCATCTTTGGACTTTATTTCTTTTCCCAACACTAATTGAAGCTCATCTGATACTTATTAGCTCTTATCTGGAACAAAGTCTCCCAAGGTGAAGCGTTAATCTCTAAGGAGCATCTCATTGTCTGGTTTAAATGATGGTGATGCTGTTCTCATGATTTATCAGTACTGTTAAGTCTGTATAACCAATGTAAAACTCTGTAAAAGAAAGATTTTGTAAATACTGTCTATAACTATGAATAAACCTTGGCCGCGTCTGATTGGCTAAGACGCACGGCCGTTTCTTTTAGGCGCGAGCCTTTAAAGTATAAATAGGGCTGTTTTGACACTGACAGCTCAGATGCGTTCCTTGCTGGAGTCACTTGCGAGAGAGCTGAATAAACGGAACCATCTAGTACTTCTTGTCTGAGTCTCATTCATTTCACTGGCGACGAGAGAACGAAGAATCCACGAGTCAAGCATGAATCACCTCCAGATCGGCCGGGCTCCCGACTACTTCGACCCCGAGAAGTCGTCCTGGGACGCCTACATGGCGAAATTTGAAATCTTCCTAGAAGCGGCAGGAATGGGAGAAGCCGAAGATGACAGGAAGCGGGCGATCTTCTTGAACTATTGCGGGACTGAGATTTTTGACCTCGTCCAAACACTCACCGACCCGCTTCCAGCTAAATCCGTTCCGTGGGACGACCTCCAAGCAAGACTTGCAAACCACTTCAAACCAACGAAGCCTGCCGTAGTCTACAGACATCAATTTTCCAGAATGACCCAGCGTGAGTCTGAGACAATCAATCAATTCGCCACGAGACTTCGCACGGTACTGTCAAAGTGCAAATTTGACAGCCCAGAAGCTCGCCTCACAGACGCTCTAAGCTTCGGGATGAAGAATGCGACGGTACGAAACAAAATCCTCACAGAGGACGACCCAACGCTTCAGTCAGTTATCAAGCTGGCTCAAACAGCCGAAGTAGCTGACGCGGCCGCCAAAGAATTAAAGGAACACGAAAAGAAGGAGACCGTCTCCAAAATCTCCGTTGCTGTTTCCCGCGCCGAGACCACAGATGACCTCAGCCCAGCTGCCACGGACGACGACACCTGTCTCCTGCTGCCATCCGAGCAACCCAGACAACCCAGATACCAACGTCCCTCCAACCCATGCCCCGGATGCCGAGGAAATCACCCACGACAGCGCTGCCCCTTCAGGGACGCCATTTGCCGCCGCTGCAATCGACGCGGGCACATCGCCGAGGCTTGCAGAGCGCCCCTACCAGAGGAGTCCTTCTCTACACCCCGCCAACAACGTTTCAACAACCAGGCACAACAACCACGGGACAACAAATTTTCCAGAGGCTTCAATCGCAGAAACGACTCCACCGCTAACCGTGACTACGCACGAGGTAAAGCACAAACTTACGTAAATTGCGCAACTACTAAAGGAGGGAACAAGATTATCATCTCGCTACTTTTAAATAACAAACCCTGTGACCTAGAATTAGACACAGGGTCTAAGCATTCTATTATGCCTTGGGACAAATTCAAAATGTATATGCCAAATTTTCTTAAAACTGACTTTGTTAACTCAACCTTAGTAATAAGGGATTTTCAAGGTAATGTCATACCTGTTTTGGGGAAAGTAGATGTGCCTGTAAAATTTAAAAATTGTGAATATTTTCTTCCTCTGATCGTGGTTGAGGGAGCCAAACACTCCCTCCTGGGGCTAACATGGATGTCTCCTTTGGGTATTGAAATACTGGGTCTTTGTCATATAAATGCTGAACCTAATATTCCTAACTTTATCCAAGAATTCCCTGAGGTTTTCAGCCCTACTTTGGGCACCTATAATGGGGCCCCTATCTCCTTCTCTTTAGATCCCAAGGTACCCCCAGTCAGACTTAAGCCTCGCAGGGTACCCCTACCACTATTACCTAAACTAGACATCCAATTGGACAAACTTATTGCCCAGGGCATCTTAGTCCCTGTAGAACAAGGGCCATGGGAAACCCCCATAGTCACCCCAGTTAAACCTGATGGCTCCTTAAGGGTCTGTGCAGACTACAAAGCCACTATCAATAAAGCCCTTCAACACCATCCATACCCGATCCCAGTAGTCCAACAGTTGCTACATTCCCTGGGGGAAGGGAGAGTCTTTTCAAAAATCGACCTGGCGCAAGCGTACCAACAGCTTCCGGTCGATGAGGCCACATCCCTGGCCCAGACCATAGTGACCCACAGGGGTGCTTTCAGGTGCACCCGCCTGCAATTTGGGGTCAGTACCGCCCCAGGCATTTTCCAAAGTTTCATGGAACGATTATTAGCAGGTATAAAAGGAACCTCCCCATATTTTGACGATATATTTATATCAGGAAAAAACCAAGCAGAATTAAACATGCGCATCAGAGAAGTGTTGGCTAGACTTCAAGCTAAGGGGTTAAAAGTAAAACCAGACAAATGTGTGTGGGGAGCCAATAGCATAGAATTTCTGGGCTATAGAATAGACAGTGAGGGAATACACCCCACAGCAGATAAATTAGAGGCTATAACCAAAGCACCCGAGCCAAATAATAAGACAGAACTCCAAGCATTTCTGGGCCTTCTTAATTTTTATTCTGTCTTTCTGAAACAGAAGGCAACGGCAGCAGAACCGCTACACCGACTGCTGCAGAAGGGAGTTCCCTGGACCTGGGGCACAATGGAGCGCGAAGCTTTTCATAAAATAAAACAGTTATTGACCTCTAAAAGCGTAGTGGTTCAATATAGCTCAACTTTGCCCATAAGGCTCACGTGCGATGCTTCGGCGTATGGGGTTGGCGGGGTATTAGCTCACATAATGCCAAACAATACAGAGGCCCCCATCCCCTTCTTTTCTAAAACATTGTCCATGGCCGAGAGAAATTACAGCCAATTAGACAAAGAGGCATTGGCCCTAGTCTCTAGCGTTAAGAAATTTCATTACTACCTGTGTGGGAGGAGTTTTGAACTAATAACAGATCACAAACCCCTGCTTGGTCTTCTAGCTGCCAACAAACCAACTCCTCCTTTCATGTCCCCTAGATTAATAAGATGGGCTCTATTCCTGTCAGGATATCAATATCAACTAACACATAAGGGGGGAAAATCAATAAACCATGCTGATGGCCTGAGCAGATGCCCCATGCCCGAGTTAGTCTCAGATCCAACCCCCACAGAGGATGTTTTACTAATTGACCTTGAGGAAAACTGCCTGACAACTGCCAAAGAGGTGGCTGAGCACACTAAGAAGGATTCACTATTGTTAAAAGTAATCAATTGTATTCAAAAAGGATGGTTGGGAGACTCTGAGGAAACTGGACTGTCAGATTTTAAGTCAAAGAGGTTGGAATTATCATACTTGAAGGGATGTGTGTTATGGGGTGACAGGGTGGTCATCCCCAATACCTTAAAACAGAAGGTACTAAGTATGTTGCATGCAGGCCACCCAGGCATTGTCAGAATGAAGGGTTTAGCCAGGGGTTACTTGTGGTGGCCAGGTTTAGATAGGGACATTGAGCAATGGGTAGCAAACTGTGACCCTTGCCAGGAGTCACGACCCAATCCCCCGAAAACAACACCTCTGGAATGGGAAAGACCCACTGGGCCATGGTCCCGCATTCACATTGACTTCGCAGGGCCTATTGGAACTCAAAACTTTTTAATTGTGGTAGACGCTTTCTCCAGATGGGTGGAAATCATTGCTATGCAAAACATTACTACTTGTGCCACCATTAAGGCATTATATCATTTGTTTGCCACACATGGGTGCCCAGACATCCTAGTTTCAGATAACGGGCCACAATTGACTGCCAGACAATTTGAGTGTTTTTTAAGCAACTTAGGGGTCAGACACGCACTCACATCCCCTTACTCACCATGGGTTAATGGCCTTGCAGAACGTTACGTACGTGTGGCCAAAGAAGCCTTGCGCAGGGCAGGCCCAGGGGAAATACAACACAAATTAGATCAATTTTTATTAATGCAGCATATCACCCCAAATTCCATCACAAACAAAAGCCCTGCAGAGATTTTAATGGGTCGAAAAATAAGGTCCCCCCTGGACAGGTTGCACCCTCGTTATTGTACTCAAAATGTAAATGATGAAACATGTATAGCACCTGAAAGAAGCATGTACCTAGGGCAACTTGTTTTTGCTAGAAATTTTGACGGGGGGTTGAGTTGGCTGAAAGGAAAAATAATGCAACAAACAGCCCCAAAATCTTATGTGGTACAATTGGAAGATGGCCGCACATGGAGGCGGCACATCGATCATTTAAGAGGGCGCATAACACCAAATGAAGAGCCGGCCGCTAACGGAAATTCTTCCCCCCAAGCAGACATTAATTCGCAACTCGAACTTTTGGAATTACAAAAGGACTTACCACGGCCAGATGCATCCTCCAGCGACGCCGAGCCTTCCTCCTCTTCAGGGCACGGTGCGCCACCAACATACTCATCTCCGCAGGCCAGAGCCCCAACTTGGGCCCATCCGCGGACAGGAGACAACTGCGAGCCAACCTCCACCATAGACATACCAGCCGGTAATGATCTGCGCAGGTCTGAGCGCACGTCACGCCGGCCCAATCGATTGGAGGACTACGTCACTTGGCTCACTGATTGACAGTTTGATTCAACTAATGAGGGAGGGGTGTTAAGTCTGTATAACCAATGTAAAACTCTGTAAAAGAAAGATTTTGTAAATACTGTCTATAACTATGAATAAACCTTGGCCGCGTCTGATTGGCTAAGACGCACGGCCGTTTCTTTTAGGCGCGAGCCTTTAAAGTATAAATAGGGCTGTTTTGACACTGACAGCTCAGATGCGTTCCTTGCTGGAGTCACTTGCGAGAGAGCTGAATAAACGGAACCATCTAGTACTTCTTGTCTGAGTCTCATTCATTTCAAGTACCTTCTAGATCAGAGTCTGCATTGCAAATTGTGAAGAAGTGAAAGGCATCAGTTCTTGCTTAATTCCTAGTTCTGAAAACTAGACAGAGAAAACAATCCTAATATCATTTTCCCTCAGATGAAAAGTTCTCTCAAAGGCTCATACTGCTTACAGTCTATCCATTTTTTTTAGAAGAAACATTACCTTATATTTTCAACTGAAGTTTGCTAGCAAGCAGGTTGGAAGGTACTTTCTCAAGTGGTTAGGATACATACCTCTCCACAGTGGTGATATCATAGCCTTTGTGAAAAGCCTTTGTCTTATTATATACAATTGAAAGAAGGTTAGAACAGCTATCAAAATCTACAGATTACCGTACATATCCACAAAGCCTTAACTCTTAGTTTCTCAATGTTAAGTATTATATTTCTGCGCCAGCTCAGGAAGCTCAAACTGCCCAAGAAGCTGCTGATACAGTTCTACAGAGGAATCATTGAGTCTGTCATCTGTACCTCTATAACTGTCTGGTTTGGTGCTGCAACCCAACAGGACTGACACAGACTTCAGAGAATAATTAGAACTGCAGAAAAAACAATTGCTGCCAACCTGCCTTCCATTGAGGACCTGTATACTGCACAAGTCAAAAAGAGGGCGAGGAAAATATTTACTGACCCCTCACATCCTGGACACAAACTGTTTCAACTCTAACCCTCAAAACATCGCTACAGAGCACTGCACATCAAGGCAACTAGACACAAGAACAGTTCTTTCCCGAACACCATCACTCTACTAAACAAATAATTCCCTCAACACTGTCAAACTTTTTACTAAATCTGCACTTCTATTTCTACTAGTTTTTCTCATTATTCCTATCATCCTTTTCCTCCCATTTAGGACTGTATGACTGTAACTTGTTGCTTGTATCCTAAGATTTTTTATTAATATTGATTGTTTCTTCATTGCTTATTTGACCCCCATGACAATCATTAAGTGTTGTACCATATGATTCTTGACAAATGTATCTTTTTCTTTTATGTACGCTGAGAGCATATGCACCAAGACAAATTTCTTGTGTGTCCAATCACATTTGGCCAATAAAATTCTATTCTATTCTATTCTATTCTATTCTATCATTAAATCATTTAGGATGACAAATTTTTCTTATATATATAAAAATAAAAAACATTTGATGAAGGAAGGGAAGATTGTGGGTAGAAATGGTGATTAAAGAATGTACACATAGACATAAGTATATTAGGACATCCAAGTCACAATAGCTTTAGAAATAGGCACACATTATTCTTGTGATTCTCTTGATCTATAGAGAAATTTATGCTGTGTCTGAAGAATGTGATGTTTTTGTCATCATGTCTATTTTTATATGTGAAAAAAATATTTCAATAGCAATTTCTCTTGAGACAGGTCTGCAGCTATTTTAGTCCTCATGTACACCAATATTCTGTCATTTAGTTATTTAAATTCCAATATCATTCCCCATCTGATCTTATGCATGTATCCTGAGAGGCTTATATACTGCTTAAAAAAATAAAGGGAACATTCAAATAACACATCCTAGATCCGAATGAATGAAATATTCTCATTGAATACTTTGTTCTGTACAAAGTTGAATGTGCACAACAGCATGTGAAATTGTGGACAGTTTGATTTCATAGATGTTTGATTTACTTGGAGTTATATTGTGTTGTTTAAGTGTTCCCTTTATTTTTTTGAGCAGTGTATTTACTGATAATACATATACTGTAATTATAAATAAACACAACATTTCTTATGATGTGATTGTTAAGGAAGGAAGAATCCACAATCTTTGAGTCCTCTGAAGTCCCATTTAACAGTAGCCTGACACCCTTGATGTTTCAGAGTCTACCTCCAAGAGCCATAATTTCTAAGAGGGTTTCCCGTTTTTAGCTATCCTAAGCCAGGCACTAAATAAGTTGAAAGATACTGCACCTGTCACCAAACAGAAGAAAAATACAGTATAGTAATGTGAAGATTGGCTTCCCCTGGGAGGAACATGGCTATTCAGGGAATAAACACAATCGATTATAGAATTAGGGAACTTGCTGTAGAAGAGGTCTTGGTATAGTTCCTAGAGCAGGATTAGATAGTGTATTTCAGATAGTTTGGACTGACAACAATGCCCAACAGACCCACACAACATAACTAAAGGTGAAGAAATGCTGAAGCTGTAGTTTAAGAGACAACATACTGTAGTTGTCTAATCCTAGCATTGACCTGGCTGTTCTAAAACTTTATGGGAGGCAAACCATGTGGAGAACATATATGTTTGTTTCTTAGCTTGCTTGATTTGTCTAACACCCATCTTGCCAAGAGATCCCCACCTTTGTTATATTCCCACAATAGTTCCCAATGTCCTTCCAGATGCAATTCAACAGGCTGTCGTTACAAGCCCTACATGACATGGAACTAGGTTATGGAACTAGTGTGCCTTCCATCCCCTGCCCAATTGTCTCTCCTTTATCTCATATATCTTTTCTTCCTTTCATATATCTTCACCCCTATTTATATATCTTTTGTTCTATCCTTTTCTTTATATATATTACTACTTGTCTATTTTCTTCAATGTGTATTGGACAAAATAAACAAATAAACAAATAAAAAAATAAATTTGCAGGGCCACCTCTCCGTGAAGGTATTTTCCCATCACAATTAGGTCAGATAAAGTGGGTACGCTCCAGGTCTCTTTCCTGAATTATTGCAGTGTATTGGAAAAAGTATGCGTTTTCCATGGCCACCTGTACCTTGTAGAACACCCTCCCTCCAATAATCTGTAAGGTCCCCACTGTTTTAGCCTTTTAGAAGGATGTCAAAACCTGGCCCTTTTCCCAGGCAGTGGGCTAGAGTAATGGGAGCCTGTGGACAATTGCTGGAACATTTTAGGAGGATGATTGGGGCATTCGAGTTTTTAGTTTTGGTTTTAAGATTGTGTAGTTTTATCATTGTTTAGGGCTTCCAGAGGTATGTTCTACACAATGCCTGGATAATGCAAGATCTGTACAAGCCCCAAATGTTCTTATCTATTTGCTTCGTTGTTTAATTTATTAATCGTGTTTGTGTGCTGTTCAACCTTCATGGCTCATAGCATTTTACAATAAACTAAACTTCAGTAAAAAGCTTGTAAAAACAATGCAACATTAAAGCACACTGCAATTACAACAATAATTATAGTGCTTAATAGTAAATATACATCCAAGTAGTGATAATCATTATTATTTCCTAAAGGGCCCCTGGAAAAGCCTGCGTGAGCTCCCCTATGAAAAGTCTTCAAAAGCTTTTGGAAGCTGTCATTGGCCAGCCTCATTATCAGGAGGTTGCTAACTCCATAATGTAGATGCTGCATTGCAAGAATCTTGAGTATCTCAAGGTTGTCCTGGAAGGACTTCCTAGGCCAGGTTGAATCCATTTGGATTAGGTGTTCTTGTAAGTTCTGAGATGCCATGTAGGGCATGGCATCACCCATAAATACTAACACGATCTTTATTGTAAGGCTACATTAGGAGAATCTTGCATGTCTGAAAGTATTTCTCCGTTCCTTTCCTTTTGTCCTCCAGAAAGCTAGGGAGGCTCCCTTCTGAAATGCTTCCCAAGCCCCCTCTGCTTCTGCAGATTGAGATACCTTTTACATATTGCTTGTTTACTTTGCTGAACTTCCTCCTCCTTCATTACCACATTCAACGGTCACAATTCAAAGTGTTGGTTATGACCTATAAAGCCCTTCATGGCACCGGACCAGATTATCTCAGGGACCGCCTTCTGCTGCACGAATCCCAGCGACCAGTTAGGTCCCACAGAGTGGATCTTCTCCGGGTCCCGTCAACTAAAGAATGTCGCTTGGCGGGACCCAGGGGAAGATCCTTCTCTGTGGTGGCCCCGGCCCTCTGGAACCAACTCCCCCCAAAGATTAGAATTGCCCCCACCCTCCTTGCCTTTCGTAAGCTGCTTAAAACCCACCTCTGCCATCAGGCATGGGGGAATTGAGATCCTCTTCCCCCTAGGCCTTTACAATTCTATGCATGGTATGTATGTATGTATGTTTGGTTTTTTATATTAATGGGTTTTTAATTGTTTCTAACATCAGACTACTATTGTACACTGCTTTATTGTTGCTGTTAGCGGCCCCGAGTCTCCGGAGAGGGGCGGCATACAAATCCAATAAATAAATAAATAGATAGATAGATAGATAGATAGATAAATAGATAAATAGATAAATAGATAAATAGATAAATAGATAAATAGATAAATAGATAAATAGATAAATAGATAAATAGATAAATAGATAAATAGATAAATAGATAAATAGATAAATAGATAAATAGATAAATAGATAAATAGATAAATAGATAAATAGATAAATAGATAAATAGATAAATAGATAAATAGATAAATAGATAAATAGATAAATAGATAAATAGATAAATAGATAAATAGATAAATAGATAAATAGATAAATAGATAAATAGATAAATAAATAGGGCAGTGATGGCGAACCTATGGCACAGGTGCCACAGGTGGCAGGCGAGCCGTTGCCCTTGCTCAGCTCCAACGTGCATGTGCGTGCCAACCAGCTGATTTTTTGGCTCACACAGAGGCTCTGGTAGGGCATTTTTGGCTTCCAGAGAGCCTCCAGGGGGGACATTTTTCTGCCCTCACAAGGCTCCAGGGAAGCCTTTGGAGCCTGGGGAGGGCGAAAAATGAGCCTACTGGGCCACCAGAAGTTTGGAAACAGACCATTTCTGGCCTCCGGAAGACCTCCGAGGGGTGGGGGAAGCTGTTTTCACCCTCCCCAGGCATTGACTTATGGAAGTGGGCACTCAAGCATGTGCAATAGCATGCGCACACACTCTTTCGGCACTTAAGAAAAAAAAAGGTTTGCCATCACTGGCATAGGGCTTTAGCAGATAAAACTAGCCCACTTAATTACAGTCAGAAACCTGCTGGTAATAATAAAGAGGCCCCCAAATAGTGTAATTATGCCCATAGCAATTAATGCTGGTCAACAAGTGGACTCTTGCAGTGAAGGGCTCCCCAGCACTGGTGCTCCCAGTGCACTCCCAGTGACCGCCATGGACGGTCACTGGGAGAGAACCATAATGAAAAAAATCAATTAACTTTTTCTTGCTTGAATTCAAGTTTAGCTTTTCTCCTACCCTTTAAATCCTATACTGTATGCCAGAATGAGATTTTGAAAGATCTCCATCTGCGTCCAAGGATAGTACTATAAAGCTGAATGGCATAAGACTATATCAGCACACCCCAAACTTCTACGTGACTTTCCCCAAAGGCTTTGTAGAGATATTAAACTGAAGATTGGAGGGAAGGTTCAACTTCTGTGGCACACACACACATAAAAGAAATAGCTAACCGTAACTGGGACTGCCTGTTAAGTCAGAAAAAAACCCACTCCAAAATGGGATCCCGGTCTCCAAATCTCAGAGGTAGTCCAGACAAATGTCATTTGTCTCAGTGATCTCAGAAGCCATAGAAGGGTCAGGTAGGGTCAAACCTTAAAACAGTTGATCCAGTGGACTGACCAACAGTGTCTCGATATAAAGTCCAAGCCTAGATACTGATTAAAGAGAGCCTAGTTCCATTTTTTAAAGCTCTGCAGTTGAATACCTACCATACACTCAACAACTTCCTTCCAAAGACTGTGATTTTTATTAAACGCCATTCAAAATAAATCAAGGAAGAATTTCTTAAAGAGTGGGGTACGTGTAGCTTCCCTTGAGGCTGCCAAGCATTTGGCCCTCTCATGGACAAGCGTCAGTGATCTAGATCAGTGTTTTTCAACCAGTGTGCCGTGGCACACTACGTAGTGTGCTGTGAGACATGGTCAGGTGTGCCGCGAAGAAGGAAGCTCAGGTTCCGGTCTCTCAACTTTTTGCAGAGAGAGAGAGAATGTGTGTGAGAGAGAGAGAAAGAAAAAGAAAGAAAGCAAGAGAGAAAGAGAGATATATAGAGAGAGAGTGAGAGAGAAAGCAAGAAAGAGAAAGAAAAGAGAGAGAAAGCAAGTGTCAGAGAGAAAGAAAGCAAGAGAGAGAGAGAGAAAGCAAGAGAGAAAGAAAGCAAGAGAGAGAGAGAAAAGGAGAGGAAGGGAGGGAGAGACAGAAATGAGCAAAAAGGGGAAGAAAAAAAAAGGAGAAATGAGAAAATGATTGAGGCAGAGAATGAGAGGAAAGAGAGAGAAACAAAAGAGAGAGAGAGAAGTGACTCTTGATTTAAAGCATATGATAAAAAGCACCCAAAGAATAAGAGAGAACCCCCCCCCCCCAGCCCTCACCTGTTTCTGGAAATGGTTCAAAAGTGTGTATACAAACACACACACAAGGGTGGGGAGGAGACAGGGATGAAAAAAAAGGAGAGTGTGCCCAGGATTTTAAAATGTAAAAAATGTGCTGCGGCTCAAAAAAGGTTGAAAATCACTGATCTAGATTATCAAGACATCCTCTGGCCCTACAAAAGAGCCAATGGGGACAATAGGGCCAATAGCAAAGGCACCCTATTCATTTCCTCCACAGTCCATATGAAACCTTGACATGTGTGGATGATGACGCAGTAAAATACTATGCAAAGTGGTTAAAGTTGCCAGGCTGGAGGTGCTTCTGCTCACCCTTCTCTAAAAGCACATCCATTGTTCTAAAAAAAAGACCAAAGCCACCAGTCTCCCACTGCAATAAGAAAAGCAAAATAGCCAGAAAAACAAACACCTTAACTTGAAAGGTGAAGTTCACTTCTGCCCTCTCCTGCCAGCTGTCGTGGTGTCAGTTCTGACACTTCATCTCCTGGGATTTCTCAGTGAACCAATCCATACCCTGGGATTAATGCACACGGTGAGAAGCTGCCCGGGGGCAATTTTATCACATGTTCAGGCTGCCCCTTGTCAGAGGCTAACCAGGCCCTCAATAGGCTGTCAGATTGTTGGAACTATGCCCAGGCATAGTTGGATTCTCCAACTCCAAGCCCCTGAAGCAAACTATCCTAATGTGTCCGACCCTGCTCAGGTCCCAAGCAGAAATTAAGTTTCTTGGGTGCAAGAAGCCAAATGGGACATTTTTCCTATTCCAATCTCCTTTGCATTGTTCTGAAGTTCTGAGCATTAAGCCCAACACATAGCAGTGCGCATGTGTGCATGTCCTAGAATACAGCTCATCTGTTTGGAACCCATACCACATTTCTGACATAAACACCCTCGAAAATGTCCAGAAATACTTCACCAGAAGAGTCCTTCACTCCTCTACCCGAAACAGACTTCCCTACGAAACTAGACTTACAATCCTGGGTCTTGAAAGCTTATAACTACGATGCCTTAAACATGATCTAAGTATTGCCCACAAGATCAAATGCTGCAATGTCCTGCCTATCAAAGACTACTTCAGCTTCAACCACAACACAAGAGCACACAACAGATTCATGCTTAATATTAACTGCTCTAAACTCGACTGTAAAAAATACGACTTTAGTAATCAAGTTGTTGAAGCGTGGCACTCATTACTGGACTCTGTGGTGTCATCGCCTAACCCCCAACACTTTACCCTTAGACTATCCACACTTGACCTCTCCAGATTCCTAAGAGGTCAGTAAGGGGTGTACATAAGCGCAATAGAGTGCCTTCTGTCCACTGTCCTACAGTCTCTCCTATATCCCATATATCTTCTCTACTATATCCACTATAAGCTTCATTGTGTATTATTGTGTATTGGACAAAATAAATACCGGTAAATAAACAAACTGTGTTGAACTGATTTTATGAGATAAATCTATGAGCTCCTTGGCTTTCTCAGACCTGGGCCCAAGGCATGGAGCGCTTACCCAAAGACAAGAGGAAGGAACCTATAGAAAGACCTATGTGGTTGCAATGTGGACAACGCACCAGAAGGATAATCACCTTGCCCACATTGTACTGATTTCCATCTCAAAAGCAGTGTTCACAAACAAGATTTCCCTTAAGATTGCCTATCCTTACCACCTGAGTTACAAACTGGAGATATCTTTGAAATGGTGATCTTCACCCTCTTAGTAATACCCATCAGAACCAGCCAATTGTCCACAACGTGATCACGGATCTGAATGGACTTACTATGAACACACCTGTCCTGGGGTTGACCAGCAGTCCTTTAAGCCCAAGGTCACCACAATCTGATCACCAGGCTGGAAGTAGAGATCAACACCAAATAATCAATTCCCTGTAATGGCCCTTTTGGCACTGACATTGTTTAAATGCCAGGATTTATGTAAGTAGTGTAAATGTAAACAGAATCCACAGGAAGAACGAGTTGATTATTTTCATGTCCAGTGTTCAGAAATAGATATTTGAACTGGAATAGTAAATACAGATAAGAACAACATGTTTAAATTCAAATAAGGGCACACTGTTCCTTGCTATCAGCCCAAGCAAACATATATGCGCATGCCAGAATTTTTATTTTTTATTCTAAATAAAAGTTCCATTACTTGGAGGGTTTATCCATACAAGAGGTTTCTAGAATATATCTGTTAAAACAGGTAGTTAGAATGTATCAATTAATAAACAAGAAACTGGTTGCAATTCTCAAAAATAGCAATTTTGCTGAAGGAGGAGGAGAGGGACAGATAATTACGATGATATGTGAACACTGATTCAGTGAAATTAATGTCTGAATAACAATGATTAGTGGGATTTGAGGCCAAAAACAATTGTGTCTTTCCTTCTCATTCTATGTACAGAATGAATTAGATTCGATATCTCAGTTTACGTCAATGCTGGGAATGTTCTCCACCACCTATGGCTCACTTTCACTCAATTATCCTTTTCAATGCTCAGATCCCGAGAGCTAGTTTTAAATCAGTGCATAGTTGTCTTTACCACTAGTAATTTCAATAAAATACTGAGACCAAGGATCTCTGAGCAATTTTTGTTCTATCCCTGCTAGCCACAAGTAAGAAAAAAGAAGGAAAAAGCCTTTCAACATTGTTCCAGGAGGATGGAATGAAACTGAATGGCTATTATCCCCATGTCCAGCCTTATTACATGAAAAAAATAATTGAACAACAAAATAGCCAAGCCACCCATCCTTGGGAAGAGCTCACTTTTTCAGTGAGAAGAACATGCATGCACAGAAGATTGAAGCAAGAGTTCCTTCCAATGGAGAAATAGATCACCTGACAGATGTGGAGAGTAAGGAAAATGATCTTGACAGAGATATGCAAGATCGGTTGCCAAGGAGACATATTTTGTAAAACCCAGAACATCCAGATAATGTTCGGAAGTAGTTCAAGCAAACATCCTCTTAATTTACTGAACCATTAGGAAGAGAAGGAGGAGCAGCACCAACAGACTTACAATAAATAACCTCAATAAATGTAGTTTTAATATAACTTCATTCAGTTCTCCAACACTAATTGATCAGGTATACATATATGTCAAACCTGCCACCCTCTTGGTGACTCCAAGAACCAAGGGTGGGTTGCTTCCTGGACGGGGTGGAACGCAGTGGGGTAGCGAAAACGGAGTTCCACCCCAGAGCACCCAATTTGCACTGAAAGATGTTGAAAGAAAATGCAGGACATCCTGCATAAGCCACGCCCACAGTGTGGTAGTAAAACCTTTGGTAGCCCTTCACTGCCAAGAACACATCTGTGGAGTTTTCTTGGCAGTTATATTCCTTCTTCTAAGACAGTGTTTCCCAACCGGTGTGCCGCGGCACACTGGTGTGCCGCGAGACATGGTCAGGTGTGCCGCGAAGAAATAAGCTCAGCTTCTGGTCTCGCAACTTTTTGCGAAGAGAAAAAAGTTGTGAGACCGGAAGCTGAGCTTGCTTCTTTGCGCCTTCCAAGTTTTCCAGCAGCTGCGGCGCCCCGCCTGGCTGGAGCTTCCCTGTCAGCAGGTGAGCTTTGGGACTTGGTGGGAGGGCAGCGGCAGCGGGAGGGTTGCGCGCAGCAGGAGGGTGATGGCGGCGGCAGCGGGCAGGAGCCATGCCGTGGGGCGGTGGCAGGGTGGTCCCTCTCTCTCTTCCCCTCTCTTGCTTTCTCTTTCTCTCCCCCCTCTCTCCCTCTCTCTTTCTCCCAGTAGCCGTGGGGCGATGTCAGGGTGATCAGCTGTGAGGCGGAGCTCCGGAACAGAGGAACAGAGGCACCCACAGCGGCGGCTGGAAATGCTGGAATTGCGTGGCTGGCACTTGCCTGCTGGCTGGCAAGTGCTTCCTGGACGGAGGCTCAAGCCCCACGTCCATACCCAGCGCAACGCCAGAAATGTACGGCGTCTAGCCACCGCCGTCTGTGCCTCCGTTCTGGAGCTTACAGCTGATCACCCTGCCATCGCCCCATGGCTACTGGGAGAAAGAGAGAGGGAGAGAGGGGGGAGAGAAAGAGAAAGCAAGAGAGGGAGAGAGAGAAAGAGAGAGGAAGAGAGGGGGGATAGAAAGAGAGAGAAAGAGATAGCAAGAGAGGGAGGGAGAGAGGGGGGGAGAGAGAAAGAGATAGCAAGAGAGGGAGAGAGAGAAAGAGAGGGAGAGAGGGGGGAGAGAAAGAGAGAGAGGGAGAGAGAGGGAGAGAGAGGGAGGGGGAGAGGGGGGAGAGAGAAAGAGATAGCAAGAGAGGGAGAGAGAGAAAGAGAGAGGGAGAGAGGGGGAGAGAAAGAAGGAGAGAGAGGGGGTACAGAAAGAGAGAAAGCAAAAGAGAGAGAGAAAGAGAGATAGCAAGAGAGAGGGAGATAGAGGGGGGAGAGAAAGAGAGAAAGCAAAAGAGAGAGAGAGAAAGAGAGAGAGAAAGAGAGAGAAAGAGAGAGGGAGAGAGAGAGGGAAGAGAGAAAGAGAGAAAGACAGCCCGCCCACGCCGTTCGCTCGCGCCGCTTCCCAGCTGAGTCCTGAAGCGAACTTCCGCGTTTGGTTTCAGGACTCAGCTGGGAAGCGGCGCTGGGGTTTCCCCGCCGCCCACGCAAACTCCTCGCTGATGCCCGCCGCTCGCCCTCCGCTCTAGTCTCCCTTAATTTTAAAAATTCAGCAAAAACATGTGATACATACAGAATATAGTTTGTCAGCTATTAATTGAAATGGCCCTGGGTTGGGCCTAGAAGCAAAAAGGAACTATGATGCTCCTTCAATATACTAGGGTGATCCGACAGAAAAAACACATAGCCCCTCCCTGGTACAAAGCTGAAGGGATCCTGTGGGCTAGAGGTTAATTCTCTGCCTTGCAAGGCAGAAGCTACGGGATCAAATCCCAGTAAAGGTATGGCTAGCTGATGAGGCCAGAACAAAGCCAAAATAGTGCTATCCTAGTCTCCCTTAATTTTAAAAATTCAGCAAAAACATGTGATACATACAGAATATAGTTTGTCAGCTATTAATTGAAATGGCCCTGGGTTGGGCCTAGAAGCAAAAAGGAACTATGATGCTCCTTCAATATACTAGGGTGATCCGACAGAAAAAACACATAGCCCCTCCCTGGTACAAAGCTGAAGGGATCCTGTGGGCTAGAGGTTAATTCTCTGCCTTGCAAGGCAGAAGCTACGGGATCAAATCCCAGTAAAGGTATGGCTAGCTGATGAGGCCAGAACAAAGCCAAAATAGTGCTATCCTAGTCTCCCTTAATTTTAAAAATTCAGCAAAAACATGTGATACATACATACATACATACATACATACATACAAACATACATACAAACATATATATATATATATATATATATATATATATATATATATTTGTTTTCGTAGATTTTCACGGGTATATGTATGTAGATTGTTCTGAGTTCGGGTTTTGCCCTGTGTAATATTTTGAATGTCTATGCGACGTTTCGGTGAAATCACATTCACCATAATCAGGCTGAAGTTGTAAGCTTCGTGCTGCTGTAACATGTGACAATCCTTCTAATAATTATGATTTTAGAAATTTGATATTTGGAAATCAGCCTTAAACAAAACACTTCATAAAAATCTCCATGTCATTCCTTCTAATAATTATGATTACACCAACCAATCAGATCACTGAAACATAATCACCCAATCTATTTGCTACATTCAAAACAAATCTCCACCCCCACACTATATACTAGGAAGAAATGACAGTTGCTAACATTCCATTTTACAACAACACGAAGCTTGGAACTTCAGCCTGATGATGGTGAATGTGATTTCACCGAAACGTCGCATAGACATGCAAAATATTACACAGGGCAAAACCCGAACTCAGAACAATATATATATATACACACACACACACACACACACACACACACACACACACACATACATACATACACATATACTGTATATATATACACACACACACACATATATATACTGTATATGTCACACAGATTGTCCACTGGAGGTCACTGGTTCTTTACTGTAATAATATTGGCTAACCTATATACTCTACATCTATTGTAAAAAAAAAAAGAATTAGGGACTCTTCAGACTACTGCTTTTAATGAAGAAAAATATACCCGCTCAATGCATAGACATCTCAAGGTTTGTATCTGCTCCTTGCATACTTCTGCACAGAGTCATCTTACAGCACAAGAAAAGCAGGTGCCAAAAGTCCAATCTGGAAGATATTTCAGTATGTAAACATAGGACTGTTTTCTCTCTTTCACTCTCTATTGCTGAGAGGATGTTGCTTGACGTAGGATTATTGGAAGAGATCCATCCAAGATCAGTTAAGAAGGCCCAAAGATGCAATTAAAAAAATAAACTCAAAAAAGAGGAGGAGGAGGATGTTTTAAATGCAAGAGCAACCATGGAGTGTTCTGAATACTTGCATTGTCTTGTGGTTTCTGCATGTGTGACATCTGATAGTCATTCTGGTTTCTTATTAACTTCAGCTGCTATTTGGAGTGTGACCAAAAAGGTCTCAGAAAGGGAAGGTTAAATAATGCCATAAAATACCCAATAGTTAAAAAAACATTCAGTTCAAACAAGACAAAGAAAAGATACTTGATATTTGTTCCACGTTTTCAGACTGCAATTGGTAGAGGGATTAATTTTTATGGCAATCTATACAGCACTGATCTCAAGAAGGTGACTTCAGTCCAGCCAGGACATCTTAAAAAGGATTTTTATTGGTTGATAATTTGTGGGATTAAAAAAAAAAAGATAAGAGTGGTAAAAGTACAAATGGTATCTCCAGATGTGCGTAGTTGTTAGCAGAACGAATCCATTATGAAATAGCACAATGTAGCTGTTCTGTGGGGCTCTCTGGTAGAATCCTCCCGAAAATTCACAGGTACAAATTTCAGACACACACACGTTTGAAAATTCAAAACAATGTTCTTTATAATGAAAATTCACTTAAACTAAGCCCTCTTTTGGTATAGCAAAGAGCACTCGTCTCCAAACAAACTGGTAATTGGTACAAGTCCCTTATCAGTTCTGTGATACTTATCTTGCAGCTGTGAGGCAATTCAGAGTCCTTCTTCTTTCACAAACCACTTTGCCCTGGTTTAGTTTCAAAGTGGGGAAAAATCAGCACACAAAAAGTCAAAGTCAGCAAGGCAGGCACGAAACACAATGATCAGATAATCCTCCACAATGGCCAAACCCACACGCTGCTCTTTATAGCAGCCTCACTAATTACCACAGCCCCACCCAATTACAGGTGGCCTCATTTTCTTTGATAATACTCTCTCAGTTGTTGCTGCCTATGCATCGCTCTCCACACGCGTGGCTGTATCATTAACTCTTGTTCCGAATCCAAGGAGGAGAGAGAGAATTGATCTCCTTCTGAGCTGTCTGCCACACTCGCCTCCTCCCTGTCACTCATGTCTTCTTGGTCAGAGGAGCCTTCATCATCAGATTCCACCAGGAGCAAAACAGGCCTGCGGCATGTGGATGTCTCCCCCACATCCACAGTCCTTGGGGCAGGAGCTGGGCCAGAGCTAACCACAACAGTAGCATTTTGGATAGGGTTCTCCCAAAAAATCATGACCTGGGAGAGAAACGTATCCCAAGCATACCCCCTCTGTCTGCAATACAAAACAATTACCCTTATTTATAGTAACATCTATCTACTGCTCCAAGAGAAATGCAATTAAGGCTCATACTACCCCTAGCAGGGAGCTCCTATATTTTTAAAAGCTGCACTATACAACTAACTTAGCAACTTAGAAACAGAGGGCAATCACAAGGCACTGTAGATTTCACAGATGGAGTCTTGGAACGGAGCTGCAAACATAAGATATGTTGTACTCAGCAAAATTGCAAAGCCATTGTGCTCAGAAAGCATTTCCTCAAAATAATTGCAAGTTCCATCTAGAACATTATAGATTAGATAGCTACCAAAGGTTAGACATTCATTATAGAAGATATACTGCATTTTTTGGAGTATAAGACACCTCCCACCCTAAAAGAAGTTGAAAATGTGGGTTCCTCTTATACTCTGAATGTAGCTTTTTCAAAGCTTCCCCCCCCCAGCCCTAATTAGGCGCTAATGATCTTCCCAGCTCTTGTAGGCTTGCAGGCTTTTCCACTGCTACTCTCTCCGAAGGTTTATTCCATCCATAAGCCTTTGCAGGCCTTTTTCTATTGCTTCTAGCTCCGAATAAGTTTTTTTTTTAAAAAAAGCCCTTACCAGGGGATAAAATAATGTGCTGAAGCTGACCAGACTAAGGATGCCAGCTGGATGAGTACCTGGTAGGCAGATATCCCCCCATTTTCTTTCCCCAAAACTAAGGTGCATCTTATACTCTGAATTTTCTGTTGCTAAGTAAGACAGTTGTTAAATGAGTTTTGTCCTGTTTTACAACTTTTGATGCAACAGTTGTTAAGTGAATCACTGCAGTTATTAAGTTAGTAACACAGACATTAAATGAATCTGGCTTCCCCATCAACTTTACTTGTTGAAAGGTCACAAAAAATGACATCATCATAAATATGAACCAGTTGCAAAGTGTCTAAATTTTGATCACATAAGTGTAGTCATTCAACAATGGTTGTAAGTGTGAAATCACTTTTTTTTCAGTATTGTTGTAACTTTGAATGGTCATGAAACGAACTATTGGACTACTTGTTGTTGTTGTTGTTGTTGTTGTTATTATTATTATTATTATTATTATTATTATTATTATTAGGTCAATACAACACAGTAAATGAGATCACTATGCTGGATTTTGTATTTCATCACCAGTCGGGGGCTTCCGAAGCACCTAGGACTGCGTGATGTAGCGGCAAATTATGTTTGCCGATCCCAGTAAAGCAGCCTTTTGCAATTGACAGATGGAGATTTTGTCAATTCCGATGGTTTTCAAATGTCCGCTGAGATCCTTTGGCACTGCGCCCAGTGTGCCAAGTACCACTGGGACCACTTTCACTGGCTTATGCCAGAGTCGTTGCAGCTCGATTTTTAGATCTTCGTATTTCACTAATTTCTCTAGCTGCTTCTCCTCAACTCTGTTGTCCCCCGGGATTGCAATGTCGATGATCCATAATTTCTTTTTCTCCACAATCAGGATGTCTGGTGTGTTATGCTTCAGAATTCGGTCAGTCTGAAGTTGGAAGTCCCACAGTAGTTTTGCTTGCTCATTTTCAACCACTTTTTCGGGCTTATGATCCCATCAGTTCTTTGCCACTGGTAAATGGTAGTTCCGGCACAAGTTCCTATTATTATTATTATTATTATTATTATTATTATTATTATTATTATTATTATTATTATTATTGTTATTATGTTCCTTTTAACCAATATTAGTTAAGAATGCTTCTTTTTTTTCTTTTCTATCCTGAAAAGTTATTGGGTGTATATATATATACAGTATTCCCTCGATTTTCGCAGGTTCGAACTTTGCGAAAAGTCTATACCACGGTTTTTCAAAAATATTAATTAAAAAAATACTTTGCAGTTTTTCCCCCTATACCACGGTGTTTCCCGCCCGCTGACGTCATATGTCATCACCAAACTTTCGTCCACCTTTAATAAATATTTTTAAAATAAACTTTAATTAATAAACATGGTGAGTAATAATCTAAATGGTTGCTAAGGGAATGGGAAATTGCAATTTAGAGGTTTAAAGTGTTAAGGGAAGGCTTGTGATACAGTGATCCCTCTATTATCGCGAGGGTTCTGTTCCAAGACCCCTTGCGATAATCGATTTTTCGCGATGTAGGGTTGCGGAAGTAAAAACACCATCTGTGCATGCGCGCCCTTTTTTTCTATGGCCGCGCATGCGTAGATGGTGGAGTTTGCGTTCCCCGCCGCCCACGCAAAGGGGAAACCCCGATTCGGCTCCTCGCTGCTGCTGTGCTACCGAGCAGATCAGCTGCTGGGCGGCCGAAGGAACCTTCCCTGGGTCTTCCCCCTCTTGCTGGTGGGCGGGCAAGCGGCGGGCATCAGCGAGGAGCCGGGGTTTCCCCTTTGCGTGGGCGGCCAGGAAGACCCAGGTTGCGGGTTCGGGGGGGTGCTGGGAAGCCCCCCAGGCTGGCTGCGACCTTTTAAAACAGCCGCGCCGCTTCCCAGCTGACTCCTGAAGCCAAACGCGGAAGTTCGCCTTTGGCGTTTGGCTTCAGGACTCAGCTGGGAAGCGGCACGGCTGTTTTAAAGGGTCGCAGCCGGCCTGGGGGGCTTCCCAGCACCTCCCCGAACCTGGGTTGGGGGCTAGGGGGGGTGCTGGGAAGCCCCCCAGGCCGGCTGCGACCTTTTAAAACAGCCGCGCCGCTTCCCAGCTGACTCCCGAAGCCAAACGCAGAAGTGGTTTTTTTTTAAATTAATATTTTTTTAAAAATCGCGATATAGCGTTTCGCGAAGATCGAGATCGTGAAACTCGAGGGATCACTGTACTGTTCATAGGCAAAAATAGTGTATTTACTTCCGCATCTCTACTTCGCGGAAATTCAACTTTCGCGGGCGCTCTCGGAACGCATCTCCCGCGAAAATCAAGGGAACACTATATATTTTCTGTAAGGGAGACAAAAGAATTCCTCATAACGATGAAATTTAGAAGCATCAAGGGGGAAAAAAGGCAATGCATCAGGGTGGGAATGTATGCTTCCTGCCAAGCAAGCACCGAACAACATATTTGCGAAGCAGAGCCACATACATCTCTCTCTTTCTCTGCCCCCCCTCTTTTAAACTACAAACGCACCAACCGAAGAAACAAGAGAAGGAGAAAACAGAACACACATATAGGAAGCAGATATAACGCTTTTGAAGGCACAACATATTTTTAACCGAAATCTTCTTGGGTTTTTACCTAACAATTTCCTCTTGGGAAATGTTTGCAACCAGGCAATGAACATGCTGTTCCTTGCAATGCCTTTTAAGACCCTCCCTCTTGAAGAAATTCAAGCAGGGGAAAAAAAGCAGCTGATGGGCAGACAGGCCTTTCCAACTCATCAGCAAGACATTCTTTCTGAATGGACTTGAACAAACACAGCCATGGTTCATATGTTCGAATGCACTTGGAGAAGCAGGACTGTGTCAGCAGATTAAAAAAAGACAGACTTGTTGCATACATTCTACACTTGTGTATATAGGACCTGCCTGAACTCTTAATAGCAATAAACTGTATATAGCATAATATAGCATAATAATAGCAATAAGCTACATATAGCAGTGTCCTTTTGGAGTGAGCAGCATATAAATACAATAAATAAATAAAAATAAAATTTAGACTTATATACCGCTTCATGGTGCTTTTATAGCCCTCTCTAAGCGGTTTACAGAATCAGCCTATTGCCCCCAACAATCTGGGTCCTCATTTTACCCACCTCGGAAGGATGGAAGGCTGAGTCAACCTTGAGCCGGTGGTGAGATTTGAACTGCTGAACTACAGCTAGCAGTTGGTTGAAGAAGCCTGCAGTGCTGTACTCTAACCACTGCACTTAAGTCTGCACTCTAACCAGGCTCTTAACTTAGTCTCCAACTTCATTTGTGAATCTATTGACAGGCAATCTGTCCGTGCTTCAACCTGTGGCTGTCGTGCTGATGTCTGTGTATGTAGTTGGGATGAGATTTGCCCCTATGATCTTCCTTCCTTTTGGTATTTGAGTGCATCGCAAGTATAATGAAACATTCATCTCGTGGTAAATATTCAGTGTTTTAAGCAAGTTCTTTCAGAATCTAGTTATGGTATTTCTGATGATACAGGTATGGAGTTCATGTACCTTTACAGCAGTGTTTCCCAACCTTGGCAACTTGAAGATATCTGGACTTCAACTCCCAGAATTCCCCAGCTGGGGAATTCTGGGAATTGAAGTCCAAATATCTTCAAGTTGCCAAGGTTGGAAACACTGCTTTACAGGACCACACTGTGGGCGTGGCTTATGCAGGACGCCCTGCATTTTCTTTCAATATCTTTCAATGCAAATTGGGTGCTCTGGGGTCCAGGCAGCAGCCCAACCCTGTATGTATGTATGTATTTAATTTTATGAATTACATTTGTATCCTGCCTTATAGACAGGAACAGAAGGTGGCCAAGATAGTGCACTGACCACCTGTTTATCTCCACATTAGGACTCTGGGATGGAGGCTGAGCTGAGAGAACGCTGCTAGCCCCTAGTTTCCTAGCACATTTCTGTGACTGAAGCAGGACTAGGACTTGGGTCTCCCTGGTCTTTGTCCAAAACTTTAACCACAGTGCCACGCTGGGTTAAACCTTGGTGTGGCCACGTGTGAATGGCTGCCCAGCACTTAATGATTCATTTTAAATGAGGTTGACCTAGAATTTGGGTTATCTCATTCAACACCTTTCCCACTTAGCCTTTCCAGCCCTCTTTAATTTTATGCTGAACTTGCATATTCCTCCCCAAAGTTTGCGGAGAGGGGCGGCATACAAATCTAATAAATAAATAAATAAATAAATAAATAAATAAATAAATAAATAAATAAATAAATAAATAAATAAATAAATAAATAAATAAATAAATAAATAAATAAATAAATAATAATAATAATAATAATAATAATAATAATAATAATTGTGTTAGTTACAGCACAATCTTGTTCAATTTTGCTTAAGACCTTCCACCAATTCCAATGGTGGAAGGTCTTAAGCATAAAAGGTATCAGGAAAGACATCATGAACTCAATCTGGACAGAAGGAAAAGGGGGGACATGACAGAAACATTTAAATATGTCAAAGGGTTAAATAAGGTCCAGGAGGGAAGTGTTTTTAATAGGAAAGTGAACACAAGAGCAAGGGGACACTATCTGAAGTTAGTTGGTGGAAAGATCAAAAGCAACATGAGAAAATATTATTTTACTGAAAGAGTAGTAGATCCTTGGAACAAACTTCCAGCAGACGTGGTTGGTAAATCCACAGTAACTGAATGTAAACATGCCTGGGACAAACATCCATCCATCCTAAGATGAAATACAAAAATAGTATAAGGGCAGGCTAGATGGACCATGAGGTCTTTGTCAGCTGTCAGTCTTCTATGTTTCTAATTTGGAAACCGTTTCGTACTGTCAAGCGGCAGAAGGCTCTTTTTCTCTTTCTGTTTTCTCTATTAATGTCTCTCAGGAAGGAGAAGGGGGAATAAAAAGCTCCCCCCTCCCCATTTTTTTATAGCATTGGTGTCAGCAGCAGTAGAAAAGTTTTGGCAGATGTTTTTAACCATAGGATTTTTCAGGAGGAGATAAGTGCTCAGAGGATCCTATTTTTAGGGCCTCTGCATGATTAAGAGCAATGTGTAGGTGTAGCTAAATAACAATATGGTTGCCATTATTGTCTTTTTGAATTTAATTTTTAGGTTCTTATGTAATAGCAATGTCTCAAATAGTAAGCCTGCCTGGACACCAGGAGCAGAAAATCTCCTTCTGTGCTACAGTACAGTGGATCTCTCTATGTGTTCTCCTAAACTGCTGCATTCGCACAGTATTAGGATTGCAGAAACCCAGGCTCATCCCTTATATTATGTCCCCCTGTGCACCCTTGTTTTAATGTGTGAAGTTGAGTCTGGTACAGAAGAAAGTGGCATGGCAGACTGTACATTGTGTTGGATTTCAGATGGGCATGTCTGACTTCTTGTCATCTCCATTTAACAATGAAGCTGACAGTGAGCTTGTCTTCGATCCCCTCCAGCTGCAGCACAACAGCGCCCTGCACAATCATGTTAGATTAGATTAGATTTATTGGATTTAGATGCCGCCCCTCTCCGTAGACTCGGGGCGGCTCACAACAATGGTAAAAAACAATACATAGTAACAAATCTAATATTTAGCAATCTAAATTACAGTTTTAGGTTAAAAAATCCAAAAGAAACCCCAATATATAAAAAACAAGCACACAGTCGAATCATACACAGAAACTACATGGGCAAGGGGGAGATGTTTCAATTCCCCCATGCCTGACGACAGAGGTGGGTTTTAAGGAGTTTCCGAAAGGCAAGGAGGGTGGGGGCAACCCTAATCTCTGGGGGGGAGCTGGTTCCAGAGGGTCGGAGCCACCACAGAGAAGGCTCTTCCCCTGGGTCCCGCCAGATGACATTGTTTAGTTGACGGAACCCGGAGAAGGCCCACTCTGTGGGACCTAACCGGTCGCTGGGATTCGTGTGGCAGAAGGCGGTCCCGGAGATATTTTAACTCCTGTGTCCTCCTGCCATTGCCTTCCTCTTGCCCTCAGACTGTTGGGCTGCTCTAGTTTTAAAGTTGTGTTTGCCTTCTTCCTTCTGCTATGGGCATGATCTAGGACAGGGCTCTCCAACCTTGGCAATTTTATGACTTGTGGACTTCAACTCCCAAAATTATCTAGGATGGGCATGCTATGGGCACGATCTAGGACAGAGGTCTCTAACCTTGGCAACTTTAAGACTTGTGGACTTCAAGGTTGGAGACTCCTGATCTAGGATCTACCCAGTGATGGGCTCCTACGGGTACGGTCAGGTGCGCAGAACCGGTAGAAAAATTTGGGTCAGGTATGCAGAACCAGTTAAAAATTTTGAATTTTTTTCTTTTTTTCCCCTTCTGGGCTCTGGGTATGTTTCCCCTATTGCAGTCAACGAGGTTGAATGTGTATAATTTTAGAAGAGCTGTGTGTACGTGCGTGTGAGTGTGTACATACACAAACAGTTTATATAGTAGATAATGTATATTTTTGTGTGCCTGTGTGTAATACGTATGTACACATATGGCATATATACGTAGAACTAAATAGTATATTTTGGAATGTTCAGTAATAGTAAATAGGAAAATTGTATCTCTTTCAGACGAGGAAAGGCCAGGCACCCTAACCTTAACCAAAACCTTGACGTGAGCAACTTAAGTTGGCCACCTTTAAGCCAGTCACATGACCTTTAAGCCACTCCCAGTCACATGATCGTCAAGCCACTCCCACTTGGTCACAGGGCCAGCAAGCCACACTCTCAAAATAAGCCACTCCCACAGTGTGGGAGGAAATTTTTTTGCAGCCCTTCACTAGGTCTACCCAATTGGAATCTGCCCAAATTCCAACTGGCCACTTCAGGCTAGTGGAGGCACTTCCTTTGGCTGTGGGCACTTCCTTCCATGGGCATTCAGGCTTCGGTGTCAGGAGAGACGTGGGTTGCTTCCTCAGAGTGGAGGAGTGCAGTGACTTGGAAAGGCGTCATCGGCCTCCTTCTATACGTAGGCTAGTGCTTCTTTGAAAGAGTGCCAGAGCTTTGTTTCAAGCACTGGATTAAGGCCAGGGTGCATAGGCTATGTTCACATGCTGTACAAGATCAGAACACCACTCCTGGTTACTCATTGTCAGCACTGCTGCAAAATTGTAGAATTAGTAGAAATGTTCAATTAGCCATCCAATTACATGTGCCACATACTTGGCGGTGCAGATGATGACTTAATTCCGGTCAGCAATAGCCTGGCTGACAGATGAGAGGCATTTTCAGAGGAGGGCTGCTGGATGAAGTGAGGGAAAGAGAGCACCCTGATGGTCCTTATAGCCCTCTACTTGACGTGCCCCTACAAGAAGAATGCTAGATTCACAATTTTTTAAAAAAATACTCCAACAGGTCACAGCTGCAGAGCACTCCCACACCAAAAACCTGTCATTTGGGCATTGGCCAATGTCTTAATAACAGGCGCCTGCCTACACTCATTTAAATTCACCCCGCCGTGCTTTGAACACTAGGCAGTGGTTTTCTGTAGGTGTATTTTCATGTTTGTGTGTAAGACTGAAGGATCAAGATGGAAATCACAACCATGTAATTGAAGCCCTGCCTAGTGATTTTTTAAAAAATTGATGTTTCCAGTGAACACAGCAGGGGTGAGTTCCACTTATCGTCGCCACCCGTCAGTGAGGGGCCGCACTTACCTCCATTTACCAAGACGCCTCTGAGTGGGCAGTGGGTGTGAGCGGGCCGGTGGTGGTGATTTACTTCCTGTGCATGTGTGACCATGAGATTTCACCGATTTTCGCTACTGGGACAGTGTTCCCCCCTGCCATCGATTCACATTGTGATGTTTCGCGGACACATCCCCTCACGTACTTTTGCTTCCGCACATGCTCAGTAGCAGGATTCAGCCCGAAACACGGCTGAGGAGCTGATCGGTTGTGCTTCAGGCGAAGAAATGAAGTTGGGTATTAACCCAGGGGCAGGGGAGAGGGCCCTTTTTCAAACAGCAGAAGAAGAGAGAAAAATTTGCTAAAAATTGTGTGTGGGGGGGGATGGCGGCGCCCACAGACCAGCACCAACTGTGGCATCATCAGCAGGTCACTACCAGTTCGGGTGAACCAGGAGGAACTTACCCCTGGAACTCATTAATGAAGAACTGGAGTTGGGATCATATAGTTATGACATCCCCATCCCCACTCCTGTTTCAGACTTCCTCCCATTTTCCTCTAAACAAGAAAGAAACCTGGCCACTTATTCCCCCCTCTGTGGCATTTATTTATTTTATTGATTGATTGATTTTGTCCAATGCACAATGAGGGTTTTAGTGGGTATACACATAGTAAAATACATGATGAAGGTTATAGAGGAGATACTCATAGTAAAATATATCTAAGAAATAATAGAAAAGAAGATATAGTAATAGAACATATCAATGAAAGAATAGAAGAAGAGATAAAGGAATAGAAGAAAAGTATAGGAGATATAGGAGAGCAATAGGACAGGGGACGGAAGGCACTCTAGTGCACTTATACTCGCATTACCTTCGTCTCAGTTTCAGCTCTTAAACAAGACCGGGTTCTGTTATCCTCCGCTATCCTAGTATGAAAGTATTCTCTTCCTCCTTCCCATGCTGAAGCTATCCAAGTCCAGATTCGGTAATTATAACCTGCACCGTGATTCATGTTGACCTTTAGCCTTTGAGGGAAGTTGGGAGGCCACTGATGAATGTGGAACCAGAGACAAGAAACACAGGATAGGGATTTGCAATGGGCCAGAAAATCTCACCCCGGCATTGCGTTCCGTCAGCACTCAGATGGTTCGAGAGAATCTCAACTCAGCAGTGAGGGGAAATGCAGGAGACACGTACTCTTCCCTGAAGGGGTAATTGCACAAAAGGGTTGGGGGGAGCTGGTTTCCAGAGGCCACAAGGCAGCTAGAAATTTTGGTTACTGGCAACACACCAGCACTGGTTTCTAGCGGGCGTTGTACCAGAGGTCTGTCCGGTACATGAATAAATGTGTCACTATAGCCTTGTGTGATAGAACACACTAAATATCATACTGATTATTTAATGCTCACGCTGTTATTAAAAGCTCATTGTTGCACCACACTTTTGGGTGGTTTTCTTAGTAAAGGTCTACTGTTTAAAAGCCAGGTTTTTAAACAGTATGTCCTCTTAAAGTAGCAATGAATCGTCAACCGAACAAAATATTTATTTATTTATTTATTTATTTATTTACTTACTTACTTACTTACTTACTTACTTACTTACTTACTTACTTACTTACTTACTTACTTATCAGATTTGCATGCCGCCCCTCTCCATAGACTCGGGGCGGCTCACAACAATAATAAAGACAATGTAAGAACAAATCTAATAATTTAAAAAACACTAAAAACCCCATTATTAAAAGCAAGCATACACACAAACATACCATGTATAAACTGTATAGGCCCGGGGGAGATGTCTCAGTTCCCCCATGCCTGACGGCAGAGATGGGTCTTAAGAACTTTACGAAAGGCAAGGAGGGTGGGGGCAGTTCTGATCTCCGGGGGGGAGCTGGTTCCAGAGGGTCGGGGCCGCCACAGAGAAGGCTCTTCTCTTGGGTCCCGCCAAACGACATTGTTTAGTCGATGGGACCCGGAGAAGGCCAACTCTGTGGGACCTAACCGATCGCTGGAATTCGTGTATGTCACTAAATGTTTTCTCTTCAGGGAAGGGGCTGGTTCCAACTTACCTCGCTGCTGGTTTCTTCCCTCGCACGCCAAATGGGTGCACCATGTGTGGCTGAGAACACATGCGCAGGAACAAAAAATCCCCCCCGTCAAAACACCAAAGCCGAAAAATAGATTGTGTCCGCATTCTCATTGCTGGAACTCGGCTTTTGTGCATGCTCAGAAGGAAAAAATAATAATTATTAAAAAATATTTAAAAAAGAGATAGCAGCACCCATGGGCCAGCACTGACCGATCCAGTTTGTTGATGTCATCATGGTGTCACCAGCAGGTCGCCACAGGTCCAAACTGGGAGAAACCCACCTGCTTCAGGGCTACTTCTCTTCCTGGTAGTCTGTAGCTTTAAATTCTTGTTGGTGGACTTGAATCCGTGCCCAATTATTCTTTCTCCTCAGGTTTTTACATGGAATGTTGTTATATGTATATCAGAAGAATTTGTTCCATTTCAGAAAGGTCATGCAATTATGCAGTGAAAAGGCCATCTGGGCTACCGATGCCAGCTCCCTGCTCAGTGCAGGGAACCAGGTTGGGAAGATGACTGTCCAGCTCTATTTAAGCCCATGCTCTCAAGAGGAGTCCCCCTCCCCAATCTTTCAGATAATTACTTCCAGTGCCAAACTGTTGTTGGTGTTCTTTTGTTTGTTCTAACTTTCTACAATTCCAGAATCTGCCACATCCTGCAATATGGAATGAAAAAATATAGATAGGCCCCTGACCTTTTTCTATGTGATGTCCCTTGAGCTATTTGAAGAGCAACTATGATAACTCCAGAGTCAACTTTTTTCAGGGATGAAATATATTCATCTCCTTCAGCCTCTCTTAATTGGGTTTGGTTTCCAATGCTCCGATGATTCAGTCTGTGAACTTGCTCCAATTTGCACCTGAGTATCAATCTATCTCCAGTTCAATAAAATGCGATTGATGAGCACTCTTTAAGTACAATATTTGAACCGGTTGTTTCTTTGCATGCACAGACACAATGCTCCTGCTCATGCACAGAAGCGTCCCAGACAGGTGGGTGAAGCCTTCCACTGCCAGCGTTACTGGTTCTTAGAACTGGGCTGAACTGGGAGCAACCCACTGCTGCAGCCCACCCGTAACTAGCTGGTAATTAACATGCCACATGATTTTATTTATTTATTCATTTATTGGATTTGTATGCCGCCCCTCTCTGCAGACTCGGGACGGCTAACAACAGTAATAAAACAGCATATAATAATAATCCAATACTAAAAACAGTTAAAAACCCATTATTATAAAATCCAAACATACATACAGACATACCATGCATAAAATTGTAAAGGCCTAGGGGGAAAGTGTATCTCAGTTCCCCCATGCCTGGCGGCAGAGGTGGGTTTTAAGCAGCTTATGAAAGGCAAGGAGGGTGGGGGCAATTCTAATCTCTGGGGGGAGTTGGTTCCAGAGGGTCGGGGCCGCCACAGAGAAGGCTCTTCCTCTGGGTCCTGCCAAGCGACATTGATACTTTACCTATAGCATTTCCCTAATCCAGTGATGGCAAACCTTTTTTTCTTGAGTGCTGAAAGAGTGTGTGCAAGCGCTATTGCATATTTGCGAGTGCCCACACCCATAATTCAATGCCTGGGGAGGGTGAAAACAGCTTCATCCCCCTGGAGGCTCCCTGGAAGCCAAAAACGCCCTCTCAGAGCCTCTGTGTGAGCCAAAAATCAGCTGGCCAGCACACACATGCACGTGGGAGCTGAGCTAGGGCAACGGCTCAGGTGCCAGCAGATATGGCTCCACAAGCCACCTATGGTACCCAAGCCATAGCTTCACTAACATTGCCCTAATTCATTAAGGAAGTTACTTGATCAAAAATAAACTCAAGTTAGCTGGCTAAGACCTGTGCTTCACAAAATCTGTCTTGACTGTTTTTAAATCATTCACTAGTTTTTCTCATCATTCTTATCGTCCTTTTCCTCCCACTTAGGACTGCATGACTATAACTTGTTGCTTGTATCCTAAGATTTTTATTAATATTGATTATTTCTTCATTGCTTATTTGACCCCTATGATAATCATTAAGTGTTGTACCACATGATTCTTGACAAATGTATCTTTTTCTTTTATGTACGCTGAGAGCATATGCGCCAAGACAAATTCCTTGTGTGTCCAATCACAGTTGGCCAATAAAATTCTATTCTATTCTATTCTATTTACAAATTGGTGTCATAATGATTTGCTGTACAATCTTCCTTGCAGGCAGGATTCCCTTGAGTACCACTTGTTGGGGGTCAAGGGAAAGGGAGGGTCTTTCCTTCTCTTTCTGCTCAAAACCCCCATGGACAATTGGTGTGACACTGTGTGACACAGAATGCTGGACTCGATGGGCTTTGGCCTGATTCAGCAAGGCTCTTCTTATGTTCTTATATTCCTGGGCATTAGTCACCAAGAGATCTACAATTTCCTAGATGTTTCCTTTTTTGGGGTTACTTTTTATTTTTCACTTCTTTTACAACTGCTAAGAAGAAGAAGCCACTTTGATAATTGCAGGAGGCAACTTTGACTTTTGAATCAACACTGATATCTGTTGTTTGCTTCTTTGTCTGTGAAATAGTTACTTACTATTAGTTACTTACTATAGTTCAGAGTCTGAGTGTATGAAGTCTACTCCATTTAGGTGTCCATCGCACTCTTTGGTGGTGACTGACATGTTTCTTCAAATATAGTCACACTGGTCCTTGTGTATTCTCCTTCCTCCCTTCCTTTCTATCTCTTCCTCAAATATGCAGGTCCATTAGCTGAATATATCCAGGAGAAGCTGTGATTGAATCTATTATACAGTTATAAACTCTACTGCTATCTTACACTACGCAGGATGTTAAACTGAAATAAATAAATAAAATAAATAAATATTTTGATGATGATGGGAAGTTCAATATCCTGGTTAAAGATGGGATTTATAGGCTAAAGTCCTGAAAACAGGACTTGATTTTCATTTTTTAAAACAGAGGAAAGCCAGTGGTGAAATATAAATGAAAGCAATGGATGATAAAACTAGGAGAGATTATACACAGATCTTAGTTATATTGGATATCAGAGCATCCTTGTATATGTTCAATGAAAAATAAATCCTTGGCTATATTCTTTGACTTATTTCCTTCAAAGTTGGGTTTTTGAAATGTTTGGAAGCATGATTCTTACAATGCCATGCATTAATGGTACACAACATCTGAAGAAAACCAGGTTGGAGCAAGCTAGCTACACGTATTCAGCATCAACAATGATTTATTATTAGTTATTTTATAAAATTTATCTGTGGCTGAAACCAGCCAGACTCTAGGCAGCTTATAGCAATAACAATAGCACTTACATATCACTTCACAGTGCTTTACAGCCCTCTTTAAGCAGTTTATAGAGTTGGTTTATTGCCCCCAACAATCTGGCTCCCTATTTTACCCACCTTGGAAGGACAGAAGTCTGAGTCAACCTTGAGCCAGTGAAACTCGAACTGCTGTCAGCTGTCAGTCAGCAGAATCAGCCTGCAATACTTCATTCTAACCACTGTGCCACCACGGCTTATGGAGTTTATATACTAAAAACAGAGTACACAAGCAAAAGTTAATTAAAATAGCAACTAAAGGTAAAAGACTAAAATTATATAATTACGGAAAGTGGTGGCACTTGTGCAGATTGTGGTATTATTCCAAACATATTATATTCTCTCCATTCATATCCTGGCATTTCCACTTATTTGCTCAATGACTATATACCAGTAATTTTTGATCAGCCATAATAATCAATGCATCAATTGCTCTCACACAGGAGAAGTAGGCTTTCTACAGATTTTGGACAGAAAAATCGAGGGAGGGAAGTGGAAGAAGGTTGGAAAAACATCAGTTTTTGAGGGCCAATAGGGAGATTCTGAATGCTTTGAAAATGATTTAAAAGAAGCAATTCAAACCTCAGGCAAGAACTATCACACATCTGTTATTCATTATAGGAGCTTGATTTTTTAAAAAGAAAATCTACACAGATCTGAAAAAGGATTCTGTTTTTCATTCATTCCTTATGACAAGCCATGAATACAGGTTGCCCCAACTTGTACCTCATTTCTGGCTCCTCGAAAAAGCCTTAATTGTTTAATTTTAGGTGATGTGATTTCCTTTGATTTCAGAGGATAGGGGCTGATTTTATAGCATAGGGTTTTAACAGGCTGGCGAAGCTCAGTGATGCAGAGCCCTTCCCCAGTCTGATTTTTTAATACCTCCTCCCTTCAATAAAATGGAAATAAGTCAAAAACTGTCAATTACTCCCCTTTCTGGAGATGTTGCAGGGCCCCTGAAGGGCTTCTGTGGCTTACCAACAAGTTCAAAGAACTACACTGTATCTCTGATCTAGAAGAAGATGCTCAGGGTTGCCTTAGGCTAAACATCCAGAGTTTCTTCTGTTTTTGAAGCCTGTTTGACTTTCCCAATGTCTTTTCAGAAGCAAAACAGTTTGATTCCACCAATGGTTCCTTGTCCTACCTCATAAGGGACTGAATTCTCCCCAAATATCTTTCAATCTTGCATCTCCCTGGCTGTGTTTTCATAAGTCAGTTGACTCACAAGCTAACCAACATGAAGCCAATTCATGTGTTTGTTTGTTCATAGTTCTGTGTGTTGTGGAAACACTCCAAATTAGATTAATTGCATAAGTCATTATTAGCAATATAAAACCTGTTGTGTGAACAAAGCCTCCAAGTAGCGTGAGCCTGATCTTTGTGGGAAATCTGCTATTGATTGCTCTTAATTTATGCTTCCAACAGTGTTAGAAAGAATGTTAGTCATCCCATTACTCTGTCTGCAGTAACCCACAATTCTCTGCTTATTTCAAGCAGCTATTTCTACCCCGTACCAAAAGCTTCTTCTAGAACATATAGCAAAAAGTTAATCAGCAATGCAGAGCACAATTCACTAGTATGCAAGAATATTTCCAGCAGTCACCTTGGAAACAAGTGAATGAATTAGTCAGCGTTATAATTGTGGATCTGCTACTTCTTGGAAGTTTCAAACACAATGTCATATTGTATATCTTATTTCATAAGCTTCCCCTAAAAATTAATCCATTTAATTTTCTTGAAGGAATTACTACAAGAAAATGGTACAATATTCAATGTTTTCTGAAATATTTCTCCATATATTTAGAAACATAGAAACATAGGTGTTGCTGTAGATATTGCCTACCTGGACTTCAGCAAAGCCTTTGATACGGTTCCATATAAAGAGCTGAGAGATAAATTAGTGAAGATTGGACTTAATCCCTGGATAGTTCAATGGATTTGCAGCTGGCTGAAGCGTAGACATCAGAGAGTTATTGTTAATGGCGAGTATTCTGAGCAGAGATAGGTTACAAGCGGTGTGCCACAAGGGTCTGTTCTGAGTCCTATTCTTTTTAATATGTTTGTGAGTGACATAGGGGAAGGTTTGGTAGGGAAGGTTTGCCTATTTGCCGATGACTCTAAAGTGTGCAATAGGGTTGATATTCCTGGAGGCGTCTGTAATATGGTAAATGATTTAGCTTTACTAGATAAATGGCCAAAGCAATGGAAACTGCAGTTTAATGTTTCCAAATGTAAAATAATGCACTTGGGGAAAAGGAATCCTCAATCTGAGTATTGTAATGGCAGTTCTGTGTTAGCAAAAACTTCAGAAGAGAAGGGTTTAGGCGTAGTGATTTCTGACAGTCTCAAAATGGGTGAACAGTGCAGTCAGGTGGTAGGGAAAGCAAGTAGGATGCTTGGCTGCATAGCTAGAGGTATAACAAGCAGGTAAGGTAAAAAATCAAGAATAAAACAAAATTCATTAGAAGATCGTAAGGAGAGAGGAGGCCTCGGTCTCCCAAATTGGAAATTATACTATCATGCCACGCCCCTGACATGGATAAAAGAATGGCTGACTTTAGAAAACCAAAGGTTGCTCAATCTAGAAGGCCATGATTTGATGGTTGGTTGGCATGCATTTGTATGGTATGATAAATTAAAAACACACTCATATTTTAAAAATAATGTTATTAGAAAAGCATTGATAGAAGTATGGAATGAAATAAAGAAAAACCACTTCTTAGTAATGCCAGAATGGGTCTCACCCCTTGAAGCTATTGTACACCCGAATCTTAAAGAAAAAGGTAAGATTTGGAAATATAGAGACTTGTTAGACAATCAATTAAAATTAAGAACAAAACAAGAGTTACAGGAGTTAGGTATAGATTTAGATTGGTGGCATTATATGCAGATTAGTTCTAGATATCAAATAGACGTAAAGACTTATATTTTTTAAAAAGAAAATAATGTATTAAGTAAATTATTATTTCAAAATCAAACAAAGACAATTGGAAATGTCTATAAATATTTATTAAATTATAGAACGATAGGTTGGATATTGAAAGATAATATGATCAGTTGGTGTAAAAATTTTGGCAAAGCGATTAATTTAGATACTTGGGAAAAGATATGGATGTATAATTGGAAAATAACAAAATCAATTTCTTTTAAAGCAAACCAAATCAAGATGTTTTATAGATGGCATCTTCCACCATATAGAATCTCTAAAATGTTTCCATCTGTATCGCCTATCTGTTGGAAATGCAAAAAAGAAGTCGGTACATATTATCATACATGGTGGACTTGTTCTGAGACCAAAATATTTTGGAATAAAGTAGAGAATTGGATAAATGAAATAACAAAGGAGAGGATTAAAAAATCTCCTGAATTTTTCTTACTGGGTATTTCAAATATAAAGTATAAAAAAGAAATTTATTATTTAATAATACATATATTGGTGGCGGCACGAATAGTATTTGCACAGAAATGGAAAGAAAAGACGATACCGAAAGATATTGAGGTATTCAAAAAAATTATAGAATGTGCAGAATTAGACATGATGACTAAACGTTTGAATAATCAAACCGAAACAGAATTTTATAAAATATGGGATAAAGTATATGATTGGTGGAATTTTAAAAATAACATTAAAAACTAAATATATAAGAATAAATGACTATTTGAAGAATTATAAGATAGAATGAAATAGTTTATATTATAACTAACTTAGAAGTGTTTCTTTTTTCTTTTTTCTGTATTACTAATAATTTGTTCATTTCTCTTTTTATATATACTGTATATACATATACAAGTATATAACTTTTTAAAATACAAAGAAATTCAATTAACAAGTTTAATATTAAAAATATAGAATTAAATTCAACAAGAATGTAATTTACAAGTGTGGTATTTCTGCATAGATCTGGTAACAGTTAGGGTTTTTTATATTCTGTATTAGTTAGACTTCTACGACAAGCGGAGCAATGGCAGCTCCTTAAATGTTTAATGTTGTATGTCTTTGTTTGTCTTTTTTTGAAAATAATAATAAATATTAAAAAAAAAAAAACAAGCAGGAAGAGGGAGATTATGATCTCGCTATATAGAGTGCTGGTGAGACCACATTTGGAATACTGTGTTCAGTTCTGGAGACCTCACCTACAAAAAGATATTGACAAAATTGAACGGGTCCAAAGACCGGCTACAAGAATGGTGGAAGGTCTTAAGCATAAAACGTATCAGGAAAGACTTAATGAACTCAATCTGTATAGTCTGGAGGACAGAAGGAAAAGGGGGGACATGATCAAAACATTTAAATATGTTAAAGGGTTAAATAAGGTCCAAGAGGGAAGTGTTTTTAATAGGAAAGTGAACACAAGAACAAGGGGACACAATCTGAAGTTAGTTGGGGGAAAGATCAAAAGCAACATGAGAAAATATTATTTTACTGAAAGAGTAGTAGATCCTTGGAACAAACTTCCAGCAGACGTGGTAGATAAATCCACAGTAACTGAATTTAAACATGCCTGGGATAAACATATATCCATCCTAAGATAAAATTCAGGAAATAGTATAAGGGCAGACTAGATGGACCATGAGGTCTTTTTCTGCCGTCAGACTTCTATGTTTCTATGTTATTTACAGTGCCAACAACTTGTAGTGACTAAGCCATGAGTTTGTAGGTTTTGAGATCTGTGGTACCCTGGCTGCCCCTTATCAGTAATATACTTCTTCTTATTAACTCATATTTCATTGTCTTTACCGTCTCATCCACTTTCCCCAGAATATTTGATAGATTCATTTAGTCTTTACCCCAGAGCCTCTCTAGTTTTATTATAAATCTTTCTCATTTTACATGGTTTTCTGCATTTAAAAATGTACTATTTGAATATGTTTTTCAATATACTGTATACATTTTCCTATGTATTAAAATTCAAAAATTGTTCTTCTTGTTGGAAGATAGGAAACTGTCTTAGTTTGCTTTTGCATATGTTGCTGCTTTATGTTTTTAATCCTTTCTCCTGTCCAGTTTATCTGCTCGAGGTTTATTGTCCAAAACTAGAGTTGCTGTTGAACTCCTTGGGAGGAAAGTATCCATGGTGTCACGTATGCATTTGAGGCATTTCCTACACATGCCAATCGGCCAAAACAAAACTCTTGCTAGAACAATTTTCTTGCTGATTGTGGACTTGATTGTCAGTCTGGGTACCGAAACGCAAAAAGAACGAGCTGTGTGAGCAGGTGGCAAATCTTGCAACCAGCTGTATGCCAAGAAGAAACCAATGGTTTATTTATTCTGAAGTGGAAATCTTTCATTTTCCCTTAAATTTGGATTTCCTTTTTCTCACATAACCAGGATGCAACATCCACCTCCTAACCTTGGAAATATTTTTTAATCTGGAGAGGTATTGAAAGGGAAAGCTTACTCTTTTTACTATCTCCCCCATGTCATTTACAATGCCCAAATATGATGGGAAAAAAGTAACAATTCTTGGTGTAATAAAAACCAGTTGATACCTGACTTGTTTGCATTATTTCTTTATTATTATTATTATTATTATTATTATTATTATTATTATTATTATTATTATTATGTCAATACAACACAGCAAACGAGATCACTATGCTGGATTTCGTATTTCATCACCAGTCGGGCGCTTCCCAAGCACCTACGACTGTGTGATGTAGTGGCGAATTATGTTTGCCGATCCCAGTAAAGTGGCCTTTTGCAATTGACAGATGGAGATTTTGTCAATTCCGATGGTTTTCAAATGTCCGCTGAGATCCTTTGGCACTGCGCCCAGTGTGCCAAGTACCACTGGGACCACTTTCACTGGCTTATGCCAGAGTCATTGCAGCTCGATTTTTAGATCTTCGTATTTCACTAATTTCTCTAGCTGCTTCTCCTCAATTCTGCTGTCCCCTGGGATTGTGATGTAGATGATCCATATTTTCTTTTTCTCCACAATCAGGATGTCTGGTGTGTTATGCTTCAGAATTCGGTCAGTCTGAAGTCAGAAGTCCCACAATAGTTTTGCTTGCGCATTTTCGACCACTTTTTCGGGCTTATGATCCCACCAGTTCTTTGCCACTGGTAAATGGTAGTTCCGGCACAAGTTCCAGTGGATCATCTGTGCCACAGCATCATGTCTATGCTTGTAGTCAGTTTGTGCGATCTTTTTTCAGCAGCTGAGTATGTGATCGATTGTTTCATCTGTTTCTTTACAGAGTCTGCACTTTGGATCATCTGTTGATTTTTCAATTCTGGCTTTGACAGCATTTGTTCTAATGGCCTGTTCTTGTGCCGCCAGTATTAGTCCTTCTGTCTCCTTTTTGAGTGTTCCACTTGAAAGCCATGACCAGGTCTTTTCTTTATTCACTTTGCCTTTAATCTTCTCCAAGAACTGGCCATGCAATGCTTTGTTCGGCCAACTGTCCATACGACATTGAGTTACAGTTTTTCTGCACTGGTCCTTAGTTTGCTTCACCTTGAGAAGTTTCCTATTGTTGACCTCCATCAACGCTGACTCTTTGCTCTCCTTCACATAGTCAGCTAATGCATGCTTCTCTTCTTCCACTGTCTGCTTCACTAGCAAAAGTCCTCTGCCGCCTATTTTCCTTGGTAAATACAGCCTATCAACATCACTGTGGGGTTATAGTGCATGATGGATCGTCATTAATTTTCTGGTTTTCCTGTCCAGGTTGTCCAGCTCTGCTTGAGTCAAGTTCACTATGCCAGCTGTGTATCTAATGACAGGTATGGCCCAAATATTTATAGCCTTGATAGTGTTGCGACCATTCAGTTTGCTCTTCAAAATTTTTCTGGCCCTCTGGATGTACTCTTTGTTGATCACAGTTTTCACACGACCATGCTTGATATTATCCAGTTGCAAGATGCCCAAGTATCGGTAGGCTTCGGGCTGGTGGCATTTGATGGTTTGACCATTTGGCATTTCAATGCCCTCACCTTCAGTGATTTTCCCCTTTTTCAGTGCCACTGTGGCACATTTATCCAGGCTAAATGTCATGCTGATGTCATTACTGAAGATTCGCACAGTGTTGGTTAATGACTGTATCTCAGTTTCTGATTTTCCATGTAACTTCAGGTTATCCATATAAAGCAGGTGTGAAATTTTTGGTGAATTCCTAGCAGTTTGGTAGCCTAGGTTTGTTTTCTGTAGAATGAGTGACAGCGGGATTATAATGATAATGAATAGCAATGGGATGCCCCTTCTGATGTTGATCAGTCCATAGCTTTCATTCCCAACAAAAAGCTCAGTCATCCAATATTCTATCGCCTTTTCTATGAATTTCCTGATGTTTTCATTGACTCCAATGACTTCCAGGCATTTTATGATCCAGCTGTGTGGCAATGAGTCAAAGGCTTTCTTGTAGTCAATCCAGGTCATGTATAGGTTTGTTTTCCTGTTCTTACAGTTCTCCGAAATCATTTTATCAATTAGGAGCTGGTCTTTCGTACCTCTGCTTCATCTTTTATTGCCCTTTTGCTCCACCGGCATGATAATAATGATGATGATGATGATTATTATTATTATTTCTATATCCTAACATTTTGATCAAGTGAATCTTCAAGGCAGCTCTGTTTGGCACTTTCTTACTTTTCTCCTGATGCTTCACTGATAAAATGGTAGTTCCCTGTTTATTTTTATGATTTTCCTTCTGCAAAATTTAGTTTGCGATATTTTCCCTGCTCTTTGTCTTTTGAACTTAAACAACATTGAGGCATTAAGTAATGTTTGAAGACAGGAAATCCATGGTCATATTTCCCATCCTAAGTCATTTTCTCTGTGCACTTACAAAGCTGTAGAGTGTAGACCTTCCTTATTTAATCTGCATAACTGCTGAAGTGCACTGTTGTGGGGGTTTAAAAATCAGAACTAAAAAGACCGTAAGATCTGACTTTTTCCATAACTATAATGGGATCAATGGTTTACAGCTTGTGCTTCTTCAAGAAACATCAATGATAAAATCCATGTGGCCTTTCAAACTAGACTGCCTTCTCTCACCATTAATTCACAGTAATTGCATTATAAATGGAATGTGTACTCACTCATTCATTCAATGATGCATACTAAATTTACCCCTGCCCAGGTATGGTAATGGAGATGTTATCCTGTGGCAAGAGTGCGGAAGACCAGATTTATTCTGTGGCATTGATAAAGTAAGGGTGGCACAGTTGTTAGAATGCAGTATTGTAGGCTGATTCTGGATCCTCACTACCAGGAGTTTGATCCTAACTGGCTCAAGGTTGAGTCAGCCTTCCATCCTTCCGAGGTCAGTAAAATGAAGATCCAGATTGTTTGGGGCAATGCGGTGACTCTCTAAACCACTTAGAGAGGGCTGTAAAACACTAGCGAAGTGGTATATAAGTCTAAGCCTATTAAGTTAATACTGTTATGTTCCTATGTAAATATGTTGTATGTAAATAGGTTATGTTAATAAGAGTATGCTAATCCACCCTACCTGCATCCTGGCTGCCCATTGGCTAATTCGCGGCTGGGAAATTCGGGTGGCTGGCGAAACCCAAGCCGTGGCTCTTGTCTTTTGCAGCGAACTTCAAATATATGCTCGCTACCTGTGTTACCCTACACGGGCCGATTCCTAATAAAAAGAATCAGGCAGCCACGTGTCTTGCAAGTTATTCAGATCTAACAAATACCAAGGGGTCAAAATTGGAAGGCAGCCTGCTAGACAAGGCAAAGTCAAAGTATGAGCAAGGAACCTGAAATTGGGAAAGCGGGCCAGAATTGAGAATCAGGAGCTCAGAGAAAAAGAGAAGACACAACAAGAATTCATAGAAATCTTTCACAATGCATTTCATTGACCGCTTTGCATTCCAGATTCCTTCCCTTAAATGTTGCCATCTGGTTGGGACTTCAGAGATGTTCTTCTACCTTGGCTACTCTGACTCCAGAACCCACTTGTGCCCCAAGATAAGGAAGGCACCCAAGCTATCAGCCTTTTGGGTGAACTTTCCCCAGCCTTGGGTTATGATGAAGGGAGCCCAGCAAAAAGTAAATGTGGAGTTGATGGGCTGTTGTGGAACCTTAATGGGAATACGTGATGTTGTTTTGGAGTTTTGTGAATTCATGTATTCTGATTTTATGATATGTGTTCTGAGCTGTTTAGGGTTATCTTGTATAAGATAGGCAGCCATTTAAGGGCTACAAATAAATAAATCAATACGATGTTATTAATACTTTAGTAGCCTTTCCTCAGCTGAGTCAATTAACTTCCAGCTCAGCTGTAACTTAGGGGGAAACTGCAAAGACTATTTTGCTGGGTTAATGCTGGAGTCAAGAGATTGCTGGTCAGCTCATGGGTAGCCCCTGCAAAGACAATTCTTGTGAAGATACTCATGGGGCTTTATGCGTTCTGGGGGTTTGGAGGATGAAATGAATGTTTGGGCGGATTGCCCTTAGAGTCAATGAAGGCCTGTGGTTGGCATCAGTAGAGAACCTGACTTGGTCTAGACTCTAGACAGTACGATACTTTTGACATATGTCCAGCAGAGATAATCAAACTTCTCCTTAGAAAGTAAATTGAGGAAAAGAAGTCATTGCTTCAAGTAGTGAAGCTATTTATAGCTCAAATGGCATGCTTATTACTAATCTTATTAGTCACTTTATTTATTACCTTTCTACACCAGCTGAAATGCTCACAGGATATTCTGTGGTTTACAAACCAGTACTTAAATCCATAAACTACGAGCACATAATAAAATGTAGCATAAAAACTTGAACCAATTAAAACAGCAACATTATGGAACAAGGATAAAATCAGCCACACTAGAAGAAGGCTGTTGTCTTTCAGTTGCATGAAGCATCATGACAATGTTTAGCTAAATGTGATTACCAGTTTCAAATTTTCTTCATCGCCCCCTTCAGTCTTTCTAACCAATGCATAGATCCGTTGAAGCGTTAATGTCTTAGTAGAGTGGATATAATTTACAGTGGAACCCCGACATAAGAGCTGCTCTACTTAAGAGCAACTCGAGATAAGAGCTGGGAGGGGAGAGATATTTTTGTTCTACTTACAAGCCCAAATTCGAGATACAAGCGCCAAGGAGCTGTCTCCTGAAGCCAAACGCTAACTTCCGCGTTCGGCTTCAGGAGACAGCTGCGAAGCGGCGCGCGTGTTTTAAAAGGTTGCAGCCGGCCTGGGGGGCTCGGGGGGGTGCTTGCAGCTTTCTTTCTTGCTCTTTTTCTTTCTCTCTTTTACCTTCCCTTCCTCTATTTCTTCTTTTCTTTCTCCTTCCCACCTTCTTCCCTCCCTCCCTCCCTTCACTCATTCCTCTCTTACTCTCCCCTTTCATAAGTTTCCTTGCTTCCTTCCTCTGTTCCTGTCCCTTCCCCCTTTCTTTCTTTCTTTCTTTCTTTCTTTCTTGCTCTTTTTCTTTCTCTCTTTTACCTTCCCTTCCTCTATTTCTTCTTTTCTTTCTCCTTCCCACCTTCTTCCCTCCCTCCCTCCCTTCACTCATTCCTCTCTTACTCTCCCCTTTCATAAGTTTCCTTGCTTCCTTCCTCTGTTCCTGTCCCTTCCCTCTTTCCTTCCTTCCTTCCCACCCTCCGTCCATTCATTCACCCATTCCTCTCTTGATCGCTTAAAGCCGGTCCCTGGTGCAAAAAGGGTTGGGGACCTCTGTCCTACAGGATTGGGTGGCAGAGAAGTTGAACATATGTAAATTTAAAAGTTTAAGAAAGTTTACAAGTTAAGTGAAAGAAACTTCATTATTCATTTATATGGACATGTACATTTCTTCATTAAAAACATGTCTTTCTGCATAATTTAGACTAACTTTGTGAGTTTTTTGAGGGCTGGAACCAATTAAAATTATTTACATTAATTCCTATGGGGAAAAGTCGTTCGAGATAAGAGCTGCTCGACTTAAGAGCCCAGGTCCGGAACGAATTAAACTTGTATCTCGAGGTACCACTGTATTTGGTAAAAGGTCCAAATGTTATGCTGTTAGACTGATAAGACTGTGACACTGCTAGCCTTTAATGCAAATCAGGGGCATAATAAGACATCCTTCATACATTGTTTTAAAATTCAAGTGCATAAATATTGTGATGGTACACAGTTTCTCTTGTGTCACTACAATCATAAAGTCTGTCAACTTTTATTTGTTTATTCTAATTATTAGCACCCTAACCTATTAAAATATCTATTAGATTGAAAATATTAAAAAGCAAAGTTTTAAAAGCTTTTTACAAACAAAACAAAACAAAATGCAGCCGAGTCTTCCAGATCACCATCATTGAATGGCTGACTAATTTTAGATATGTGGTATCTAAATAGGTATTCCCTCCACCCCAAAGATTTCTGTTCTCTGAAATGATGTCAGCTGTAGAATGTAATGCTATCTTACTAATATTATATATATCTTCTTCATATGTAATTGAGCTACCAGATTTACAACTTGGTAGCACAGCCGAGGGTCTTTGGGGTTTAAGAAATGAAGAAATGACATGCATTACAGGGAAGTGCCTTCCTATGCTTCAAGGATTAGAGCATAATTTACATTAGATATGCAATGAGAGCCTTTTTTTGGACACCTTCCCTGAGTTTCATCCATTGCACATTGCACAATATACAGTTCTCAGCATAACTTTCTCTGCTTTTTAGTAATGAAATACAGTGTTCTAAAGAAAGCTAGGGTTCCAAAGAACATGTGACACACTGAATAAATGTATCTTAATATTATTTCAATGAAAAACATTCTCAAAGATTCAGCCAAGAGCAATGTATGGATATCAAGAAGAGACACCTACAGTAATTATTTCTTTTTCTTTCATTTACCTGCTTAGCTCTGACGATGCCTTAGTGTAAAATCAGTGCATTGGAGACTGCTTCGATGGAAAACGATTTATTCAGAACAGAATTAGAACATCCAACAACCTTCTGTAATACCAAATCCCAACAAGGACAATGGCTATTCCGTTGTCCTATTTATACCTTTTTTTAGCGTGGGAACTTTTCAGACAGCCGTTTATTTTTTGGCGGCTTTTTAGAGGGGTCGCGTCAGAGCCAATCAGTGGCTAGTTAGCTTGCTTTAGGCAGACATAACACTTAGTTTCAGTGGAGCAAATATAGGTGTATCCAGTATTGGGTACGCATACACCTATGCCTCAGAGAGCAGAATACTTTTGCAAGAACAAATTCTAGGAGTGGAAAGGGTTAGGCAGCTTTCCCTTTCTTCCTGCTCTTGATCACCAGTGTGTGTGTGTGTTGTGGTTAGCTCTGGCCCAGCTCCTGCCCCAAGGACTGTGGATGTGGGGGAGACATCCACATGCTGCAGGCCTGATTGCCCCCCCCGGTGGAATCTGCTGATGAAGGCTCCTCTGACCAAGAAGACATGAGTGACAGGGAGGAGGAGAGTGTGGCAGACCCCTCAGAAGGAGAACAATTATCTAGCTCCTCCTTGGATTCAGAACAAGAGTTAATGATACAGCCACGCATGCGGAGAGTGATGCATAGGCAACAATAACTGAGAGATTATTATCAAAGAAAATGAGGCCACCTGTGGTTGGGTGGGGCTGTGGTAATTAGTGAGGCTGCTATAAATAGCAGCCTGTGGGTTTGGCCATTGTGGAGGATTATCTGATCGTTGTGTTTCATGACTGCTTTACTGACTTTGACCTTTTGTGTGCTGATTTTTGCCCACTTTGAAACGAAACCAGAGCAAAGTGTGTTTCACTTTGTGAAAGAAGGAGGACTGTGAATTGCCTCACAGCTGCAAGATAAGTATCTCAGAACTGGTAAGGGACTTGTACAAATTACCAGTTTGTTTGGAGACGAGTGCTCTTTGCTATACCAAAAGAGGGCTTGGTTTAAGTGAATTTTCATTATAAAGAACATTGTTTTGAATTTTCAAACGTGTGTGTGTCTGAAATTTGTACCTGTGAATTTTTGGGAGGAGTGTACCAGAGAGCCCAACAGAACAGTGTGTGTGTGTGTGTTTTAAGTGAAACTATCGGTAAACCAATTTTAGAACTTTATTCCCAGTGTAGTTTTTGGTCTGCGAGAGCATTAAATCCCTGAAGCAGACTTAAGATAGTTGACACTGTTTCAGTTAAAGTCATTGGATGGTTCAGAACAGTTCAAATCACCTTTTCCATCCCGCTGGCTTGTAGTTATGCCAGGACTGCAGTTCAGAATTGCCAGTCAGAACCGCGAGCCTATTTAGCACAGTTTTCCTCTCCAACCTTTCAAGCAGAAACCTTTTTCTGCAGGTGCCAAGGACAGAACCTGAGATCTTTGGCATGCGGAGCAAGTGAAAGTGCCCAGTATCAATCCTACGATGAATATTTCATGTTGACTTCCATCTTGTAGTTGTTCATGTGGGAATAAATCTAAATCAATTCAAGGGGACTTAGGTACTTCCAGAGAGGTAGGTCGTACAACATTGTCTGTGGCAGCAGCAGCAGCATTAGCCTCACTCTCTAAAGATGGTTCTTTCATCAAAGAACTGTACCTATTTTGCTTTTACTCGCCATCAGACCTGGCTTTGCTCTTCTTCTCTTTCTTTTTTTAAACAAAACCCCTTTTCTTCTCTACCAAATAGGGAGAGTCAACATGGCAAAGCAGTTTATTTTGCTTATAGACGCACTCTTGAGCACAAGAGAGAGCCATGAATATTTAACACTGCCTACATCGCTGTCTTCCAAGTAGTATTCCACTCAAGTAAACAACCAACAAAAACATCTATGGAAACATAAACGGGGGCATGAAATTATACAGTATACTAAAATGTTTCTCCTAGCATAATTCACAAAACTGCAACCAGTAGTTTTTGTGTTCTGCCCTATGAACTCAGCATCCAGGTGGTAAGGCAAGGTCACCTCTAGGATCTGGAGCAGCCGTCTCTCATGGGATTTCAGATCATTTTATTTATGGAGACAGGGTCTAAAATGCGGTCCTTAGTCCTTCTATGGAATACATAGCTTAAATCAGTGCTTCCCAACCTTGGCAACTTGAAGATATCTGGACTTCAACTCCCAGAATTCCCCAGCCAGCGAATGCTGGCTGGGGAATTCTGGGAGTTGAAGTCCAGATATCTTCAAGTTGCCAAGGTTGGGAAACACTGGCTTAAATGACTAAATTAAGAAGAGAGGCCTTTCTTTTATCAGCTCAGCCATCTAAATTCTTGTCTGGAAGCAAAATAGAGTAGACAGTGAAATTTTCATCCGAAAGAACAATGAATGATCACTGTTCCTTTATCTACAAATGTATCCTGATCTATTTTAACTTTAAGAGAATGAAGACTAGAATGTTCATCCTTTGATTCCTTCAAATCCTTCTCAGAATCCCAGGGCATAGAAACATAAAAACATAGAAGACTGACGGCAGAAAAAGACCTCATGGTCCATCTAGTCTGCCCTTATACTATTTTATCTTAGGATGGATATATGTTTGTCCCAGGCATGTTTAAATTCAGTTACTGTGGATTTACCAACCACTTATGCTGGAAGTTTGTTCCAAGCATCTACTACTCTTTCAGTAAAATAATATTTTCTCATGTTGCTTTTGATCTTTCCCCCAACTAACTTCAGATTGTGTCCCCTTGTTCTGGTGTTCACTTTCCTATTAAACCGCACGCTTGCGGTTCCGGAATTTGCCTTAGTTACAAGCTGCTAGTCTATGCAAGGCTAGCTTGTTATGCCTTGAATTTATTCCACTCATATCCAGGGTGCCATGTCATAGAGGAAAATTTCCTAAAGGTTCAGCCATCTGTGCTTTGTAACTCTTAAAAAAAGGCAATATTTTAAATCTAAAAAAGAAAGCACACATTCGCTATTTGGAATGGTAGTGGCTCTGCAATTCAGTGGCATAATAATTATGGGGCAGAAAGAAGTTTGGGTCCCCTCTTCTTGTGTGTGTGGGGCTTCAAAGGAGAAAGAAAGAAAGAAACCCTCATTGTTTGGGGATCCCCATGTGCGCAGAGTTTGAGTTGAGAGCTTATTGTAAGTGGCTGCTAAGTTATCCTCAGAACTAAAGTAATCAATAGTGGAGCACTAAGAATGCCAGATGATCAATGGGCATATTCTTAGTTTCAAAACATCTGGTTTTTTCTTCCCTGCTACTAAAAATCTTTTGGGCTTCTTCACAGAAAGGGAGAAAGGAAGAAAGGAAGGGAGAGAGAGAAAGAGAGAGACAGGGAGACAGAGAGAGAGACAAGAAAAAGAGAGAGAGAGGTAAGAAAGAAAAAGAAAGAAAAAGAAAGACAGAGAAAAAAGAAAGAGAAGAAAAGAAAAAGAAAGGAAGGAAGGAAGGGAGCGGAGAGAGAAAGAGAGAGAGAGAGAAAGGAAGAAGAGGAAGAAAGCACCACAAACCTTGCCACTAGAGGTGCCTTCAGAAAACACTTTGAAACAGCACAATAATTTAGGTCTGGAAGATATCTTGGAGGTCATCTAGTCCAAGCCCCTGCTGCAGCAGGATTATTTTGGTGCTTCTAACAGAAAGGAAAATTGCCAGAAGGGAGAAGGAGTTTACTAGGACAATGCTGCTATGCAGAGGAAGGCAGAGATAGTCCTTGACTTATGACCACAATTGAGTCCAAAATTTTGGTTGCTAAGCAAGAGCGTTATTAAGTGAATTTCACTACATTCTACTCAATCCATGATATTTCCTCACTCTAACAGTGATGTGCAACCTAGGAAAGAACATCTGAAGGCATGTGTAATGTTCTAATGTACAGAAGCTATGATTAAATGTGTGGCAGAAAGTGGACTCTGTGTTTTTCCAAATGTAGTGAGATTGAATGTGTAGTTTTAGAAGAGCTATGTGTGGATGTGTGTACATACACATACAGTATATATATATATATACACATTTGTCATATGTACATAGGATTAAATAGTATATTTGGATATTCGGTAGTAGTAAAATAAATAGGCAAATTGTATCTCATTGAGGACTTTGAGGCGAGGAGAGGCCAGGCACCCTAACCCCAATCCTTGACGTGTGTGACATCAAGTTGGCCACACCCACCCAGTCACATGACCATCAAGCCATACCCACCGTCACATGACCATCAAGCCATGCCCACAGAGTGGTAGTAAAAAAATTTGGAACCCATCCTTGCTTTGGAGGCACAGCTAGAATCATCTTTCTTTCTGTTTTCAAACTGAAGGAGAGAGAAAAAGTGAGAGTGTAAGACACCTGCTCCTTCATCTTTAAAAGGAGAAGCAAAAGAATATAGTTATAAAAAGTAGCTAGAGACGAAAAATATTGGATAGGCACAGAGCCGGAAAAGACAACTGTGGTCAACATGAATGTGGTCAGGAACAGCTGTATTTTCGAGGGCAAGTGGAAACCTTACACATGGGAGAAACTGAAAGGGGAGAATGAAACATGGGCAGTGTCAGGTCAAAGCCAGAATGCAGTTGCCAAAGGGCCATTCCGGCTTTGAATAGCCTGTTGGCCCTTCACTACCAAGAGAGTGAGATCACATAAAACAATGCTAGAAGGAGATGGGGGCGAAGATTAAATATTAATATCGTTTAATGTGATGGTCAGCCATTGAATTTTGGCACATAGCAATCCTTTTCAGAACAGGTGGCAGCACCTCATTAGCTTAGCTGATCTTTTAGTGGGAGGGGGAAATTGAGTTTTTGAGTGCTTTAGTACTAGGATGGAGGAAGATTTTTCAGGACTGCAGGCTGTAGGGAGAAAAATGCTAGAAGACGACAGTAGCAAACCATTTTGAGATTGTTACCTCCACCACCAAAACCCCTACATGGATGCAGGGGCATGCAAAAGTGCACCAGGGAATGCATAAGTGCATACTTGCACCAAATTATAAGTGCATAAGTGCACCAGAGTGCCTTCCGTCCCCTGTCCTAATGTTATATCATGTACATAAATATTGTTTTATATTTGTATACAACCAATACACACTTCACTCATTCCCCAAGTCTTCAGAGAGGGGCAGCATACAAATCTAATAAATTATTATAATTAAATTATTGTATTTGTATTTGTATTTATTAGATTTGTATTGTATTTGTATTTGTATTTATTAGATTTGTATGCCGCCCCTCTCCGAAGACTCGGGGTGGCTAACAACAATATAAAAAGATGATGTAAACAAATCTAATATTAAAACAGTCTAAAAACCCCAATTAAAAGAACCACTCATACATACAAGCATACCATGTATAAATTCTATAAGCCTAGGGGGAAGGGAAATTTCAATTCCCCCATGCCTGACAACAGAGGTGGGTTTTAAGGAGCTTGCGAAAGGCAAGGAGGGTGGGGGCAACTCTGATATCTGGGGGGGAGCTGGTTCCAGAGGGTCGGGGCCGCCACAGAGAAGGCTCTTCTCCTGGGTCCCACCAAATGACATTGCTTAGTCGATGGGACCCGGAGAAGGCCAACTCTGTGGGACCTATTGACAAAACTAACAAACAAATAAAAAAGAATAAAATAAATAAATGTCATCCCCAGGAGACAAGCATAACTCTAGGGGAGTTATATGCCTTTACACTATGATACCTATCCTCTCTCCTCTCAGCTGATTCCCAAGTTCAAAGTAAATAAAGAAGCCTGTGAAAAACCACCCTATCCTCTCATCACGTATTTATTAACTGGATTTGTATGGCGCCTCTCTCTGCGGACTCTGTATGTTCCCAAATAACACAAACAAGTTTCACCCATAAGGGAATGAGGTGTCTGCAGCCGGAAGCAGAGATGTGTGAAGTCATATCGGGAGGAGGAACCCTTGTTCTTATCAAAGGTTGCCTGGGGCCCCATTTTTGAAGGGCACCAGCAAAGGGCTGGAGAAGGGTTCAGTGGTGATGTCGTCAAAGGCTGCCTTTCATGGAAAGCCCTCCCTCCTTCCCTCCTCCCCAGCTACGGCAATGGCTTATCAAGAAAGGCTCAGCAGAGCCAAGGCAAACTTGCTTGTCTTCTAGAGAAACTATTCCTTATCAGGGAAGGGTTGGGATTGGAGTCCCTTAGCACAGAGGATTATTTGTTCAGCCCAGCTGAAGATGATTTTAATGTTGGCCCAGATGAGATTTTTCCAAAGCTGAGAAATGAAGGTCAGGCAGTAACTTTATCTGGAGTTATTTATAAACCAGGTGCTGGTCACTTACATGAGTGGCATTTAGCATGCCATGGTTGGGGAGCTGGGGAGATTTCAGTAGTGTGGATTTAACATCTTATTTTTGGGACCTCAATAAAAAGCTAAAATGTGCAGAAAAATGCAGAAGACGTGAAACTTAATGCCAATATTCAGTACCCCATGGTGGCAATGTAACCCTTGAAAATTAAAATCCAGATACCAGCTGTCCCTGTTAAAATACATTTTGTTCACATCCATAAATTTAATTAGTAGATTTTCTTTTTCTTAACCTGGATTTATGTCTTGCTGTCTGTTTAATTATTTCCTTGAGGCATTTTGTATCTGTCCATTTAAATAGATTTGGAGTAAAAAGCTGTTTCAATATAGTTCTAGTCTGAGACTGCATATAGACTAAGGCTGAGGCATCAAAAAGTATCTTGCTCCTTCTTCTAATAGCAACGTGGCTGGATATATTTCTTTGCTCCAAGTGCCTATTGCTTTAGCTCAGAAACAGGAAATCAACAGCCCTCCAGATGTTACTTTACCACAACTTTCAGCATGGTTCACCATTGGCTTTGCTGGTTTGGGCTCATTTAGCCTTCTCTCCTTCCAAGCAAAAAGATAATAATAACATAATTATTATCATATAAAAAGATAAACAGAACTCGCTTCTTTAGAGCAGTGTTTCCCAACCTTGGCAACTTGAAGATATTTGGACTTCAACTCCCAGAATTCCCCAGCCAGCAAGATGGCGGCACCCATGGAGACACCCACAAAACTGGCTCACCGAATTACTAACCGTTCTAAGGAACCCACCTCCGATTCCAATATATGTTTACTTTGAATGAGAATGAATCATACGACCCATTTGTTTACAATCTAGTATTCCCCCCCAAGTATTAGTCTACAGCTTCCACCTTGGAGGGAATTACTGAGGGAAAACAGATGAATACCTATAGAAAATCACTAATAACATGCATAACATTTCTGGATGAATGGCTTTTTCTATTTTATGTAGATGAATATTAATTTCAGGCCTTTTGAGCAAAACAAACTATTACCAAAAAACAGTATATCTGAACAGAACTTTAAAATCAGCGGTAAGCCAGAGTTTCTATAAAAATGATTTAGTTATGCTGCACGCCGCTTTGAAATCTTATTTAATGGCATTTAGTAGTTCTAATAATTTAATTGGTTGTTTTATTACATATGCATACTGCTCTTTTCAGTTTAATTCTTTGGAGATGTGGCTTTTAAAGTGGTTGTAAACTCCCCTAAGAAAAGTTATGCTTTGAATGGGGATACCTTAATATTTAAATAAATAATTACCAATTCAAAAGGTCTGGATGTTATCCAATGTTTATATGAAAACTATATCTGTTTTGCTGGAGCTTGTTTTTTTTACCTTAATGTTTTTTCTAGAATTAGAACACTCATCCGTCTGTCTGTCTATCTGTCTGTCTGTCCGTCCGTCCATCCATCCATCCATCCATCCATCCATCTATCAATCTAACTATCTATCTACCTACCCACCCACCCACCCCTCTCTCCCTCTCTCTCTCTATATATATATCTATATATATCTATATATATCTATATATATATAGATAATTGACGAAATTGACTTTGAAAAAACTAAATTACTTTCCAAAACAGAAAATTTATACAGAAGAATTACCAGAGAAGTTATAGAGATTGAGAAACGCCCCCTATGCATGAATAAAAGGGATGATACGTCCCGCCTACCAGAGATTTGGAAACCAGCCTTAAACAAAAAAACATATCAGAATAATCACCATATCAATCTTCCAAGTAAGTGTGATTCCACCAACCAATCAAATCACTAAAACATAGTCATCCAATCTATTTGCTACATTCAAACCAAATCTCCACCCCCAACACTATATATAAGAAAGAAATGGCAGTTACAAACATTTCATATTTACAGCAACACGAAGCTTAAAATTTCAGCCTGATGATGGTGAATGTGATTATATATATATATATATATATATATATATATATATATATATATATATATATATATATATATTTGTTTTCGTAGATTTTCACGGGTACAGGTATGACGGTCTTGGTATATTCAGGTTTCTTCCCGTGTAGGATCTTTGTGTATTTCCAAATCCTACACGGGAAGAAACCCGAATATACCAAGACCGTCATATATATGTGTGTGTGTGTGTGTGTGTGTGTATGTATGTATATATATATATATATTTTCGTAGATTTTCACGGGTATATGTATGTAGATTGTTCTGAGTTCGGGTTTTGCCCCGTGTAATATTTTGAGTGTCTATGCGACGTTTCGGTGAAATCACATTCACCATCATCAGGCTGAAGTTTTAAGCTTCGTGCTTTTGTAAATATGGAATGTTTGCAACTGCCATTTCTTCCTTATATGTAGTGTTAGGGGTGGAGATTTGGTTTGAATGTAGCAAATAGATTGGGTGACTATGTTTTAGTGATTTGATTGGTTGGTGGAATCACAATCACAAGTCGGATTTTATCTTTTGGGTTCCTTAGGATGTTTGCTATTTTTTGGTTAGTGACAAATGAAGTTTTGATCTTATGTTTGTGCAGAATTTTACTATATAAGATCTAAACATAAGATCAAAACTTCATTTGTCACTAACCAAAAAATAGCAAACATCCTAAGGAACCCAAAAGATAAAATCTGACTAGAACACCAAGGAATCTATGAAATCCCTTGCAAAACATGTGCAGCCACATACATTGGACAAACCAATCGAAGAGTGAGAGCACGCATTGCAGAACATAATAATGCAGTTAAAAAAGAAGAAAAGACTTCCTCCCTTGTCCAGCACATTAAAAAAACAGGGCACGAAATTGACTTTGAAAAAACTAAATTACTTTCCAAAACAGAAAATTTATATAGAAGAATTACTATGGAAGCAATAGAGATTGAGAAACACCCCCTCTGCATAAACAAAAGAGATGATACGTCCCGCCTACCAGAGATTTGGAAACCAGCCTTAAACAAAAAAACATTTCATAATAATCACCATGTCAATCCTTCAAGTAATTGTGATTCCACCAACCAATCAAATCACTAAAACATAGTCACCCAATCTATTTGCTACATTGAAACCAAATCTCCACCCCTAACACTATATATAAGGAAGAAATGGCAGTTGCAAACATTCCATATTTACAACAGCACGAAGCTTAAAACTTCAGCCTGATGATGGTGAATGTGATTTCACCGAAACGTCGCATAGACACTCAAAATATTACACGGGGCAAAACCCGAACTCAGAACAATCTACATACACACACACACACACACACACACACACACACACACATATATATGTATCAAATGTTTTCAGCTGAAATTTTAAAATTAAGGGAGACTAGGATGGCACTATTTCGGCCTTGTTCTGGCCTCATCAGCTAGCCACACCCTTCCTTACTGAGATTCGATCTGGCAGCCTCTGCCTTTGAGCCACCAGACCTTGATCCCTCCAGCTCTGTACCAGGGAGGGGCTATATGTTTTTTTTATGTCGGATCACCCTGGTATATTGAAGGAACGTCACAGCTCCTTTTAACTCTCTGCCTTACAAGGCAGAGGCTGCCAGATCGAATCCCAGTAAGGAAGGGTGTGGCTAGGTGATGAGGCCAGAACAAGGCCAAAATGGTGCCATCCTAGTCTCCCTTAATTTTAAAATTTCAGCTAAAAACATTTGATACATACAGAATATAGTTGTCAGCTATGAATAAATTAACTGCCTTGAAATGATCCTGGGTTGGGCCTAGAGGCAAAAAGGAGCAGTGACGTTCCTTCAATATACCAGGGTGATCCAACATAAAAAAAACATAAATATATATATAATCTGTCTTTGTGTATATTGCCTCTCTCCATCTGCCATCTATCTGCTCTCTCCCTCTCTCCCTCCTTCCCACCTATCCATCCATCCCTCCGTCCGTCCGTCTATCCGTCCATCCATTTCTTTCTTTCCAGAGAGTATCACAATACACAGATACAAACTAATACCAGTTAAGCAAACCCACAATAAAGGACCTTTTATCATAATGCTAGTTTGTGGAATCTAACTCTTTATTTGACAATAGAAAAGTTGTCCCCATAATTCTCTTTACTCTCTTTTTCAGGTTTTGGTGGCATCAAAAAAAGCAAGATCATGATTTGACGATGAGACAAGGCCAATGAAAGTTAAAATAACTTGTGGGAAAAGACTTTGTCCATAATGTGTGAACATTAACCAGACATGAATTCTGTTAACTTTTGGAAGCCTGTCATAAGCCAACTGTAATTCACCCAAATGTAGAAGAATAATCTAAGCAAGGTTCTCCCCAAGAACCAGAAAATACACTTGGTGCTGATAAATAGAGGAGGCTAATATTTTTTTTAATACTGGCCTTGTGTCTTCAAGATAATGCTAGAGAGAAATAGGTACTTCTCGCCAGTCAGAAGCTCATTGCAAAGCAAACTTGATCAACAAACCCCCAAAGGAAGGGTGACTTGGGGAAAGCATACAAGGTCCCCAATTTTATCATCTCCATCCATTTTGGAATGGATTAAGATGATTATCTTTCCCAGCCTAAAAAGCAAGGTTGCTTTATTTAGCTCATCTCATCCTTTTATGCTTTATTGCATTGGCTTATTGCCAAGCCTTGGGCCATTTCTTTCTTTTTCACTTACAAACATTGCCTGTCATGTTAACACAATGGACTGAAGTCAAACTGCTCTCTATTTATAGCATTCTTGGAACTAAGAAGAGGAGGCAAGCTGAAAATATATGTTTAATCACTTTGCAGGAAAACCTCCCATTATATTTTTTTGATTGCATAAGCACCCTAGATTGGAAAATCTGGGATCAGTTCAAGACTTTTTGATCAGGGGAGCTCTGCAAGTGCAGAAAATTAAAAACACAGATGGGGATTAAAGATGAACATCGGGAGAATAATTTCCTTAAAAAAAAAAAAAAAGCTTAGTTCCACCAATGTATAAAAAGTATTAACAGTTATGTAACTTGTATAGCTCAGCCACATGTGAGACAATAATGCTAAATATAACCATTTTTCAGAAGCTCTGCTTGTTTTTCTTTAATAATATAGTTAAGATTCTTTTCAAATCTATACAGATATTGCATTTCAGGGCTAACAAAACAGGTAGAGAGTCTCAAATTATCCAAATTCTTTAATGAACGGAGTGTTTACACTCAGCTTCCCCCAATCCAATTTAAGAAAGGCTACTTTAGAGATAGGTGGTAATCTATGCTCTCAGCCTCTTGTGATACAAAAACAAAAGTGAAATGAAAGTTTCCAGATTTCTAATTTAGTTTTCCTGACTGCAGATTATCTCATTCAACATTCAAAAACACAATAGGAATTACTGCAGTGCCATCCAGTACAACAGTAGGTTGGAGAAGGAAGTTTGAACCACATACTTAGCTAGTGACCCCACTTAAATAATAATGAACTGTCTTCTGAAAAGTACATATTATGTATTTATAACAAAAGAATTTCAGCGTGACTTCCATTTAGCCTGACTCTATGATATTGATACATTATCAATCATCCAAATTCTTAGAACTGTCAGATCTGGCCTTAGCAAGCAAACAAACAAACAAACAAAATCTTGCTTAGTGGAGCAAGTTCATCTAGTGGTCCTCTGGATCTTTGTAAACCAAATCCATCCATCTTAAAATTCTGTGTACCTAATGATGTTGTTTTGTTTTTCTTATAAGAATAATAATAGACTTTTCCCCGTGGTACCAAAGGACCAGATCTAACCTGGCAAGTGTATTTGTCAACTAAACAATGTCGTTTGGCGGGACCCAGGGGAAGAGCCTTCTCTGTGGTGGCCCCGACCCTTTGGAACCAACTCCCCCCAGATATCAGAGTTGCCCCCACCCTCCTTGCCTTTCGTAAGCTCCTTAAAACCCACCTTTGTCGTCAGGCATGGGGGAATTGAGACTTTCCCTCCCCCTAGGCTTATAAAATTTATGCATGGTATGTATGCATGGTATGTATGTATGATTGGTTTCTAAATTGGGGTTTTAAATTAACTTAAATATTAGATTTGTTTACATTGTATTATTATTGCTGTTAGCCGCCCCGAGTCTGCGGAGAGGGGCAGCATACAAATCTGATTAATAAATAAATCTGATTAATAAATAGAGTGGATATTGAGTAGATAGTAGGTAACAGAGTTGGAAGGAACCTTGTAGGCCATCTAGTCCAAAGTAGAAGCAAGCCCGAAGCTCCATGGGAGGCAGATTCCCAGGGACAATATCGTCCCTCAGTAGAAGAATGAGTTGGATCACCAAAGAGCTCTGACCTCCTGGGAAGCAGGAGAAAGCAAAGGATGAGGTCATTCAGATATCACCAAGCTCTGCAGTAATATAGATAGTTTAAAAACAATATATGTTTTCAAGAGACGCAATCCTAAATGCACAGGGACAGAACTTTTTGATTATTCCTGACAAAAACAAGTACTAGGCAGAATGATAATGTCAACCTCTGAAAGCAAAAGCGCCAGAGAGATTTGGGGAAGCTTAAAGGATCATCAATTGATCTGGCCTGACCAAAGGTAAAACATTATCCACTTTGTTAAGAGCTTTTGATTTCTCCGGTGCTCAGCTCCTGGGATTTGTTTCTTTGGTAGTTTAGGTAAAGAAATTCTGAGTGAAACCTAGCAAGACTTCGAAGTTCTACCAAACAGCTGAAGGACATTATGTTCTTCTCCAACTGCTACCTTGGATAAGGAAGCGGTGTGAAAATTACATCTTGGACTACAAATGGGTTTGCCTGCTCCAGGTGGTCCGAAATTCATCATTGCCTCAGGAACTACCTAGCAACACTGACGTCCACACACAACCACAGGACCACATCAGCATAAATAGAAGTTTATCTAGGAACTACCTGGAGGAAAAATGCATTGAATTAGCCATTGTATTTTCTTCAGAAACCTAGACCCAGATTTTTACTATCATGGATGCATCTTACATTATTATCATTAGCATAAGTGGACTCTAATGACCTTTTAATCCCCCAAAGTTTCCTTTGTCAGTGCAACGCAATAAGGAAACATGAAGAAGGAGCTGACCAAACATTGCTTCTTCTAAAGGGCAGACTTATACTTTCTTCTTGGCTTGTTGCCACAAGGAGCCATTCACTATTCCCTGTGGGCAGGAATGATGATATTGTCCTCTTTCTACTCCTAGGCCATTGCAAACCCACATTTTGTTGTGTTGTATTGTATTGTATTTTACTGTATTATTTTATTTTTTGTTTATTTGTTTTTTTATTTCATCAAGTATGTATTAGGTAATAAATATAATATAAACATGATTATGAATATAGGAAATTAATACGAATAAAAGGGAAGTTTAGGACAGGGATGGTAGGCACGTTGGTGAGCTAATGCATACGCCTTACGAACCTCTTAGGAATGGAGTAAGGTCCACAGTAGACAGTCCAAGGTTAAAGTTTTTGGGGTTTGGGGAACAAACCACAGAGTCAGGTAGAGCATTGACTACTCTGTTGCTGAAGTCGTATATTCTACATTTGAGTTTGGAACGGTTCATTTTAAGATTGTATTTGTTGTGTGCTTGTGTATTGTTGTGGTTGAAGCTGAAGTAGATATTGACAGGTAGGACATTATAGTTGATAATTTTATGTACTACGCTTAGGTGAGAATGAAGATGGAGTAGTTCTAAGTTGTCTAAGCCCAAAATTTCAATTCTGGTGGCGTAAGATATTCTGTTGCGAGCGGAGGAGTGGCGGACTCTTCTTGTGAAATATCTTTAAATTTGCTCAATTGTATTAATGTCTAGTATGCGGTGCAAGTTCCAGGCAGATGAGCTGTATTCAAGAATTGGTCTAGCAAATGTTTTGTATGATCTGGTTATCAGTACAATATTACCAGAGAATAAGCTATGCAAGATTAAGTTAACAACTCTTAATGCCTTTTTAGCAATGTTATTACAGTAGACTCTGGCACTTAGATCATTAGAGATGAGTACTCCAAGGTCCTTGACAGAGTGAGGGTCGTCTATAAGATCATGTACACCAGCTTGTATTTTGTGTTCAGATTTATTATTTTTTTGTCAATGTGTAAGACAGAACATTTGTTGGTTGAGATTTGAAGTTGCCAATTGTTTGACCATTCTGACACATAGTCAAGGTCTTTTTGAAGGGTAGCAGCATTGTCGGTGCTGCCATTTGCTGATTATAATTTGCATAATCAGCAAAGAGAATGCAGTTTGTATTTGTATTTTGTATTTATTAGATTTGTATGCTGCCCCTCTCCGAAGACACGGGGTGGCTAACAACAATATAAAAAGACAATGTAAACAAATCTAATATTAAAACAATCTAAAAAACCCCAATTTAAAGAACCACTCATACATACAAGCATACCATGTATAAATTCTATAAGTCTAGGGGGAAGGGAAATTTCAATTCCCCCATGCCTGACGACAGAGGTGGGTTTTAAAGAGCTTGCGAAAGGCAAGGAGGGTGGTGGGCAACTCTGATATCTGGGGGGAGCTGGTTCCAGAGGTCCGGGGCCACCACAGAGAAGGTTCTTCTCTGTGGCATTGCTTAGTCGATGGGACCCAGAGAAGGCCAACTATGTGGGACCTAACTGGTCGCTGGGATTCATGCGGCAGAAGGCGGTTCCAGAGATATTCTGGTCCGATGCCATGAAAGGCTTTATAGGTCATAACCAACACTTTGGTTTGAATTGCTTATAATATGGTCACAAAGATCATTTATGTAAAGTATAAAGAATGTTGGTCCTCAAACACTGCCTTGGGGGGCAGCGCTGTTAGCAGGTGCAGGATTTGAAAGGGCGCTCCCTATTTTGACCATTTGTTGCCTGTATGACAGTCAACCTTGTTTTCAATTCAGATTCAAGAGTGCCGTTCTTTCCACCTGAGCCATCTTAAACCCTTCTGGATGGCTGGGTGGGTGGGAGTCTCAGGTGCTCTGCTCTTTTTATAATAGCAGCCCCAGCTCTACGGGACAGCAGGACCTGACACTCCCTTCCTGCCCCATATCTGGTGGTCACCACCTTGAACAGTCATTCTGTGCTGGGCTGCTGAATTGCAATTTTCTCTGTTGCTCAGCAGTTGCTGTTTCTTGATCATGCTGTGGTTGAATCCATGAACCACCCTAAACTCAAGGAGCTCTTGCTTCATTCTAGCCTTACAACATCCAGTGGATATCTTTCCAGGCTGAATGTAGCAGATTCTCTTTGCTTTCTCCTCCTCTGCAGCTGGTACTATAAAGCTCCATTATTCCTTCCCTTTATTAAAAAAAACCCAACATAATTAAATTGCAATTGAGAGACAATGTTGTGTAGTGGTTAAGGGACCAGGCAAGAAAGCAGGAGATTGTGAGTTCTAGTCCTGTTTTAGTAATGAACTGATGTGGGTGACCTTGAGCTAGTCTCCCTCCCTCCCTATCCCTCCATCATCTTATCTTACCAAGGAGACAAAGGCAAACCACTTCTAAAAATCTTGCCAAGAGAACTGACAGGACTGGTCCAGGCAGTTTCTAGAAGGCAAGACTTAATAAGAAGAAGCCAGCAAAAGAACAATGTGTTCCTTGTTGTGTTGATTTTTTTGGAGCGTCATTGCTACGACAGCATCAGTCATGGGCTCCTACGGGTACGGTCAGTAGCGCAGTTACGGTAGCAAAATTTGGAGCTCCACCCCAGAGCATCCAATTTGCCCTGAAAGATGTTGAAACAAAATGCATAAGCCACGCCCACAGTGTGGTAGTAAAAATTCTGGTAGCCTATCACTTGACAGCATCCTAAGAAGAACCCAAAACCCACATCTGTCTTAGGGCCAAAGAAGATAGTGTGGAAAGAGCATGAAGGCATCCATGTGTAAAAACATCTGCAAAACCAAGGGAAATGCATGGGGACCAGTGAGGAGTGAACAGCCCTAAAGGGAAAAAATAGGTTTTGGCAGACCTGCGGCCTTCCCTACATGGAAGAAAGACCAATAAATCTTTGGGAGGGGGGGGTCATAGTTTGCACTGAGAACCTATGTGACCTTACCACCAACCCTCTGAAATTCAGAATTTCTGAACGTGGCATAAGGATCAAGCAGGAGCAGCCTGGGAGCAAGCAGTTAGGCTGCCTACAGAAATGTTCCAAATTACAATGTGCTAGATAGCACTCTCAAAACTCTAAGCCAACATTTGGAGAACTGCAGTCCAACATTTAGGAGGGGGACATGTTTGGAAAATCCTGCTTTAATAAGCATGCAAAGCTACACTATACAAGGAATTATTTCTCATGCATTTTATGCATTTGTTACAGAAGCAACTCTGACAATTCTGTTTAAAATGGACCACTTGTCGAAGTGTGGAACTCATTACCGGACTCTGTAGTGTCATCCCCTAACCCTCAACATTTTACCCTTAGACTATCCAAGGTTGACCTTTCCAGATTCTTAAGAGGTCAGTAAGGGGTGTACATAAGAGAGTCCTATAGTCTCTCCTATATCTTCTCTACTATATCCTCTATAACCCTCATTGTGTATTATTGTGCATTGGACAAAATAGATAGATAGATAGATAGATAGATAGATAGATAGATAGAAATAGATAAATAGATAAATAGATAAATAGATAAATAGATAAATAGATAAATAGATAAATAGATAAATAGATAAATAGATAAATAGATAAATAGATAAATAGATAAATAGATAAATAGATAAATAGATAAATAGATAAATAGATAAATAGATAAATAGATAAATAGATAAATAGATAAATAGATAGATAAATAGATAAATAGATAAATAAATAAATAGATAGATAGATAGATAGATAAATAAATAGATAAATAGTGCTTCTGTGTATAAACCCTATAAACATTACCTCATTTTTTACTGTGTTTCCCCCAAAATAAGACCCTGCCTTATATTTTTTTGAACCTTGAAATAAGCGCTTGGCCATATTGTCATGCACTCAAAAGCCCGATTGAGCTTATTATCAAGTGATGTCTTTTTTTTGGGGGGGGGGGGGGGAGACAGGGTAATAAAAACAAAACAAAGTTTGTTCATTGTTGCAAATTTGTCTCTTAGGTCACTTTGTCTGCCTGATGGGCACAATACAGGACCACACAACCCCCCATCAGAGGCACAATGACATCATGAATACTTGGCTTCTCTGCCTGCTTTATAAAACAAGGTAATTGAGCTGCTTTAATGGGTCCACTTGGCCTGTGCAGTGAACCACAAGCAAAGCACTGATTGTCCCTTTAGAAAGCAGGACATGGCAGGTCATTATTATTCAACTGAAGACGATCCTCTGATGAAAACATCTGAACTTTAATAACAAATCACAGATTCCTTCCTTGGCAACAGCGCCAATGCTTTTCCAGATTCACTAATTTGTTTTCTATAGGACCACAGAGGGAACTGTGCAGCCCTCCAGATGTTCATGAACTACAGAGGTGGGTTCCTACCATTTCTAACCGATTTTATAGACGTCCCGGAGCCAGTTCTGGAGGTGCTGATCCGTGGCTGCTGCCATCTTCTTTTGGCTTTTTCTTTTTTGCTGTTTTTTTTGCTTCTGCACATGTGTTTTCTGCACTGCGCATACACACATGCCCATGCGAAATGTGACTGTGCGGTGCAGCCACATGGCGCACAATGGGCATGCAGCTACATGGAACAGGAGGAAGTGTACTGGGGGCGAGGAGGTAAGTTAGAACCTATCCCTGAACTGCAAGCATTATCACCTGCCTGTCTGTACTTTAGATTGCAATTAAATGAACATTCCTCCCTCCCTCCCTCCCTTTCTTCTTTCTTCTTTTTCCTCCCTCCCTCCTTTCTTTCCTCCTCCCTCCCTCCCTCTTTCTTTTCCTTCCTTCCTTCTTCTTTTTCCTCCCTCCCTCCTTTCTTTCCTCCCTCCCTCCCTCTTTCTTTCCCTGTTATAAAAAATAAAGTAAAATCATAAAATAAAATGCAACCAATCAACCCTCACTTTATTGGTAAAGTTGCTACAGTTGCCTGGATTGTTCTTTATTTACTTAAAACATTTATATAAGTTGCACATTTTACAACGAACTCTCGGAGGCTCCCAATTAACAATTAAAACAATATCAAAACTATGTAATATATAATTAGATTAAAACCAAAAGCATTAAAAACTTGGCAGCCAAGTTAAACTTTTGACATACAGTATTAGAAACTATAGCGCCATCAGTGGCTGAGTTTTGGAGCAATAGTTGTCTTCATTATAGATAGAGATCAGAGTCCTGCAAATTAACACACTAATTAAAGAGTTTCTCTTTCAAAGCGAGGACTCCATAGCAACAAACAGGACCAGAGACAAATAACTAAACAAATAAGTGTTCCTGTAATATGGATTAAGGAGAAGGTTAAAGTAATAGCACAAGAAAGTATTTTTGCTTTCAAATATTTTATACATTTATGTCTGTACATGCACGTACACACATACACACATAGTATATGTGCAGTTCAGGGAAGATGAAAGAAGAGGTGATGTCTGCCACATCTGGAAATGTAGGTTGGACAATGTTCAGACCGGTTGTGGTAAATCGTTTGGGCTTGGTGTGTCAAAAATTTTGAAAACAGCTAACTCAACTCTACTGGCATATAATACCCCTCCGCTGAACAGGAGAAAACAATTCTCTACCTCTTTCCCCCACCCCACTTCATACAGGCCACACTAAACAGTGGAATTTGGTGCCAGTGTCAAAGTGAGACTGAAGTAAGGTGACCAGATGTCCTGCTTTTCGCGGGACTGTCACGCTTTTTCATAACCTGTCCCGTGTCCTGTGCCATTTCAAAAATGTCCTGATTTTCTTTCTTCCTTGCTCTCTCTCTCTCTCTCCTCTATGGTGATGGTGGAAGGAAACGGCGGGGCATCTTGGGGTCATCCTGGGCGGATTGTACTTCCTGTGTCTACCAGCTAATGGTAGGTCTCGCGCTAGCGATGAGCTTCCTGAATAATCCTTTTTGGGAACCGAATGATGGGATCTGTGCGGCAGCCCGTTACTGAGGCCATGCTTGCAGGACAAGGCCTGGGCACCGGCAGCCAGGACACTGCCAAGAGGTGAGGGCGTGAGAGAGAGAAAAAAATAAAGAGAATTTTTTTTACGCCCTCCCGTCAATGGTGTCCCGCTTTAGCAATCCTAAAGCCTGGTCACTTTAAACTGAAGTAGAAACCCAGGCCTCAGTTTCATCACTAGAGCCACCCAGGGGTGGAGTCTAACTTATCTCACTGCCAGTTTGCCTTCTCCCATGCCGCATTGCCACACTGCTTGGGCTGCATGTACGCATGCACAGTGCCAAAAATTCTCAAAAACTTTCAAAAAAAAGAAAGACAAAAAAAATTGTGGCCCATACGCAGCGCTGAAGAAGAAAAAATATGAGATATCTCATAAAAAGATTGTAATGGAAAATGTATAATTGTGATATTAAGAGAAAAGGAAATATATTTATTTAGATACGGTATATGTAAAATGTATATTGATATACATAATTACAATTATATACAGATGTCAAAGAAAGGAATATTAGTGATAAGGAATTAACAATGTTGGATATTGTATAGTTTTTGTTTTTTTTTGTTTAGGTTTTTCCCCCTGATTCTCCTTATCTATTATTTTCTTTTTTTTCCCTTTTGCTGTATGTACATATCTTATTGTTTTTTTTCTATGTATGTATGTAAAACTTTTGAAAATTCCAAATAAAAATATTTAAAAAGAAGAAGAAGAAGAAGAAGAAAAAATAAAATTCCAAAAGAAATATATTTTTTCAAAATGGCGGCGTCCATGGACCGGCAGCGACAGAACCGATTCTGTGATGTCACCAGCAGTTTGCTACTGGTTCGGATGAACTGGTCTGAACTGTGAAGAACCCATCTCTGGTGCCATGACTGCTCCTCAAAAGGTCTGCCTCGAGCCGTTTGCCAAGATGTGTGAGCCTTGGAAAACAACTCAATTGCTCTGGCGATCCAGCACTCCTTAAGACCTGTTGTGTACTGCCTACCTTCAGGCAATGTTCTTTCTGATGATAGGCCTCTGCAGCTTACCTGAGGCTGCTCTGGGTTGCATGAGGCCTTTGCTCTTGAAGTGGTTTCAGAGAATGTCCCTCCATTGCTTCTGCAGCCTCCAAAAAATTACTCCTGCACGATTTTCAAAGGCTCTGGAGGCTGCAGGAGAGTACAGCAATCTCGTGCAACTTCTGGAAACCACAAGAGAACACACCCCATTCTCATGCAGCCTCCACATCATCCCAAAATTGCACAAGAATGAGGTGTGCTTTTAAGAACAGTTGTCAGGTGTTGGTGAACACTGGTGTGTCACTCAAAATGTTGACATGTCATCTTTGACATACATGTGATAGATTTGTCATTCCTGGACTAAGCAAAAATTACCAGCAGATGATCCCTAAACTGTACTAATAGAAACATAGAAGTCTGACGGCAGAAAAAGACCCCATGGTCCATCTAGTCTGCCCTTATACTATTTTCTGTATTTTATCTTAGGATGGATATATGTTTATCCCAGGCATGTTTAAATTCAGTTACTGTGGATTTATCTACCACGTCTGCTGGAAGTTTGTTCCAAGGATCTACTACTCTTTCAGTAAAATAATATTTTCTCATGTTGCTTTTGATCTTTCCCCCAACTAACCTCAGATTGTGTCCCCTTGTTCTTGTGTTCACTTTCCTATTAAAAACACTTCCCTCCTGGACCTTATTTAACCCTTTAATATATTTAAATGTTTCAATCATGTCCCCCCTTTTCCTTCTGTCCTCCAGACTATACAGATTGAGTTCATTAAGTCTTTCCTGGTACGTTTTATACTTAAGACCTTCCACCATTCTTGTAGCCTGTCTTTGGACCCGTTCAATTTTGTCAATATCTTTTTGTAGGTGAGGTCTCCAGAACTGAACACAGTATTCCAAATGTGGTCTCACCAGCATTCTATATAGCGGGATCATAATCTCCCTCTTCCTGCTTGTTATACCTCTAGCTATGCAGCCAAGCATCCTACTTGCTTTCCCTACTGCCTGACTGCACTGTTCACCCATTTTGAGACTGTCAGAAATCACTACGCCTAAATCCTTTTCTTTTGAAGTATTTGCTAACACAGAACTGCCAATACAATACTCAGATTGAGGATTCCTTTTCCCCAAGTGCATTATTTTACATTTGGAAACATTAAACTGCAGTTTCCATTGCTTTGACCATTTATCTAGTAAAGCTAAATCATTTACCATATTGCCGACGCCTCCAGGAATATCAACCCTATTGCACACTTTAGAGTCATCGGCAAATAGGCAAACCTTCCCTACCAGACCTTCCCCTATGTCACTCACAAACATATTAAAAAGAATAGGACCCAGAACAGACCCTTGTGGCACACCGCTTGTAACCTGACTCTGCTCAGAATACTCGCCATTCACAACAACCCTCTGGTGTCTATGCTTCAGCCAGCTGCAAATCCATTGAACTATCCAGGGATTAAGTCCAATCTTCACTAATTTATCTATCAGCTCTTTATGTGGAACCGTATCAAAGGCTTTGCTGAAGTCCAGGTAGGCAATATCCACGGCACCACCTTCATCCAACACCTTTGTGACATAGTCAAAGAAATCAATGAGATTAGTCTGACATGATTTGCCTTCAGTAAAGCCATGCTGATTTGGGTCCAATAATTTATTGTTTTTTAGGTGCTGATTTATCCTCTTTTTCAGTAGAGTCTCCATCATTTTAACGACAACTGATGTCAAGCTAACTGGCCTGTAGTTACCAGCTTCTTCTCTACTGCCCTTCTTGTGGATAGGCACAACACTTGCCATTCTCCAATCCTCAGGAACATCTCCTGTTAACAAGGATTGGTTAAACAAATCAGTCAGGGGGGTAGCAATGACAGATCTGAGTTCTTTAAGAACTCTGGGGTGGATGCCATCTGGACCCATTGCCTTATTTATCTTTAATCGTTCAAGTTCTTCTAAGACATCGGCTTCTAAGATCACTGGAGCTGAATCCGTACAGTTGGAGGCAATGCTATATCCCTCTATAGTATTATTTTGTAAGGTGTCTTTTGAGAAAACTGAACAGAAGTAGCTATTGAAATGGTCAGCGATCTCCTTATTCCCATTAATGCATGTATTTTTCCCGGTACTAAGCTTCGTGATGCCGCAGTTTTTCTTCTTCTTATCACTAATATATCTGAAGAAGGTTTTATCCCCCTTCTTTAGAGATTTGGCAATTTCTTCCTCTTTTGAGGCTTTAGCAGCATATATTATCTGTTTCGCCTCCTTCTGTCTCATTTTATACACCTCCCTATCAGCTATACTTCCAGACTCTTTATACCTCCTATAGGCAGCCTTTTTTTCATTGACTATAGTCCTTACATCATTGCTAAACCATAGCGGTTTCTTCTTCCTTTTACCTTTAGTTATTTGTCTTACATACAGTCCAGTGGCTTTTAAGATGGCCTTTTTAAATACAGTCCACTGGGTGCTCGCTCCTGCCATTTTATCCCTCCCCTTTAATTCATTATCTAAATATTCCCCCATTGCATTAAAATTTGTTTTTCTGAAATCCAATACTTTGGTTGCATTATAGGATTGCTCACAATGAGTTTTTATATCAAACCACAAACATAGATGGTCACTGCAACCTAAATTTTCTCCCACCTTGACCTCTGAAACCCAATTCCCATTCGTAAAAACTAAATCTAGAATATTCTCCCCTCTAGTTGGTGTCTTAACCAGCTGTGCCAGAGCTGCTCCTGTAAAGACCTCTACTATATTCTTACTTTTGCATGTAAGGGCACTGGGGATATTCCAGTCAACATCAGGCATGTTGAAATCACCCATAACCACAATATCTCCCTTTACTGCCATTTGGGTAATTTCATCCACCATCTTGTTGTCATATTCCTCAGATTGCCCTGGAGGCCTATAGATCACCCCAATTCTAATGACAGAACCGTCTTTGAATGAAAACCAAGAAGCGCAATAAAAATGGAACTATTGTTAAATATACTGCTCAAAAAAATAAAGGGAACACTTAAACAACACAATATAACTCTGCGGAGAGGGGCGGCATACAAATCTAATAAATAAACAAATAAATAAATAAACAAACAAATAAATAAATAAATAAATATTAAATAAATAAATTAAAAAAATAAAAATAAAACAAATAAATAAAATAAATTAAAATAAATAAATAAATAAATAAATAAATAGTACAGAGAAGAGCAACAAAGATGATTAGGGGACTGGAGGCTAAAACATATGAAGAACGGTTGCAGGAACTGGGTATGTCTAGTTTAATGAAAAGAAGACTAGGGGAGACATTTATCGCAGTGTTCCAATATCTCAGGAGTTGCCACAAAGAAGAGGGAGTCAGGCTATTCTCCAAAGCATCCGAGGGTAAAACAAGAAGTAATGGGTGGAAACTAAATAAGCAGAAAAGCAACCTAGCATTAAAGAGAAATCTCCTGAATGTTAGAACAATTAATCAGTGAAATTGCTTCCAGAAGTTGTGAATGCTCCAACACTGGAAGTTTTTAAGATGTTGGATAACCATTGGTCTGAAGTAGTGTAGGGTTTCCTATCTAAGCAGGGGGTTGGACTAGAAGACCTCCAAAGTCCCTTCCAACTCTGTTGTTGTTGTTGTTATTACTGTTGCTGTTGTCGTTCTTTGCGGAGTTTGCGGAGAGGGGCGGCATATAAATCCAATAAATCTAATCTAAATCTAATCTAATCTTGTTCTTGTTCATTCATTCATTCATTCATTCAGTCAATCAATCAATCAATCAATCAATAATTAATCTCCAGCATTCATCCCATTAGCCATGCTGACTGGGATCTCTAGGACCTACAAGCCAGCAATTTCTGTAGAATCCCAGATTTTCCCACTCTGGCTCTTGCAAGCCAAAGATCTTTCCTGATTCTGAGACTAGGACTACTAAGATTTTAGGGAAAGAGACCAATGTCTCTGATGGTGCTGAAGAAAATGCGTGTCAGAGATCCTTCAGCTCCCATTCTGAAGCTTCCTCTCTTCTAGCCCCTCTGTGCTTCTTGTTCAATCAGTGATTCTGATAGTTATACCATTCTTCCCTTTCCAAAGTCTTGCCTGAATGACATCATGATTGGATAGCAGTGCAGTGTGTTAAAACTCTGCTAATGTACACTTTTAGGAAACCAATGCATCTCCCTTGTTGGAAGACTCCTCATACATTGCTGAAGGAAAAGGAATACCATAAATCTCCCCACCCAATAAATAAATTTGCACATATATCTTCTAGATAAATAGATAAAATAGATATAATTCTTTATTGGCCAAGTGTGACTGGACACACAAGGAATTTGTCCTTGATGCATTTGCTCTCAGTGTACATAAAAGAAAAGATACAAGAGGTCGAGACTCATGAGGAACAACACTTAATGATTGTCATATGGTAGAAATAAGCAATCAGGAAGCAATATCAATAAAAATTGTAAGGATAAAAGCAACAAGTTACAGTCATACAGTCATAAGTGGGAGGAGATGGGTGACAGGAATGATAAGAAGAGTAAAAGTAGTGCAGACTTAGTAAATAGCTTGACAATAATGAAGGAATTATTTGTTCAGCAGAGTGATGGCATTCGGGAAAAAAGTGTTCTTGTGTCTTGGTGTACGGTGCTCTATAGCAGGGGTCTCCAACCTTTTGGACTTTAGGGACCACCTAGGTTATAATTTTAAATCTCATGGACCACCAAATTCATAATTTTAAATTCCACGGACTGTAATCCATAATATGAATTGTTTTTGAAAAGATAAATATACAGTATTTGTAAAATAATGATCAGAGAACTTCCATTTTATTAATATGAAATGCACTTATTTAATATAGCAAAATTATAAATGCTTATTTAATCATAACAAAATTGTAGATGTTTATTTAATCATAACAAAATCTTTAAAGGTTGTTTTAATTCTAACAAAATTATTAAAGGTAGTGTAATTATTACAAAATAATTGAAACTTATTTGACCATGGCTTGCTGATGTTGTTGGGAAAATAAGTCCCATATTCCAGAGCAGTAGCTGTAGTCCTTTCCATCTCCTCTCCTCTCCTCTCCTCTCCTCTCCACCCCTCCTTTTTAATTATTTTTATTTATTATTATTATTATTATTATTATTATTATTATTATTATCATCATCATTATTATTATTATTATTTATTAGATTTGTATGCCGCCCCTCTCCTCAGACTCGAGGCAGCTCCTTCCCTTCTTCCTTTCCTTTCCTTTCTTTTTTTCCTTTCCTTTTTCTTTCTTTCTTTCCTCTCCTCCCTTGGTGGAGACACAGCTGCTGCTCAGGGGTGGGCAGCAGGCAGGATGGGGTGGAACACAGTTCCACCGGCAGAAATTAAGCTGCGTGCACAGCTCCAGCTGACTGGTGGCAGTCATTTCCTGGATTACAGCTGTTGCACGCTCCTCACTTTTTTCTTCTTTCCTCCTTCCTGGCCTCGGATGAGCTTCCCTCTTTCCTGCCAGGCTTCCCTCCAGCCTCACACGGCCATCTCCCAAGGCCAGGAAGGAGGAAAGAGGAAAAAAATGGGAAACACGAAGCAAATTGTCACAACAGCAAGTGACAATGGTGAGGTTGTAAATTGAGGACTTAACAGTTCACTTGAACGGTGATGATCATTCAAGCCACTCCCACCTGGTCACATGGCCAGCAAGCCACTCCTACCCAGCCACATGACCATCAAGCCACACCCACAAAATAAGCCACATCCATAGTGTGGCAGTAAAAATTTTGGCTGCCCATTACTGCTGCTGCTGCTCTGGGCCTCAGAAGGGGTGCGGCAGCACTCTCAGCCCCTTCCTCAGATTATTATTATTATTATTATTATTATTATTATTATTATTATTATTATTAATTAGATTTGTATGCCGCCCCTCTCTGTAGACTCGGGGATCAGTCACAGCTGCAGCAGCTGCCACCAGCCTCTCAAGGGCAAGACTGGGTAAGCTGGAGACTGCCAGGCGCTTCTCTTGGCCCAGGCCATGGGGGCTCATGGCTGCTCCACCTGCTTTTCTTGGAAGCTTTGAGTCACAGCTGAGCACTTAGGAAAAGGTGACTTATGTAAGGAGAAGCACCAAGATGGGTGTCGCAAAGCCCACAGCCGGCTTCGGCAGGGACACCAACTTTTAGCCCACCACTACAAGGCCCCGGACCTCCTCTGGTTCTGAAGAGTGTGTGTGTGTCTGAGAGTGCATGTGCAGCCCCGGGACATATGGTGCCTTCTGGAGCCCTGCCCCCGCCCCATTTCTCAGCCCCAAAGCAGCAATAGCTGCATCTCTACCAAGGGCCACTGACCTCAGAAGGCAAGTGTCAATTGCATCCACAATGCACAGCAAACTCTGGCTGCTCCTTGGACCAGGTGCTGTTTACCAAGAATTCTCCACGTACCATCAAAATTTGGTTGGTTGGTGACCTGTGCTCTATAGTGTTATTTGGAGGGTTGGAGTTGAAACAATTTATGTCCAGGAGGTGAAGAGTCAGTAAATATTTTCACGGCCCTCTTTTTGACTCGTACAGAATACAGATTTCCAATGGAAGGCAGTAATTATTTTTCCGCAGTTCTGATTATCCTCTGAAGTCTGTGTCTGTCTTATTGGTTTGCAGAACTAAAGCAGACTGTTATAGAGGTGCAGATGACAGATTCAATAATTCCTCTGAAGAACCTTATCAGCATCTCCTTGGGCAGTTTGAGTTTCCTGAATTGGCACAGAAAGAATATTCTTTGCTGTGCTTTTTTGATGATGTTTTTGATGTTAGGTGTCCATTTTAGATCTTCAGAACCAAAAATTTGAAAGTCTCTGCTGTTGATAGTGTGTTGTCTAGTATTGTAAGAGGTGGTAGGATGGGAGGGTTTCTCCTAAAGTCTACCACAATTTCTATGGTTTTCAGTTCCATATTGTTCCAGTCGCACCACAAGGCTAAGTTGTTCAATCTCCTATCTATATGCAGTTTCATTGTTGTCTCGAATGAGACCAATCACTGTTGTATCATCTGCAAGCTTCAGTAGTTTATTTATTTACTTTATTTATTTATTTTATTTATTCATTTGTCCAATACACAAATACATAGGAAGAAAAATAGACATGTAGTAATATATATAAGGGTAAAAGTGAACTTAGAGGAGAGGATATATGAAAGGAAGAAAATATATATCAAAAGTGAGAGAAAGGAAAGACAATTGGACAGGGGACGAAAGGCACACCAGTGCTCTTATGTACACCCCTTACTGGCCTCTTAGGAACCTGGAAAGGTCAATCGTGGAGAGTCTAAGGGAGAAATGTTGGGGGTTAGGGGTTGACACAATTGAGTCCGGTAATGAGTTCCACGCTTCGATAACTCGATTGTTGGAATCATATTTTTTACAGTCAAGTTTGGAGCTGTTCGTATTAAGTTTGAATCTGTTGCATGCTCTTGTGTTGTTGGGGTTGAAGCTGAAGTAGTCATTGACCGGTAGGACGTTATCAGTAGTTTATCTACACCCAGACCCACATCTTGAGATGGTTATTATAATTTAAATTGCATTACATGCAATATGTTTTGCCATTGAGAAGCACCAGCTGATGTGGGTGCCTGCTCTTTGGGTATCTTTGCCCTTCAAAGCAGAGGGTTGTCCTCTGACAGCCCTTCAGAGAGGAAAACATCCATTGTAAAAGAGGACCCAGATGCCCTAAGACTCTGCAAGAACGACCATGATATGCAAAAAAGCAATGTGGAAATGCTAACGTCTTCTTTTGTTAATTTTGCAACTTAGCAGGTGAGGAAAAGTTCCGTTTTTCATCCTCAGCTGACAAGCCCCATTGATATGTAGGTAGCAGTAAACTCCTTCTTTGCCTAAATGATGTTATTCAGAACCCCATTTCTTGTTTGCAATGTTCTAAAAACATTGGATTTTATTTTGAGAATAAAATGTTCTCTACATAAGGAGGCTGTTTGCATTAAATCAGTAAATCAGTGCGCCCAGGAACATGCATTAATGTTAATAAGTTCCTTTAGCATAATATCAGGGAAGATGGGATCATTTACTGGCTTTGTTAAAGTGGCTGTTTTTCCTTTCTTTTTTCAGAAAAATATATTCTCGTCCCTTCCCCCCTCTGGAAGGTTAACTTTCAAATACTTAATTTTGGTCACCTTAAATCCGTTGCTGTAGCCAAGTCTCACACTTTAGGCAGCTGTAGCTTTCCTAATAGTATTTCCTCTTCCTGCACTCTTAACTCCTTCCTCATTCAGGCTGTGTCTTATATAGGACAAGAAGATGTGGTCTCTTAAAACGTGGGTCTCTACTATGAGAATTATTGGATCAAATGGCCCAAAGGTGCTATTTCGCTTCTCATCCAAGAGCTGAAGAAACATAGAAACATAGAAACATAGAAGATTGACGGCAGAAAAAGACCTCACGGTCCATCTAGTCTGCCCTTATACTATTTCCTGTATTTTATCTTAGGATGGATATATGTTTATCCCAGGCATGTTTAAATTCAGTTACTGTGGATTTATCTACCAGGTCTGCTGGAAGTTTGTTCCAAGGATCTACTACTCTTTCAGTAAAATAATATTTTCTCACGTTGCTTTTGATCTTTCCCCCAACTAACCTCAGATTGTGTCCCCTTGTTCTTGTGTTCACTTTCCTATTAAAAACACTTCCCTCCTGAACCTTATTTAACCCTTTAACATATTTAAATGTTTCCATCATGTCCCCCCTTCCCCTTCTGTCCTCCAGACTATACAGATTGATGCTTGATTTATGCTTAAGACCTTCCACCATTCTTGTAGCCTGTCTTTGGACCCGTTCAATTTTGTCAATATCTTTTTGTAGGTGAGGTCTCCAGAACTGAACACAGTATTCCAAATGGGGTCTCACCAGCGCTCTATATAAGGGGATCACAAGAAGCTTCCTGGATGAGAAGCGAAACGTCTTCAAAGAAAAAACAAAAAAGTCCAGTTGCTTCCTGAAAAAGCACCTTTGGGAAAACCATGACCTGGATGACTGAGAGTCTCTAGAGACTATTGGATCAAATGGAGTGCAAGCCAATTTATGTGGGCAACAAGGCTGAACCTGGCTTGCCATCTGTCTGATCTTCCCCCACATGCCTTTCAATGGGCTGGAAAATATTTAGAGGACACCAAGCAGGGCATATTTACTGGTCATTCAAAGTTACAACGACACCGAAACAGTGACTTATGACCAATGTTCACACTTAAGACCAGGGGTGGGCAGCAAGCAGGACGGGGTGGAACGCAGTTCCACCAGTGGAAATTTATTTATTTATTGGATTTGTATGTCGCTCCTCTCTGAGGACTCAGGGCGGCTCACAACATAAATGAAGCTGTGTGCCCAGCTCCAGTTGACCATCCCACCCTCCCATCCTCCTCCTTCTCCTCCTCGGAAAGCAGCAGAGACCAGCACTGGCAGGAGTTGCAGGGAGCCCATTTTCTCTCCCATCTTTTCTCAACAACTGATTGGCACCCGTTCGCCTAGCTACCCAGCCTGAGGCAGGGGGTGACCCAGGAAGGAGAGTGCGAGAAACGCGAAGCAAATTGTCACACCAGAGAGCAACACTGGTGAGGTTGTAAGTCGAGGACTTAATAGTTCACTTGAATGATGATGATCATTCAAGCCACTCCCACCTGGTCACATGGCCTGAAAGCCACTCCTACCCAGTCACATGACCACCAAGCCACACCCACAAAATAAGCCACACCCACAGTATGGCAGTAAAATTTTTGGCTGCTCATTACTGCTTAAGACTATTATGGCATCTGCATGGTCACATGATCAAAATCCAGATACTTGGCAACAGATTCACATTTATGACGGTTGCAACATCCTAGGGTTATGTGATCACATTTTACAATCTTCTGACTAGCAAAGTCAATGGGGAAGCCAGACTCACTTAACACCGTGTTATTAATTTAAACAAGTGCAACGATTCATTCAACAAACGGAGCAAGAAAAGTCATAAAATGGGACAAAACTCATTTAACAAGTTTCTCACTTGGCAACATACATTTTGGGCTCAGTTGTGGTCGTATATCGAGAACTAATTGTACTGTCTTTCACTTCTGTAAAATCTTAGCTAGCAACTTCAAAGAAAACCAATTTTCAGGAAAGAGACAAAACTGAGGAGCGCTGGCTGCACTCAAAGTTTCCCAGCAAGACTCCAGTCTTTTCCAAATCTATTAGAATAGAATAGAATAGAATAGAATAGAATAGAATAGAATTTTATTGGCCAAGTGTGATTGGACACACAAAGGATTTATCTTTGGTGCATATACTATATGAATAAAATACATTCATTAAGAATAAAAGGATACAACACTTAATGATAGTCAAGGTTACTAATAAGCTATCAAATCGTACTAGTAAACAAGTAAAAACAATATAAATTGAAAGATACAAGCAGCATGGAATAGAAAAATAATAGTAATACAGTCTTAGTAAAGTATTTGACAGCATTGTGAGAATTAGTTGTCAAGCAGTTATGGCATTCAGGAAGAAACTGTCCTTGTGTCCAATTGTTCTGATGTGCACTATACTATAGTATCATTTTGAGGGTAGAAGTTGAAATTATTTGTGTCCAGGATGTGAGGGGTCTGTAGATATTTTCACAACCCTTTTTTTTGAGTTGTGCATCATCACTATTAGCTTTTAGTTGGATCTCTGACCCCCAATCCCAAAGCTGTGGGTGTTAGCCAGAGGAAGCTATTCCTCCACTGGTGAATTCTTCCGCTGAGGGAGAAAAGCACCAGACCCGATTATCTCAGGGACCGCCTTCTGCTGCATGAATCCCTGCGACCAGTTAGGTCCCACAGAGTGGGCCTTCTCCGGGTTCCGTCAACTAAACAGGGGGAAGAGCCTTCTCTGTGGCAGTCCCGGCCCTCTGGAACCAACTCCCCCCGGAGATTAGAATTGCCCCCACCCTCCTCGCCTTTCCTAAGCTCCTTAAAACCCACCTCTGCCATCAGACATGGGGGAACTGAGATATTCTTTCACCCTAGGCCTTTACAATTTATGCATGGTATGTTTGTTTGTATGTATGCTTGGTTTTACAATAAGGGTTTTTTAGTTGTTTTAGTATTGGATTTACATGGTGTTTTTTATTACTGTTGTTAGCCGCCCTGAGTCTACGGAGAGGGGGCGGCATACAAATACAATACATTGTTTTTTAAAGGATCTTGAGTCCCCCTCCCCCCACCCCTCGTACGATACACTTTCACTGCTTTGTTCCTGCCATTTGGGTGAGGCAGATCCTTAGGACTGACTTTCCCTCATGAAACAGGGCCTCGGGAGATTACCTCAGAAGGCAATATTTTTGAAGGCCTCCTTCCATAGGACCTCAACCATATGGTCCTAAAGGAGATGTTTATGGAATTAGAGGGCTGTGATGTGATGTGCTAATGCTCCTGCTTCAAAATCAGACTGAGCCTAAATGCTGTATCAGTCCAGTAAAACAAAGAAATGGGGGAAAATTGATGGAGATGTATAACAAAGAAGAGGAAAGCTGCAGATATCGAGAGGAAGTCTGTTGTGGTTGGCTCTGGCCCAGCTCCTGCCCCAAGGAATGTGGAGGTGGATGCAGGGGAAACATCAACATGTCATAGGCCTGTTTTATTGCCGACAGAGTCCGGTAGTGCAGTTTCCTCGGACGAAGAAGAAGATAGGGGTGACTTGGAAGAGGGGAGCTTGGCACACAGCCCAGGAAGCCAATCTCCATTATCTTCGGTCGATTCGAATGAGGAAGTGTTAGACCCACGCATGCGCAGAATTATGCATCGAAGAGACCAATTGAAGAAATATTACAGGAGATAAGAGAGGCCACCTGTGTTTGGGTGGGGCTCCAGTAATTAGAGCTGCTGATATAAATAGCAGTGTGCTGGCTTGGCCGTTGTGGAAGATTATCTGATCGTTGTTCTTCAGGACCGTGCCTTGCTGTTTCCGGACTTTGTTGATTTTTCATGACTTTGAAACCAAAGCAGAGCAAAGTGTGTGTATTTCACTTTGTGGAAGAAGGAGGGCTGTGACGTTCCTGCACAGCTGCTAGCTAAGTACTTAAGGACTGATTAAGAGGATTGTACAGACTACCAGGTTGTTTTGGGACGAGTGCTCTTTGCAATACAAAAAGAGTGCTTGGTTTCTTTTGAATTTTTGTGATAAAGAACATTGTTTTTGAACTTTCAAGTGTGTGTGTGTGTCTGAAATTTGTACCCTTGAATTTTCAGGAGACTCATACCATAGAGCCCGGCAGAACAAAGTCCAGTTATAAAAGCTTCTGAAATTACATATAGAGAAGCAGCTATATTAGCATTCTGCAGATGTCTCAGTTTCAGGATCTGGGTTTCTCCACCCATCTGCAGAGTTGCATTTCAGATCAGATCTAGCCTCTTTATCTATTCTAAAACATTTTCTTAGCAGGAAGAGGATGAGAGCTCCTGTGGAGTGTGTTCTATAAGAAAGTAACTCTGTCTGTCTGCGTGTGTACCCAGGTGCCTGTGTGTTTTCAGCTGAACAAATTTGGAGGATATTATTCACTCTTTTAAATACACAGGATAATAGTGATGTCACTTGTGACTCAGCCGCTAAATACTTCTACAACCTCGGGGTTCAATCATTTATACTGCTGCTGCTGCTGCTATTATTATTACTGTGATTGTTGTGACTATTTTTGCAATTGGTATTAGTGTTTTGTTTTTAATTCATGACTCCTTTAGGCCAAACTTGTTCCTTTTTTTCATCAGAGCCCTGTGATGAATTAAAGCATACAAAGCTTGTCATACAATATGCAGTGGTAACAGCGCGGAGAGAATCTTTGGGGTAGGTTTCCATAGAAACATTGACGTATAGCCTGGCTAGCAGGACATTGAGTTCCTTGAATGAGAGGCAGGTTTTTTTTTTTTAAAGGAGCTGTTAAATGACCGATGGCCGACAGCCAATCTAGCTAAGCCAGAGCCCTGGATCTGCCAGCAGGATGCAGCTTGAAAGCTGGAGGAGAAAAAGAGGGCTAGCTGTCAGGTTTAAAGGGAAGAACTAATTTTTTTAAAAAAATAGGGAAAACAGTTCTAGAACGTCATTTAAACCACTGAGCGGAAAGGATTCCAAATGTAAGGGCCAAAAACAACATGCGAGGCTGCAAAACCTCTGAGAGCCTTCACTTTTGTCTCCAAATGTTATGCCCCACCTTCCTTCCTTCCTTCCTTCCCTCCTTCCTTCCCTCTCTCGCTCCCTTCCTTTTTTTCTTTCTCTTGGAGGTTGTACTGCCATCAGGCATTTTGCTCAAGTGCTGCATATTAGTAAGAGAGAAACATCAGGACAGGGGACGGAAGGCACGCTGGTGCACTTATGCACGCCCCTTACTGACCTCTTAGGAATCAGGAAAGGTCAACAGTGGATAGTCTATGGGTAAAATTTTGGGGGTTAGATGATGATACTACAGAGTCAGGTAGTGAGTTCCATGCATCAACTACTCGGTTACTAAGGTCGTATTTCCTGCAGTCGAGTTTGGAGTGGTTTCCTTTAAGTTTGTATCTGTTGTGTGCTCGTGTGTTGTTGTGGTTGGAGCAGAAGTAGTCGTTAACAGGAAGAACATTGTAGCAGATGATTTTTTGGGGCTATGCTTAGGTTGTGTTTAAAGCGACATAGTTTTAAGCTTTCTAAGCCTAGGATTGTAAGTCTACTTTTGGCCTAAGGAAGAGTAACATTTGGGGACTGGAATGTATTGTAGTGCCTTGCATTCAAGACAATGAGATTGGACCCTAGGATTGTCGTTCTGGTTTTCTCTGGATATGGCAGAAATTAGAAGAAAAGGACTTGCTAGTTTTGTGAACTGCTTCTGGGGGGTTTTGGGGGGCCCTTAAGAGCAGCCTGGCAATAAGAGATGATGCAGGGAAATTTCCTTGGCATGGTTACACATTTCCACTCCCCACTCCCTCCAAAGCAGTTTGGAAGATGAACCGTGATTGCCTTTTTTTTCCTGCAGACACAGAAAACAAGCAATAAAAGAATCATTGCCCCACCTTAAAGTGCAGCCGAGAAGCAAGAATTCCTTCACTCCTAGAACATGGAGAGAGAGAGAGAGAGAGAGAGAGAGAGAGAGAGAGAGAGAGAGAGAGAGAGAGAGAGAGAGAGAGAGAGAGAGAGAGAGAGAGAGAGAGAGAGAATGGCTATGTACATCTTCCCTTCCTGCAGTGTGCATTTGTTTGTCACATGCAAAAAGGGGGGGGGGAATCAAAGTGGTTTCTATAAGGGGAAGCTGCAAAGCCACCTATTCTCCTGAAAGACTTGCTAAGGCAGCTGAAGTCCAGCAGTTGGGAGGTGAGATGAGATCCAAATTCCTGATATTAATGAAATAGGCGGTCCACAAGCTCATTCAATGGTACTACACCCCCTCCCCAATTTTGCTCCACAGGGTAGCCAGAAAAAGAAACAGATTTGGGTCTCAGAACAAGCTAATGTCCAGAGCAGAAATGCACGACCGGCGGCTTAAACCGCCGGCCGAAATTGCCTACGGAGCCGGGGGAATGGTGACGCAGCTCTTTTTGAGCTCTGAACTTCCGGGTTCCTTTGGAACCCGGAAGTTCGGCTTCTGGCAGCACGCCAGGGAAAGCGCGCTGCCTGCTGGATGGGGGAGGTCCGAGATCGCCCTATTTAAGGGCGATCTGAAGAGGACCTCCCCCTTCGTGGTCCTTGGCTTGGAAGCGAACACCCGCCCACCCTCCGCTATTAGCAGTGTGTCCTATGGAGGTTGCCGTGGGGCCGAATAGGAATTTTTTTGCGGCCTCCTCTTTAGAGGCGGCCGTTTTTTTGCCTATTCCACACTGGTGGTGCGGACTGGATTGGTTAGGGGGTGCGGCGCACTTAGATATCAGTATAGGCCTCCCTTTGGTCACTGGAGTTTGGCAGGTTAGGGGCGGAAATGGGCAATTAGAAGTGACTGCGCATGTTCCTTCGGGCATCCTTTAAAGGGTGATGGACCGTCTCTCTCCAGGAACTAGAGGTTGGAACAACTTCGGGGATTGGAGAGAGGATGTCCATGGGAATCACCGGATCCAATTTCCCACAGGGATTGGAGGGTGAACTCCTCCCACACGACGAAGGGGCGTGGTTTGGATCCAGGTGAAGGTGGCTACCTTCACCTGGTTCAGCAAGGAGTTTTTGCCCAATGTTGCCAAGGAATTTTCTGGTAGGAATTTCCACCCCGTTAGTTTTGGCCTCTGCAGGTCCTTAGTTCATGTTTGAATTTAAATATTTAAATTGACGTATTCAAATTTATTTAAATTTATGTTAATTTAATAAAATGACCCTTAATTAATCCACAACACATCTCAGCGTCTTTACTCCGCTTCCGGGGGGCAATTCTTATCTTGCCAAGTTCCAATTGTCATTGGTGTAGTTAGGAAGTGGTAAAAAGTGAGTGGTTTTATAGGGTTGTGGGGAGGAATCTGATTATAAGGATATTATTTCATGATGTGAATCTTCTTTGCTGGGTTTGGGAGAGTTCCTGGCCATTCTGCAGAGCAAGGTCTTGAGGTCTTGCCCTAATGATGATACCAAGATGAAAAAAACCCGTCAGGTTTTATGGTAATTTCTTGAGGAAAACTAATAAACAAAAGCCTTGTTAGCTTGGTGAGAAAGCTACCATTTTGACCTCTTGCCTGGCAGATCCTGAGCAGCGAAAACTTGCTTCGTACTCTGTGAAACCAACTCTGAACCAGACTTTTGGAGCCAGAATTTTGAAGGACTCCAAAGCTGAAAGGAGAGGGGGAAAAAGGAGGCTGCAATGCAGCCACTAGCTATGCACAGAGCTCTTCGTATCAACAGACGATCTGAAGGACTAGTGTTATGTTCTGCTAAAGGCAGTTCTCCTTTCTCCATGTAATAAGAAAGCATTTAGCCCACACAGTTTGCATTCCTCTCTAGACTTTTGTCACAGTATGAGGAAATCATACTGGAAGTGGAAGCAATGGAAGGTGTGATTCTCCTCCTCAACGTGTATAGGAATCCTAGGTATTTATTTGTTTGTTTGTTTAGCCAAGTACATACTGGTAGTATATAAAGATGTAACGATGTTTATATACATGATAGTAGTAAGAGAGAAACATAAGGACAGGGGATTCAATTCAATTCAATTTATTAGATTTGTATGCCGCCCCTCTCCGAAGACTCGGGGCTGCTCACAACAGTAATAAAAAACAGTATAACAATGGAACAAATCTAATAATAAAAATTATATAAAAACCCCAACAATTAAAAACCATACAACACATACATACCAAAATAGGATGGTAGGCACACTGCTGCACTAATGCACGCCCCTTACTGACCTCTTAGGAATCGGGGAAAGGTCAACAGTGGATAATCTAAGGGTAAAGTTTTGGGGGTTAGGTGATGATACTACAGAGTCTGGTAGTGAGTTCCATGCATCAACTATTCAGTTACCAAAGTTGTATTTCCTGCAGTCGAGTTTGGAGCAGTTTCCTTTAAGTTTGTATCTGTTGTTGTGCTTGTATGTTGTTGTAGTTGAAGCTGAAGTAGTCGTTGACAGGAAGGACATTGTAGCAGATTATTTTTATGGGCTATGCTTAGGTCGTAGTTCTAAGCTTTCTAAACCGAAGATTGTAAGTATTCTGGCATTTTCTGAGGTTCAGAAGTAAGGATCCACTTGGAGCTACTGCAAATCTTGGAGCTGCATCCCGCTTGGCTGTTCTCCTGCAAAAGTGACCCTGCAGGTCAGCTAAGGACTGATTCAGTTCCAAAAGCCTTCAGACATTGGCATCCATATCTGGGATTTCTATGGAATCAAGTGTTGTGGTTTTATCCTGGATCAGCCTGCAGAAAATACAGTACTGATTTCACAAGTCCAGAAAGAAAGTCGTCTTCTCACCAATTTTTAGCAATAATGAGGTTTACTGTGCAGATTGTAATTAGCTTAAATATGATGGAATTACATAAGTAACAAATCTATCCCAGGTAACGGCTATGATGATGATACAAATCCCTAGTGGTTAAGGGAGGCTCCCCCATCACCCACTTTAGTAAGGATTCTATCTTACCGTAGGCTGAAGATGGTCTATTTGGGGACAGAATGAACTAAATATAAGATTTTGTGATCATAACCTCTCCATCAAAGTGACCCCCAAATTATTTGTCATCCTTCACTACTGTTGGAAGAAATATCCTTCTGGCTTCAGTTCCATTTGAGGAGAAAGGCACTGGAAACATGGTGACTGCTTGAATTTCAGTTTGCATTCTGATTGGTTGTCAGACTCCCATGGGGCCATGCAGGGGCAACTCTGTAGGCCGTCCTGAGTCCCAGGCTTGGCTGAGCCTTGCTGGGTGATTATGTAATGAAGGGGCTTTGGGCAATTCCTATTTTGGCTTAATGGCTTTGTCCTGGTTTGGATCTTGAGTGAGGGCTCATCTCCTTTGTGTTGTAGGTAGGTTGGCACCAAAATATCTGCTGTTGGCAGAGGCTCTGAGTTTAGAAACATGTTTCTCCTTTATAATAGAAGAAAATACTATAATATTCTGCCTTTTTAATATTTCTTAGAATATTTCATTTTCCTAGGAGAGGGGTGGGTTCTACCATCCTACACAACCAACATATAATATAATCCAACCTATGCAACTAGAATGAGAGAATGCCTGACAATAGCTCCCCCTCCCCCTCTCTTCCCTGCCACCAGAGTTAGAGAGACTGGAGAAAATGGCCGACTGCAAAAAAAAAAAAAAGCTGACCTAATGTTATTTCCCAGTCACAACTTGCAAGAAGCTTTTAAATGGAAGAAGAAAGGCAATTTGGCTGCTAGAAAGCTTCTCATCCTAACAATAGCTGAACAACCACTTAGATTTTTTTTGGGAGGGTGGCAATGGAAATGAATGCACACCATAGAAACTAAATATATGTGGATGGAGAAGAGGCTGGCATGCCTTAATTTCTCTCCTCGGAGAGTGGCGGCATACAAATCCAATTAAATCTAAATCTAAAAATCTAAATATTTTGTGTGGAGAGATGATTTTTGTTGCTCATGTGGTGGGATAAGCCATGGAAGTGATCCTGGTGAGATGAGTGGCTATATGAATTGGATTAATTTTTGGACAAAAATATTCATTTGACCACATATTTGCACTCACCTCTTTGTCAGTTGTGTGTGTGTTGTTAGTTGCAGGACCGTGGAGCAGGGCTTTCTCGCTGAGCATATCCAGTCTAGGACGACCTACGGTAGATGCACACCTGTTGGTCAAAGCTAAGAGTTCTTCTCCTACTCCTACCCATCATTTACCACATTCATATTCTCCCGATCTTGTCTGGGATCGCTTAATGGTGCTTTCCACGTGATCTTAGCATTGGAGATGAGCAGAAGTGAAGAGGAATACAAATCAGTTTGTGAAAGATTGAAGAAACGAAATGCTGCTCCTAGAGAAGTGTAGCATATGAATTCTATAGAATACCGACATGAGTACGTACAGTACTCATCACACAATCACTCTTTTTCAGTGTCAAATTCTTCCTGGCGGGACCCACGGGAAGAGCCTTCTCTGTGGTGGCTCCGACCCTCTGGAACCAGCTCCCCCCAGAGATTAGGATTGCCCCCACCCTCCTTGCCTTTCGTAAACTCCTTAAAACCCACCTCTGCCGTTAGGCATGGGGGAATTGAAACATCTCCCCCTTGCCCATGTAGTTTTTGTGTATGATTCGATTGTGTGCTTGTTTTTTATATGTTGGGGTTTCTTTTTTTTTGGACTTTTTAACCTAAAACTGTAATTTAGATTGCTAAATATTAGATTTGTTACTATGTACTGTTTTTTACCATTGTTGTGAGCCGCCCCGAGTCTGCAGAGAGGGGCGGCATGTAAATCCAATAAATATAATCTAATCTAATCTTAACACCCTCTTTTTTGAAATAGGAACCAAAATGGATCTCTGTAAAGCAAAAGGAATCTATTATTTATTTATTTTTTTAATTCAATTTTTTTTAATGCCGCCCTTCTCCTTAGACTCAGGGCGGCTTACAACATGTTAGCAATAGCACTTTTTAACAGAGCCAGCATATTGCCTGCACAATCCGGGTCCTCATTTTACCCACCTCGGAAGGATGGAAGGCTGAGTCAACCTTAAGCCGGTGGTGAGATTTGAACCGCTGACCTGCAGATCTAGCAGTCAGCTTTAGTGGCCTGCAGTACTGCACTCTATCTACTGCGCCATCATACAACCGTAAAAGGTGTATTTAGGAATAAATGATATTTTATCCACTAACCCTTAAACTGTAAGCAGACTTGCTAAGGCATCCCTATAAAAGCTGGCACATCCTTATGATTTAGCAGTCTTTAAGCAGAAGGTGCATGACATATCAGTGCTTCATTGACAGCAGTGGTGATTTAATTTGGGAAGCACAGGTCAGCAAGTACAATGTCTAGCAGCAGAAATGAAGGATTAAGACATTTAGGCTTAGATGATTTGTTTCCCCTCTTATGAGTTCGGACTCCTATGCTAAAGCTTGTACAATCTTAAGGTGGGGAAAACACTCTGAGATGACGGTGTTGGATTTGAACTTAATGCATCTCATTGGAACTCTGTGACATAGAATTCCTTTCAAATCCATTTTGGCAAACCATCAAGAATTGACTTGGAGTTAACGCATAAGGACATTGCACTTTTACTATATAAATTCTAATCTTTCCAGATAATGTTTAGCAGGGTTGTAAGGAAATTGATGTATATCGCTATCATTCATGGCCATGCAATTAGTCCCTTTTTAGGCTGAAAATTTTTGAACAAATTTACAATGGAAACCAAGAGTCACTCACAACTACCTTGCTATTGATTTCTGATATCCAGCAGGGGAGAAACACAATATAGGCATTCCTCAACGTACGACCACAATTGAGCCCAAAATTTCTGTTGCTAAGGGAGACATTTGTTAAGTGAGATTTGCCTCATTCAATGACCTTTTTTTGCTACAGCTGTTAAGTGGGTAAGATGGCTGTTAAGTAAATCTGGGTTCCCCCATTGACTTCGCTTGTCAGAAGGTTGCAAAAGTGGATCACATGACCCTGGTCATAAGTATCAGTCAGGTGCCAATCACCCACGTTTTGATCACGTGACCATGGGGATGCTGTAATGGTTGTAAGTGTGAAAAATGTTCAGAAGTCACTTTTTTCAGTGATGTTGTAACTTGGAACAGTCATTAAGTGAACTGTTGTAAGTTGAAGACTACCTGCACATCCAAATAATGTCTCTGCTATGTTTTTGCACAATAGAGTTGTGACTGCAATTTAAGGGAAGCTGGCTCTGAGCTATAAAGTGCTCCATAGCACAGGGCCTCACTATTTGAGGGACTATCTCTTTCATTGTATCTGCCCCTCCAATAAAATCTGGCAGAGTGGGTGTTCCATTCTCAAACTGAAGCACAAAGGCTTCAGTCAGGTCCTCCATTCTGGAGGGAAAATACTGACTTCTGATTGGCTAGACCGGTGATGGTGAACCAATGGCACGGGTGCCACAGGTGGCACGTGGAGCCATATTAGCTGGCGCACAAGCTGTTGCCCTACCTCAGCTCCAGTGTCATTGTGTGTGCCAGTCAGCTGATCTTTGGCTCGCACAGAGGCTCTGGAAGGGCATTTTTGGCTTCCAGAAAGCCTCTGAGGGGATGGGGGAAGGCGTTTTTATCCTTCCCCAGCCCCAGGAGCCTGGGGAGGGTGAAATGCGACCCTACTGGGCCCACCAGAAGTTGGGAAACAGGCCATTTCTGACTCCAGAGGGCCTCCGGGGGGCAGGGGAAGCTATTTTCACCCTCCCCAGGCATTGAATTATGTGTGAGGGCACTTGCATATGTGTGATAGTACACGCCCACTTCAGCACCCGGGGGGAAAAAGGTCCACCATCACTGGGCTAGACTGTTTGGCAGCTCCCTATAAAAGGGCTGGGTGTCAGATGAAACCTTTGCTGGGTTGCAAGCAGTTGCCAAATAAAGAGCTATTGTTTTGAAGCCACTACTCTCTGCATCTTCCATTCAACCTACCTAACAATGAGCATGTCTAGGTCCTATTCTTAAAACAGTGTGATTTAATGGGACTGAGATGGCATGGCATACTTTCTTTGTTGTGCCACCTGTCCTCTAAAATAGTATTTCCCCCCCAAAACTAAAGTGACCAGATTTTCACAATGGTATAGAGGGACGCCATTCCCTTCCTCTCCCTCTCCCTCTTTCTTTCTTTCTCTTCCTCCCTCTCTCCCCCATTTTTTCAGCAAAGTAGGGCTCAGCAAAGGAGATAAATGGAGAATCCCTTTGAAGATCGTGCCCTGGCTGAGGGGAGGGGAGGAAGAAGAAGAGGGAGGGAGAAGGGGCTCATAAGCCCCCCCTCTCCCTCCTTCCCTCTCTCTCACTTTCACTCTTTCTCTCTCTTTCTCTTCCTCCCTCCCTCCCCCAAGCCGCTGAGACTTGTGAAACGCCTGGCTGTTTTGGCTTTCTCCTACCAGCTGCCAGCTCTGCCCCCCTCTTCAGGGAGGGGCTGGCTCAGCTGGACTTGGAGGCTCCCACCCGGATGTTATCCAGTAGGGGGTCTAGGCCAGTGAAGGCGGCATGATGGGAGGCTACCTGACCTGGCGCCTCTGATGACTGCGGCAGTGACTGTCACGCCGCTACCTCTGCCCAGTAGTTATCTTTTTAAAAAGCGGGACATTTTTCAAACGCCCCGGGACGCGGGACAAATTATCCAAAAATGGGACTGTCTCGCCAAAAGCATGATGTCTGGTCACCTTACCCATAACTCTCCCACCCAGTTAAAACTGCCCTGGCCCTGCCATCCTTTAAACAGGCTTTTACCCCTGTGACTGCATTAGGAAGTGGGTGCTGTGGCAAGAATTTTATTAATATATTTGGTACATCAATCTCTGACTAATCTCCTTCTTTGTTTTGCGTAATAGATTGGATTGCTTTTATCTTACATCTTGTCCAGAGTCACTGTGGGCTGGATGGCCTACAAACTTGATATATTCATTAATTAAACAAATAAATAAATCTTCTAAATGTTATATAAAGTGATGGGGTGTAAGAGATGTTTCAGTTCCTGCCGCTTGCTGCCCAATTTCCTATTGCAAAGATTGGAATGCAATGTGTTTCTATCACTGACGTGATTCTGCACAGTCTTGTTATCCATGGATTTGCATAACTTGAGTCAATAAATAGGTCACTAAACACACAATTGAGCAGCACTTTCTCTAAGATTACGCACCCACGCAGTGCCTTTGCAATGTAAGAAGTGAGTGGTCCGGGGACAGTACTATCACCCAGAAACCCAGTAGACACCCTCCTTCACCAAGATGGTGAAAAAACTATGCAGAGACGTGAAGCCAGTATACCCTTAGACTGTCCATGGTTGACCTCTCCAGACTCCTAAGAAGTCCAGGTCTGGAGAGGTCTGGAGACCTCTCCAGACTCCTAAGAAGGGACGTGCAAAAATGCACTAGAGTGCCTTCCGACCCCTGTCCTGTTGTCTCTCCTTTATCCCATATATCTCCTCTTCTATCCCTATATTGCCCACAAGATCATATGCTGCAACGTCCTGCCTGTCGGCGACTACTTCAGCTTCAACCACAACAACACAAGAGCACACAAAAGATTTAAACTTAATATTAACCGCTCCAAACTTGACTGTAAAAAATATGATTTCAGTAACCGAGTTGTTGAAGTGTGGAACTCATTACCGGACTCCATAGTGTCATCCCCAAACCCCCAACACTTTACCCTTAGATTATCTACGGTTGACCTATCCAGATTCCTAAGAGGTCAGTAAGGGGCGAGTACAAGTGCACTAGAGTGCCTTCCGTCCCCTGTCCTATTGCTCTCCTATATCTCCTATACCTTTCTTCTATTCCTCTATCTCTTCTTCTATTCTTTCATTGATATGTTCTGTTACTATATCTTCTTTTCTATTATTTCTTAGATATATTTTACTATGAGTATCTTCTCTATAACCTTCATCATGTATTTTACTATGTGTATATAGATATATACCCACTAAAACCCTCATTGTGTATTGGACAAAATAAATAAATAAATAAAATAAATAAATCTTTCTTCTATTCTCTCATCAATTTATTTTATCCTATATTCTCTCTTCTATTCTTTCGCTAATTCTATTTCCTCGAAGTTGTCCTCTATTACCTTCATTGTGTATTATTGTGTATTGGAATAAATGAATGAATGAAAGAAATAATAAATAAATGAATGAATGAATGAATGAATGAATGAATAAATAAATAAATAAATAAATAAATAAATTCCATCTGCTTCTTAGCCACTTCCAAGCAGCCTCCCCCCAAAAATACATCTGACCTTGTAAGCAAGATGATTCAGTGAGATCTACTGCAACTGGTCTAGAAGAAGAAGAAAGCAAATGACCTGATGCCAATTCTAATATAAGGGGATTAACGCACACCCAAAACTCTGTTTCCCATTTTGTGCATAAATAAATTAAAGAATGTACTGTATACTGAAGTCAAAAAGAAGGCTGTGAAAAAAGGAACAATATACCTGAGTAAGATCATTGCTAGGTTTCGGTGTACAGTGATCCCTTGATTTTCGCGGGGGTTACATTCCAAGACCTCCCGCGAAAATCGATTATCCGCGATATAGTGGTGCGGAAGTAAAAACACCATCTGCGCATGCGCGCCCTTTTTCCATGGCCGCGCATGCGCAGATGGTGGAGGCGGGGACCGATGAAAGTGCAGAAGCCGAAAAAGATTGCTTTGAATGTCGGCTGCCCCCGCCCCCCCAGCACCCGCTCGCCCGCCGTTCACCGCTCGCCCGGCCGCTCTCTCTCTCGCCGCTCGCCCGTTCGCTCGCCCGGCCGCTGGCTCGCTGCTCGCCCGGCCACCCGCCGCTGGCTCGCTGCTCGCCCGGCCACCCGCCGCTGGCTCGCTGCTCGCCCGGCCACCCGCCGCTGGCTCGCTGCTCGCCCGGCCACCCGCCGCTGGCTCGCTGCTCGCCCGGCCACCCGCCGCTCACTCGCTGCTCGCCCGGCCACCCGCCCTTCGCCCGCCCTTCGCCCGGCCACCCGCCCTTCGCCCGGCCGCTCGAGAGCAAGAGGGGGAGAGATAGAGAAAGAGAGAGAAGGGAAGAAAGAAAGAGATGAGAGAGGGAGGAAGAGAGTGTGAGAGAGGAAGAAGCAAGAGAGAGAGAAAGAAAGATGAGAAAGGAAGGAAGAGAGTGAGAGAGAGGAAGAAAGAGAGAGAGAGAAGAGTGGAAGGAAGAGAGAAAGAAATGATAGAAAAAAGGGGAGAAAAAAAGAGAAATGAGAAAATGATTGAAGCAGAGAATGACAGGAAAGAAAGAGACAGAGAAGTGACTCTTGGTGATGACGTATGACGTCATCGGGTGGGAAAAACCGTGGTATAGCAAAAAAAAACTGGTGTATTTTTTAATTAATATTTTTTGAAAAAACGTGGTATAGCGTTTCGCAAAAATCAAGACCGCGAAAATCGAGGGATCACTATACTGTATTATGTAAATATGACTTGTGTAATAGAAAAGAAGCACTGTCAGAATTGTACTACAGACACGTCACAAAATTGTCCAACTTTTTTTTCAATGTTTTGTTTGTCACGTATGTGTTTTGTTTATAAATAAAGTTTATTTTTAATTTAAAAAGAGAGAAGGCTGTGGAAATATCTACAGACCTCTCAAATCCTGGACGCAAACTGCTTCAACTCCTACCCTCAAAACGATGCTATAGAGCATTGCACACCAGAACAACTAAACACAAGAACAGTTTCCCCCCCGAAAGCCATCACTCTACTAAACAAATAATTCCGTCAACACTGTGTATTTCCTAAGTCTGCACTACTACTAATCTTCTCATCGTTCCCATCACCCATCTCCTCCCAAAAATGACTGCATGACTGTAACTTTATGGCTTGTATCCTTACAAGTAGCTTGCAATACTGCACTCTAACCACTGTGCCAGCTAGGTTTGGCAAACCATATTTTAGCTTAGCAAGTTACATGGATCCAGGCAATGCTCAGAATAATATTATGTTCGGCAGTGGGAAATTTAATTTAGCTCTTCAAACCTGGAGACCATCCTATGCTTAATCATACAGAACATATAAAATAATAGAATTGGAAGAAACTTTGGAGGTCTTCTAATCCAACCTCCTGCTCAAGACTATGCCAGTGATGGCGAACCTATGGCATTGTGGCACATGGAACCATATCTGCCGGCACACGAGCTGTTGCCCTAGCTCAACTCCAGCACACATATGTGCACCAACCAGCTGATTTTCAGCTCGCACTGAGGCTCTAGGAGGCATTTTTGGCTTCCGGAGGCCCTTCAGGGCGGGTGGGAGAGGGTGTTTTTGTCCTTCACAGGCTCCAGAGAAGCCTCTGGAACCTGGAGAGGGTGTAAAATGGGCCTACTGGGAAATGAGATGTTGGGAAATGGACTGCTTCTGGCCTCCAAAGTGCCTCCGGGGGGGGCAGCGTAGGCAATTTCCCCCCTCCTCAAGCACTGAATTATGGGTATGGGCACTCGCGCAGGTGCGATAGTGTGTACACATGCACTTTCGTCACCTGAGGGAAAAAAGGTTTGCTATCCCTGCCCTATACTATTTCAAACAAGTGGCTGTTCAGTCTCTTCTTAAAAGCCTCCACAACTTGTGAAGGCAAGATGTTCTACTGGTTAATTGTTCTTGCTGTTAGAAAAATTCCCTTTAATGCTAGGTTGCTTCTGTCCTTGATTAGTTACCATTCATTGCTTCTTCTCCTGCCCTCTGGTGTCTTGAAAAATAGCTTGACCCCCCTCCTCTTTGTGGCAGCCCCTCAAATATTAGAGAACTGTTACCATGTCCCCACTAGTCCTTCTTTTCTCTAGATTAGCCAAACACATGTTATGTACCCTGTAATAATATGTTAATGTACATTTGAATTAGCTCATTTACATAGGCCACCCGTGATTGGTTGCTTCACAGGTGGGAAAATCCAAACGGCTGTCATAGCCGCGCCTACTGGAATGGTAGCCCTTTAAATAGAGATGCCACACGGCGCGACTTAGACTTTTGCCGCGGACTTTAAACTGTTGCCTGTTGCCGTTACTTTGTTACGAAGCCGGTTCCTAATAAAGATGAATTCAGCAACACCGCGTGTTTCCTTAATTCCAATGTAACACTGAAACCGTTATTCATATGTTTTAGTTTCAGGCCCTTAATCACCCGAGTTCCTCTTCTCCACGTTCTTTCCAAAGTCTCAACATCTTTTTAATAATGTGGTGGCCAAAACTGGATGCAGTATTCCAGATATCATCTTACTAAGGTTTTATTAAGCAGTACTAATACTTCACACAATATGATTCTATTCCTCTATTTATGCTTGCAGAAGCATGGTGGCTCTTAGAAGGGCAGGTCATTGATACACACCTGATTTCCCCCTCCCCCCTACAAATATTAGCAGGCTCCACTCTGCAGACCTCATTACTGTTCGGATCTCTCTTCGTGCAGTCCCGACTGTTCAGAAGTGATAGGTATAAAATTGCAGAATTCATAGAGTCAGGCGTCCCTTTGAAATCCTCCGTTGTATGCCTATAGCAAAAGCAAACATCTAGGGAAGCATTTATTGAGACCCAGGAAGGATTTGGCAGAGGAGAACGTTATAGAAACGCCGCAGCTTTGCAAAACCCATTGTAGATTTTGACTTTATCTCTGATCTCATTGATTTCTGTAATCACACAGTAACACCTGCGCATGCAGGTTTAAACTCTGCAACCCCTCTCCCCCTGCCCTTGCCCATGTAGCGCTACCATTCTCTCTAAAAAACAGTCAGGTATATTGTGAGTTTTTGGGCTTTTAAAAACTGTGGGCAGCAGGATTATTTGGGCTTTTCCACAGAGGTGAGGCATTAGTAGCAAACAATGGCTGATTTTTAATAACCCTGAGGAAGGGAGAAAATGCTTGATACATAGCAAAGTGGTGGTGGGGGGAATAAAAATGGAAAGGGGAGCTGGGAGCAGGGAACAATGCCTTGCATGGCATTGGACCAGAGGACCTCTGGAACCGCCTGTTACCGCACGAATCCCAGCGATCGATAAGGTCCCACAGAGTTGGCCTTCTCTGGGACCCGTCGACCAAACAATGTCGTTTGGCGGCTCCCAGGGGAAGAGCCTTCTCTGTGGCAGCCCCGGCCCTCTGGAATCAACTCCCCCCGGAGATTAGAACTGCCCCCACACTCGTCTTTTGTAAATTACTAAAGACCCATCTATACCGCCAGGCATGGGGGAGTTGAGACACCTTTCCCCCAGGCTTTTTTTTTAATATAGATTTATGTTTGGGTATGTATATGTTGTTTGCTTTTTAAAATATGATAGGGTTTTATGTGCTTTTTAATATTAGATTTGTTTTCGCTGGAATATTGTTTTTATTATTGTTTGTGAGCCGCCCCAAGTCTTCAGAGAGGGGCAGCATACAAATCTAATAAATAAATAAATAAATAAATAAATAAATAAATAAATAAATAATTTTTTTTAAAAAATGCTGAAGAAGAAAGGGAGGTTGCTCAGTAGTAGAACATAGATTTTTGCAAGCCAAAAACCTGCTATTGAATGTAAACAGTCCAAATAGGTAGATGTCAGCTTCCTATGTCTATAATATAGTAAAATTAGACGTTTTCAGCAGCTGTAACGACATTTTTGTGCTGTATTCCTTCAAAGATAAACTATTAGGATCATACAGATGGTGAGTAGGGTTGAAAGTCGAGATGTTTGGGGTAAAAAACAAAAATTGGCAACTCCACCCCTACTCTAAAATCCATTTTGACTGGGCTCATGACATGGTTTTGTTGTGGCCCATTTGTGTCCTGCGCAATTAGCAATGGATCCAGAGGATTCAGAGACAGTGGAGGTGTGGTACAAGCAGCCTGCATTCCTGGCACCTGGGACTGACAGCAAAGAGGCTGAAGAGCAACCAGGACCTTCTGCACCTCCTGAGATGAGTGACCCAGGAGAAGAGGAGGAGACTCTTCTTGATGCTAGGATTTGCAGGGCCTATAGGAGGCAAGAGTGGTTACTCCGGAGGAGGCTTCCTTGTGAGAAGCACTGCTGGCTACTGGGCCATGCCCTCAGACTATTTAAGGAGGAGTCACACAACACTTTGCTGCAAAGGACAATGCAGTTCATTCCAGAATCTTGTTGTAGTTCTTGTCTCCGACTTGTGTTTTAAAAGAACCACATTCTTGTTTGCATTAATTATTATTTATTTATTATTTATTTTATTTATTACTTAGATTTGTATGCCGCCCCTCTCTGAAGACTCAGGGCGGCATACAAATTAACTCTGGGATTCCAGCTAACATCTGTAAGTCTGCGATATGGAACTTTGCTACAAACTAGTAATTACTGTTGTATTCACCTATTCTTGGGACCCTGGCCAGCTGCTAAGATATTATAATCAGCGTGGTGAAGCCTTTGTTAGATTTTACTCTCTTTTTAAAAAGACTCAAACTGCTAAGACTTTGGTTAGCAGTAAAACCTTTAGTACAGAATCTGGTGGTGTTCATCTTATTTTGGGGGGCTTGACGCTGGGACAGAACAGGTTTGTGACTAACTAAATTTTGTAGGTTTACATACAGTAAATTATAAATCAGATTTTTAAAAATCTTGCAGACTAAATCTGCATATGTCACTCTAGATCAAACCAGGCAAGCTACAGCAGGGCTGATCTTTCTCTCTCTCTTTTTTCTGTCATCTGATGCTCCTTTCTTCTGCTTTCTACTCTTCATCAACCTCCTTTTGGTCTACAAATAAATATGAAAATAAACAATAAATCATACCAAGGGTCCCATGAAAATAGAAAGGTGTCAGCAAATGACTCGTAACTAGGCTCAAAGAAAGATCTAAGCCTAGGGTCTGCAGCATAAAATGAAAGTGGGCAAATCTACTTCTCTGAGTGCAAGAGGTTTAAAAGCAGGACATGTGGGGAGAGGAGGACCAGTATGTTGCATGTGATTGACATTGGCAGTGGCCCATGGGAGGAACTGCCTCTGGCACTGCCGATCCATGCCTGTTTTCAGGCAGTCTAAAGGGCCAGGCCCAGAGCAAGAACACTGTGCTCAGCTCAAGCCTGCTATATTCTGCATTGCAAGCAATGAGCTTGAATAAATAAGCAGCTCCTTCAGCGGCTCTCTGGCAATCTAGCACATGGAGCTAGCAGAGAATGAGAAACAATCAGCATCTCAAAGAGCTCCAAAAATAGATCAGGGTCAGGCACAAACATAGTCATGAAATTATTTGTCCTTGATCTCCACAGTACGGCAGATGCAAAGCCAGGCCTTCGCTTCCATTCTGCCACCTGATCTTCTAGCCTATTACAAATGTGTTGCTTTGTCTGCATTGTAAGTGTATAAGCAAGGAACACAATGCCTTCTTCCAAAGGAAAATAATAGCCCCGAATTTTCCCTTTGTTCCTTGCTTGACATTTTTCATGTTGTGCTGGTTAAACTTGGTTGCTTAAAATCAGCCTGGAGCTTCCAGACTACGGCTCCCATCACCCTCTGGCTGGGATAGTAGCAGGGGAACGATGGGAGTTGTACTTCAAAATATTTAGAAGGCATCATGAAAGGGAAGTGGACTCTTAAATTCTTCTGATCTCCTCCTCCCCCTCCTCCTCCTCTTTCTTCTTCCTCCTCCTCTTTTTTCTTCTTCCTTCTCCTCTTCTTCCACCCCCTCTTCTTCTTCCTCCTCTTCTTCCTCCTACTCCTCTTCCTCTTCTTCTTCCTCCTCCTCTTCCTCTCCTCCTCTTCCTCTTCCTCTTCCTCTTCTTCTTCTTCTTATTATTATTATTATTATTATTATTATTATTATTATTATTATTATACTTACATGTATAATCATGCTATCCAGCCCAGATTGAAAGAAAATGTTGGTGTTTTTTTTTAAAAGGAGGACACAAATCTGGCACAAATTACAAATTGATGTGAGCACAATGTGATGGGGGTGGGGATTTGCTCACTATCATTGTTGAGAGAAGCATTTTTTTCCTGAAATGTTTCTTCACATGGAAAATGGAGAAAATGTGTACTCTAAGGGCAACCCGATCCATCTCCACTAACTGCAATTGGCAGTTTTAGTTAAAGGTAGGGCTAACTATGGTCACAATGATTTCTTTCTAAACAACACAGCCTCTTAAAAGACACCACCACCAAAATGATTGCCTCCTCCTAACTATTATTTGCCAGGGAAGGGGGGGAAATAAAAGAGGGAAATTGGGTGGCCAACTTGCCAATTTTTTGCTTTATCTGCCATTTCAGGATCTCCAGCAAAAAGAAGACTGTCCTATCAGACCATAGCAGAGGGAGCAATTGATCTCTTATCTGTTTAGAATACTGGTTCCTATAGAACAGTGTTTCCCAACCTTGGCAACTTGAAGATATCTGGACTTCAACTCCCAGAATTCCCCAGCCAGCATTCGCTGGCTGGGGAATTCTGGGAGTTGAAGTCCAGATATCTTCAAGTTGCCAAGGTTGGGAAACACTGCTTTAGAAGACAGCGTGGATGCATCTACCAACAAAGGACCTTGCAGATGCTGCTGAAAATGGGTTTTGTTGACATATTGTGCTTCCTCTGAATTACCTTGTTTCTTGCACAGTAATGTAATGTAAGGGAGGAAAGCTTGTGTGAGTGTGTATGTGAGAGAGAGAGAGAGAGAAAGAAGTAAGGGATGAATGTGGAAGATTAGCTTTGCTTTAACCAAAAAACAAATCGGCTCAGATGAAGACAGCAGCACATGGCAGCAACAGTGAAAAATCTGAAACAGTAGTTTGCTGAAGAACCACTGGCTGGGGAAAGGCACAGCTGTTAAGAAGTGAATCATATATAAGCAAGGCTCACACAATACCTATGAGCAAAATTTTATTTTATTTATTTATTTATTTATTTATTTATTTATTTATTTATTTATTTATTTATTTAGTTAGTTAGTTAGTTAGTTAGTTAGTTAGTTAGTTAGTTAGTTAGTTAGTCCAATGCACAATAATACACAATGAAGGTTATAGAGGTTATACTCTAGTAAAATATATTAGAGAAAGAATAGAAGTGAAAATTTAGGAATAGAATATATCAATTAGAGAATAGAAGGGTATTATGAGAGCAGTATAAGAAGAATAGAATAGAAGAATAGTAGATACGATATAGGAGATATAGGAGAGACAATAGGACAGGGGACGGGAGACACGCTAGTGCACTTATGCACGCCCCTTACTGACCTGTTAGGAATCTGGAAACTTTCAAGATGGCGATTTAGACGGATGCTTAGTAAGAGAGTGGGAATTCTAGTTTGAAGAAAAACATTAAAAAACATTGGAATCCCGGTGCTAGAGTTACTAGCTTAGTTAGACAGATTTTCAGTACCATTTAACTGATTCAACTATATCCAGAACCTACAAACAAACAAAAACTGTCCAGCCACTGTTCTGCCGGGCTATATGGTATGAGTCTCCCGAAAATTCAAGGGTACAAATTTCAGACATACACACACTTGAAAGTTCAAAAATAATGTTCTTTATCACAAAAATTCAAAAGAAACAAAGCACCCTTTTTGTATTGCTAAGAGCACTCGTCCCAAAACAACCTGGTAGAATCCCCTTAATCAGTCCTTAAGTACTTAGCTAGCAGCTGTGAAGGAACGTCACAGCCCTCCTTCTTCCACGAAGTGAGACCCCCACACTTTGCTCTGCTTTCATTTCAAAGTCGTGAAAAATCAACAAAGTCTGGAAACAGCAAGGCACTGTCCTGAAGAAACAATGATCAGATAATCTTCTACAACGGCCAAACCAGCACGCTGCTATTTATATCAGCAGCTCTAATTACTGGAGCCCCACCCAAACACAGGTGGCCTCTCTTATCTCCTGTAATATTTCCTCAATTGGTCTCTTCTATGCATAATTCTACACCTGCATGGGTCTAACACTTCCTCCTCCAAATCGACTGAAGATAATGGAGATTGGCTTCCTGGGCTGTGTGCCAAGCCCCCTCTTCCAAGTCACCCCCACCTTCTTCTTCGTCTGAGGAAACTGCACTACCTGACTGTCGGCAATAAAACAGGCCTATGACATGTTGCTGTTTCCCCTGCATTCACCTCCACATTCCTTGGGGCAGGAGCTGGGCCAGAGCCAACCACAAGAGCCACGAGGAATCTGAGATCTACCGGACAAAGGCAAGACATCCTAAGAAGTCCGAGCCATCAGTACTCCAAAATACTGTAAGAATAGTGCCTTGGCATAATGTATGAACCCAGCCAATTCCAACTGCAGCAAACCTAGTTAATAATAGTTAAGAACAATGCATGAAGCCAGGTAACTTTTCCCAAATGAAGAAAAGGGGACATTGGTCTGCTCTGAGCAGGAAGCCACAGAGAGGCCTAGATGAGATTGCAAGAAGATCCGAAGAAACACATATTGAACTTTTAAATCCAGGCTTTGATCTAAGTGTTTCTAGGGTTTTATTCATCTCAAACCAGATGTAACGGGAAAATATATTGCATTAGATGAGGATGGAGCAGCCACAACTTCTGAAGGATTGAGTCCTTCAAAAGGATTGAGTAATTCAAAAGGATGTAAGTCCAATGCATGGTATTAACAATTAATAATTTGGAGGAATAGAAATAAAATACCACTGGGGGAGGGCTGTTTGCCTTCGCTGAAGCTAGAGTGAATAAGGAGGAAGACTATGTATAACTGTATACAGTGGTACCTCTCCTAAGAACGCCTCTACTTGCGGACTTTTCTAGATAAGAACCGGGTGTTCAAGATTTTTTTGTCTCTTCTCAAGAACCATTTTCCACTTACAAACCCAAGTCTCCGAAACTGTAACAGGAAAAAGCGGGGAGAAGCCTCTGTGGGGCCTCTCTAGGAATCTCCTGAGAGGAAAGAGGGCCGGAAAAGGTGGGGAGAAGCCTCCATGGGGCCTTTCTAGGAATCTCCTGGGAGGAAACAGGGTCTCCACCCTCCCTGTGGTTTCCCCATCACACACATTATTTGCTTTTACATTGATTCCTATGGGAAGAATTGCTTCTTCTTACAAACTTTTCTACTTAAGAACCTGGTCATGAAATGAATTAAGTTCATAAGCAGAGGTACCACTGTATCATGTGTGCTTATCTCTCCAAAAAACTCTCTGAAGGTTGTTTATGAGGAAATACCTGTAATATTTAATGGTTGAATTAGCTTGGTCTTAAGCATTAGGTGCATTTATTTATTTATTTATTCTTTGTCCAATATACAATACATATGGAATAAAATAGACATTAAGTAATATATATAGGGATAGTAAGTAAAAAAGAAGAGGAGTGGATGAGAGGGAGAGAATATATAGGATATATGAGAAAAGGAAAGGTAATTGGACAGGGGACGTTAGGCACATCAGTGCACTTATGTACGCCCCTTACTGTCCTCTTAGGAACCTGGAGAGGTCAATCATGGAGAGTCTAAGGGAGAAATGTTGGGGGTTGTGAGTAGACACTATACAGTCCGGTAATGAGTTCCACGCGTCGACGACTCGATTGTTAAAGTAATATTTTTTACAGTCAAGTTTGGAGCGGTTAATATTAAGTTTGAATCTGTTGCATGCTCTTGTGCTGTTGCGGTTGAAGGTGAAGTAGTCGTTGACCGGAAGGACATTGCAGCATATGATCTTGTAGGCAATACTTAAATCGTGTTTTAGGCGCTCGCAATTCTAAGCTTTCAAGACCTAGGATAGTTAGACTGTTTTCGTAAGGTATTCTGTTTCGAGTGGAGGAGTGAAGGGCTCTTCTGGTGAAATATCTTTGGACGTTTTCGATAGTGTTGATGTCTGAAATGTGGTGTGGGTTCCAGACAGATGAGCTGTATTCGAGGATGGCTCTTGCATAAGTTTTGTAGGCTCTAGTCAGTAGTGTGAGATTGCCAGAGCAGAAGCTACGTAGGATCAGGTTAACAACTCTGGAAGCCTTTTTGGCGATATAGTTGCAGTGGGCTTTAGCACTTAGGTCATTTGATATTAGTATTCCAAGGTCTTTTACTGAATTTGGGTTGGCTGTGAGGGTTTGTTTATTCCGTTCATATATGAGGTTTGGATTCTTTTTGCCAATGTGGAGGGTAGAGCATTTGTTGGTTGATATTTGAAGTTGCCAGGTGTTAGACCAATCTGAAACAAAGTCAACGTCTTTTTGGAGAGTGAGTGTGTTGTCAGTGGTGTTGAAAAGTTTCACGTAGTCGGCAAAAAGCACACAGTTGCTTGTGATATTATCGCAGAGGTCATTGATGTATAGGATGAAAAGGGTAGGACCTAGTACGCTGCCTTGGGGAACACCACTTTTGACAGGGACGGGGGTGGAAATGGCGCTTCCAATTTTGACGACTTGTTGCCTGTTTGACAGGAATGCAGTAATCCAGTTGTGTAGGAGTCCTGAGATGCCATAGGCTTTGAGTTTTAGGAGACGTTTGTCGTGAACCACTGAGTCGAAGGCTTTGCAGAAGTCAATATAAATTGCATCGATGGATTTTCCTTGATCAAGGTGGGTGGTCCAGATATTTTTGCAGTGAAGTAGTTGTAGGTTGCAGGATAGTTTGTTACGGAATCCAAATTGTTTGTTTGAGAGTAGGTTATTAGATTCTAAGTGTCGAGTGATTGATTGGTTTATAATTGATTCCATGATTTTACAAGGTACGCAGCATAGTGATATTGGTCTGTAGTTGTCAACTAGTGATGAGTCTCCTTTTTTGAAAATGAGGATGACTACTGCTTTTGACCACAGTTTGGGAAGGGTGCTGGTCCTGAATGATTTTTGGAAGATAATGCTTAGGGGTTCAGCTATGGCAGAAGAAAGTTTTCTTAGGAAGTAAGCACAAAGACCATCTGGACCGACAGATAGGGAAGGTTTGAGAACACGGATTGCTTTTTCAATGTAGTCTATAGTGAAGATGGTTTGGGTTAGGTTTTTTAATGAGTTTGGAGTGCGAGTTGCGAAGAAGGGGGATGAGCCGTTACTGTTAACAAAAACAGAGCCAAAAAAGGAGTTGAAGAGGTTAGCTTTGGATGGGTCATCAAGGTATTCTTTGTTATTGTGTCCTACGAGAGGTGGAATAGGTCTGGAGTCATTGTGTTTGTTGTTGACGAAGTTGTAGAAGGCACGGTTAGATTTGGTGTGTAGGAGGTTTTCCTCTTGTTTACTGTGATAGTTGAGACATTCTGCTTTTATTTGTTGGCATATGCTTCTGTAGCGGCTTTTAAAGTTGGTTACTGGGCCTTTTTTGTTTCTACGCCAGAGGGATCTTTTTTTGGTTTGTAGTTTCTTGATCAAGACAGGTACGTTATTTTTTCGTTTTCTTCTGGGAGAGGTGAGTGGTACATGTAGATCTATAAGTCTATTAATTTGGTATAAGAACACATTGTAGAGGTCGTCAATGGTGCTGCAGTTAGAGAACAAGGATTGCCAATTAATGAGTGAGAGATTGGCGTCTATGAGTTCGTAGTTGGCTTTCCTGAAATTGTACTTAGGTGGTGTGTTGTTCAGTTGAGTGATATGATGGTGTACGTTTAGGTTGAAGTTGATCATACTACATATTTTCTACCCTAAGTAGAAAATCCACATTTGTAGCAATGGTGTGAGGGAAGATTATGTGAGAAATGGGAAAAAAGAAAGAGAGAAGACCAAAAGCCCCAAGATATCCCTCCCCACAAAAAAACCAACAAGGAGTGGAAGGAAAAATGGGAGACAATGCACATTTCATTTTATTCGGCAGGCTTTAATCAATGAATCTTCACCCAACAAGCTAAGCTAAAACTTGATGGCTATGCAAAAGAGATCATCCCAATCATTACAATGTATGATCCTACACATATTTTGCTAACAACTTGCTTCACCAAATCATTGTTTAGTGTGCTGGTTCAAAGCCAGCCACAATATTTTAAAATAAAAGGCCACCTGTTTACCGCAAGGAAGGTCTGGTCTAGCTGAAATGAGAGATAAAGGCTGGATGAATTCAGTGGTAATTTCATGACCATTTCTAGTTTGGGGGTGGTTTGGTGCTGCCTTTCCTTGGTATTTTTTAAAAAATGTTTAACTTTCCATTTTAGTCCAGAGCCTTGGGATTTCTCAGCAACATGATAATTAAATAGGGTGGGTTTTTTGGCATAGTTTAGGAATAGATTTGTCCAAAATAAATATTTTGGTTTTTTTTTTTCCATTCAGAGATTCTTTCTCCCCACCCCACAATGCATGGATGCAATCTGCTTTCTTTGGAAGCACTGTATTAAGGATGATCCAGAGTTTATGTCCTTAAACAATATTGGAACACTCCAATCCCCAAAATACAGCTGCCAGCCATAAATAAACAAATCAATAAATGGGCTAAAAATAATACTGCATAAGGCATCTTTAATTTGCACAGGTGTGACTGTTGAAAAAATTCAACAAAACAAGCATGCATACCAGCACACCCACCCACACTGCCCACCCACCTAATTGCATTTCTTGCCCGTATTCTATGGTGCATCTGAGATGCTAGAGCCATAGTGACAGTAGGTGGTGCTATGGGAGTGCCCACGGAGACACAAGGACATCATTGTTTTCAGCAGCAACAAAAACTGACAGCTGGGATGAACCTTCCTGCTGCTCAAGGGCTTGGTGATGGAGGAGATTTGGATCCCATGCTTTGAGGACCCTTCTGGAATTCCCAGGCAGACAAGCCCAGTCACTGGCAGAACCATTTCTAGGGAATTTTTCCATACTAGAGAGTGCATCTGTTCCTTCATAATTCTGCAATATTTGGGGAACAAAACAGTAGTCTAGAAGAATTAAAATAGACAGTTCTTCTTAGACCATTGAAAAGCAAGTATTTTTGTTTCTTCCTGACAGTTCTTTTTTAAGCCACTGGACGGGGTCTAAATTATGGAAAATATGTGGAGATGAGCTTTGGCTTTGAACCAAAGGAGGGTGATTGGAAGGAGGAGAGAATTAGCATTGTTCTGCAAATTCTCATGAAAGAGCAGGCTGAAGATTTCTCACAGATCAAGAACAGCATTATAAGCTAAACTGTGACTAAGGAAAATGCTGACTGGAATATTCAGACTCCAGAGTATAAGAAAGGAAGGGAGGGAGAGACAGAGAAAGAAAGAAAGAAGAAAAGAAAGGAGGAAGGAGGGAAGGAAAGAGAGAAAGAGAGAAAGAAAGAAAGAAAGAAAGAAAGGAAGGAGGAAGGAAGGAAGGAAAGAGAGAAAGAAAGAAAGAGAGAGAGAGAAAGAAAGAAAAGGAAGAAAGAAAGAAAGAAAGAAAGAAAATGATACTGAGAATGAATATATTCAGAGTATTTTGTAACAGCTTACAAGAACATGGGGGAGGGGACATATTTTTTTCCTTTCAGTTCTTTTTTCCTAAGCTAGAGAAGATGTTCAACTGTCTTTGTGACAAAGAGATCCCAAAATCTCTTAACATGGTGGTTCTCAACCTGTGGTCCATGGACACCCCCCCCCGGGGGGGCATGCGATGTCATCATGGGGGTCACAACGAAGGCTTGAAGAAATGTTATTTAAATCTTGAGTTACGTCTTGGTGGTCTGGGGCCACAAAAAGTTTTCAAAGGGGGGGTGGGGTCCGTAGTAAAGAAAAAGTTGAGAACCACATACTTAACATTTCTCAAAAAGCCCTCTTGTAAATTACAAAAAATATTAAGTAACTTTGACTGATCTTCACAAGCATAAATCCACCTATACATCTATATTGGTGTTGATATGGTTCAGGGCAGCAGTGAAATCTACTTACCTTTCCTACCATTTTGGAAGTGCATGCTTCGTGCGCTTTTTCACCCCTGCTCCATTCATGGGTGGACTTTTTCACCTTCTGTACATGCACAGAAGGCTTTGCGCATGCACAGAGAGCTAAAAAAAGAAAAAGGGTGGCATCTGGGTCAGTAGGCAGAGCCTCATGCTATCACCATTGCCGGTTCTATGAAGCACCAGCACACGTTGTTACCGATACACTTGAACCGGCCTGAACTGATAGCATTTCAACCCAGGTTCAGAGTTTCCCAAACTGTATGGTGTCCCTCCTTTAGGGAGGTACTGAAAGAATTCAGGTGAGTTTTAATTTAATTTTAATGTAATTTAATTTGATTTAATTTTTTTAATTTTTTAAATTTAATTAAATTCATAGGGTGCCCATCTCCAAATAGACTCAGGGCAGTGTACAGCAATAAAAAAAACCTACAGTTTAAAACCCCAGTATTAACATTCATACACCAGCCATTCATAGCTATAGGAGATGATGTGAAGAACATTAATTAATTAATTAATTCATTCATTCATTCATTCATTCATTCAATTTATATGCCACCCATCTCACTGTTACCAGGCCATAGTTATCAGAAAGTCACAATACACAAAGTTTCACAGTATTGTTTTTATTGTTAATTTGTATTCACTTTGGTGTTTGGATTTCTAGGTGAAGCATGTACCTTATGATTAAACTAAAAGTGTAATGATGACCCTGATCTAAATTGAAGGCTGGGAGTAGAGGCATCTTCTACCCTTAAATACTCTTAGTGGCACTTCTATGCTATAGTAACACCCGTGAACATAGAAACATAGAAGACTGACGGCAGAAAAAGACCTCATGGTGAAGTGAAGCAAATCTCTCCTGGCTGGGGAATTCTGGGAGTTGAAGTCCAGATATCTTCAAGTTGCCAAGGTTGGAAAACACTGCCATGGGTTCACCATCACGGCCTTAGATCGTCACTGTAGTAACGAAATAGTAAATAACACAGGATAATAAAATTGAGAAGAAATGTAATAGAAGACATGGCATTTTATTATCTGAAAATAAGATGTAAATGGGATATTCACCATCTAGATGCAAACAAAGCAAGTTAGGAATTCAAGAAATGATTTATGCTATTCTAACTAAACGTTTAATGGATTGCTATTCATTACATTTGTGAGTTATAACATTCACGGCAGACTTTTAGAAATAGAGAACTGATAATTTCCTAAGGCTCTTGTCGTTCCATTCATTCATTCTTGGAATGTGTCTGAATACAGATTTGTAAAATACATCATAAGGGAAGTTGGTAATAACGTTAATGCAAACAATAAGGGAAAACATTCACGTACCTGATCCACAGCCAGATATAACTAATTCTGATGCCATCTCATTACTAAATGAAATAATGTAATATCCCTTCATTTCTCACTTCTGTTAAAAGACTCAGTTAAGTAGATCAAAACTTGATGACATTCTATTTTTCACCCTTGTATATTGGAAGGCGCTAATGAAAAGCTGAAATGAATCTGCCCTGCTGTATAATCTGCAATGTGGCATCACTGTGTGTCTGGCAAGATGTTGTCAGCAGAAGAGGCATGCCGTAGATAAGCCCTCTTTATACATTTTGCCACTGCATTTCTCAAAAATAGGAAGAAACAGTTGCTGGCTTCTATTAATTAAACATGTCCCATTCAGTTTTAACAAAAGGAGGTCATATTTTTCCAAAGATATCTTTTTCTAGCAATTTATTTATTTATTTATTTATTTATTTAGTTAGTTAGTTAGTTAGTTAGTTAGTTAGTTAGTTAGTCCAATACATAATATACATTGAAGAGAAAGATATGTAATAATATAAGTAAAGAAAAGAATAGAAGAAAAGATATAAAAGTATAGGTGAACATATTTGAAAGGAAGAAAAGATAAATGAGATAAGGAGAGACAATTGGACAGGGGACGGAAGGCACACTGGTGCACTTATGCACGCCCCTTACTGACATCTAAGGAACCTGGAGAGGTCAATCGGGGATAGTCTAAGGGAAAAATGTTGGGGGTTAGGGGTTGACACTACTGAGTCAGGTAATGAGTTCCACGCTTCGACAACTCGGTTGCTGAAGTCATATTTTTTACAGTCAAGTTTGGAGCGGTTAATATTAAGGTTGAATCTGTTGCGTGCTCTTGTGTTGTTGCGATTGAAGCTGAAATAGTCATTGACAGGTAGGACGTTGCAGCATATGATCTTGTGGGCAATACTTAGATCGTGTTTTAGGCGACCTAGTTCTAAGCTTTCTAGACCTAGGATTGATAGTCTGCTTTCGTATGGTATTCTGTTTCGAGTGGAGGAGTGAAGGGCTCTTCTGGTCAAGGGTGTTGATGTCCGAGGTGTGGTGTGGGTTCCAGACAGATGAACTGTATTCAAGGATGGGTCTGGCAAAAGTTTTGTAGGCTCTGGTGAGTAGCGTGAGATTGCCAGAGCAGAAGCTGTGTAGGATCAGGTTAACAACTCTAGAAGCCTTTTTGGCGATATTGTTGCAGTGAGCTTTGTATGTATGTATACATGCATGCATGCATGCATACATACATACATACATACATACATACATACATACATACATACAATCACTTTCCCTGGTCCTAAATATAGAAGTTCTATTTCTCTACTGCACTTGTGGAAATGCTAACAAATTGTTTTAGCTGCATACTCTAAAGCAGTGTTTCACAACCTTGGCAACTTGAAGATATTTGGACTTCAACTCCCAGAATTCCCCAGCCAGCGAATGCTGGCTGGGGAATTTTGAGAGTTGAAGTCCAGATAAACCAAGTTGCCAAGGTTGGGAAACACTGCTCTAAAGAGGCTGCTTTGGAATGAATAAATTCTTTTTGCAGGTGTTGGATGGAATGAGTTATTTAAATTTAGTTTTCTAACAGTTTGTCTCCTGGTTTGCCTCCAGTGAACCTGGATGCTGCTCACTTAAAAGAGAGATAGGCTGGTCATTCTTTTACAAAACTATATTTTGCAATTCACGCTGCTCAGTTTGCTTGGGAATATTTAATCAATGCATAGAATTCTGATCAAGAAGCAAAGAAATTGGACAAAAGCATCAACAATCGATCACAACTGGTAACCATTTAACCATATTTTGAACTCCCAAGGCAAGGAATTTTCACTTGGAAGCTATTGCAAGCAGCTTTTCACTCCCAAATATTATATGACACTGCATTAAGACAACACAGGCATTTTTGCATGCTTTCCCTATCTTGGGACATCATGTTGTAGAATAATTTTAGGATCCCCTGGGGAAAAAATGAGGATGGTGAGCAGCTGGATTCTTCACCTTATCCCAATCGCTCATAAAAATAAATGTTTTTTTTAAGGACCTTCTTGCTGCCTGATGAACTCATACTGGTCCATACTATAGTTAGGTTTATTGTGTAAACTGAAACTGTCATAACTATTGCCTTTTAAAATGACTCCTTGTTGGTTATCCACAGTGAAGGGCTACCAAAATTTTTACTACCACACTGTGGGCGTGGCTCATGCAGGACACCCTGCATTTTCCTTCAACATCTTTCAGTGCAAATTCGGTGCTCTGGGGTGGAGCTCCATTTTCGCTACCCCACTGTGTCCCCCCACCCCCACCCATCCGGTCAGCAGCCCACAGCTGGTTATCCATAATCTTGAATGTTTTCTTTTTCTTTTCCTAATTCAAACTAACAAGTAAGTTACCGTATAACAATGTCGTCTGTCGGGCCCCAGGGGAAGAGCCTTCTCTGTGGTGGCCCCGGCCCTCTGGAATCAACTCCCCCCGGAGATTAGAACTGCCCCCACCCTCCTTGCCTTTCGTAAACTACTTAAGACCCACCTCTGCCACCAGGCTCATTATTATTTATGTTTGGTATGTATGTGCTGTTTGGTTTTTAATTATGATAGGGTTTTTAGTTTTTTTTAATATTAGATTTGTGCCATTGTAATATTGTTTTTATTGTTGTTGTGAGCCGCCCCGAGTCTTCAGAGAGGGGCGGCATACAAATCTAATAAATTGAATTGAATTGAATTGAATATTCAAATACCCAACATTTCTGCAGGAAATGAGGCAGAATGCAGGCATATCTCTAAAGCAGAGTTGCTTTTGCAGTAGCTCCATTGTTCCCACTTTCTGGTTCATCTCTCCACAGAAGCTCTGATTCTAATTCGGGTGGGTTTATTTTTGCACAAACAAAAATGCCTGCCAGCATTATTGCTGAGGGACTAGTACATCATGACCAGTAATGGTTTGCTGGGTTATCAAAATGCATTGGCTGGATAAGTTGGCTCTTCAAGGCTATGTCTAACATGTAACTTAAATAATGTCAATAACCTCTTTTACACTCTTTGAAAAACCTTAGAAGTGTACATTGTGCTTCCAAAGATCAAATGCTGAAACAGGATCTTTCAAAGGGTGTGGTAAATTTAAGTCAAATTGGTATTGATTGGAAACCATTTATGGCGTCCAACTGCAAATATTTTCACTTCCATCGCTTCCAAAGAATATTTTAGTCTTGGAAGAACATCCTTTTTTTCTGACTACAATTTTGCTAAGTTTTTTAAAATGCTCTATTTCACACAGAAGCCTACTTTTAAAAAAAATTTCTCAATGACTGAATAAAACATTAATACAGAAGAATGGTAAGAAATATTGGTGCTTGCAAGCTGCATCTGTTGTTAATGTATCTTAGCATTAAAATAGAATATTTTATTAATGCCAGTGTTTTGAAACAATCCAGTTTTTCCTCCTGTTTTCAATACATCCATTTCAGGGCGTATTCAACCACCCAGAAGATTATCAAGTTGCCATCTCGTATCATATTCATGGTAAATCACAAATTTCTTTTCTTTGTAAATTGTTTGTATGATAAACTGTCAAAGATGGGGGGTTGGGGGTGGCGGTGTCTATAGTAAAATGGGAGGAGTCAGGAGTCTCAAGTAACAAATATTGGAAGCCTCCTGATATCATAAGGAGGAACAATGGCTGGAAGCTGACCAAGGAGAGATTCAACATGGAGATAAGGAGGAACTTCCTTACGGTCAGAGCGGTCAGCCGATGGAACAACCTACCAGCGGACGTTGTGAACTCCAACACTCTGGACATTTTTAAGAGAAGATTGAACTGCCACTTGACTAGTGTGCTATAGGGTTCCTGCTTGGGCAGGAGGTTGAAATTGATGGCCTTCAGGGTCCCTTTGAACTCTAACAATAAATAAGTAAGTAAGTAAGTAAGTAGGTAGGTAGGTAGGTAGGTAAGTAAATAAATAAATAAATAAGTAAATAAGTAAATGAATGAATGAGTAAGTGAATAAGTAAATAAATAAATAAACGAATGAATGAATGAATAAGTAAATAAATGAATGAATGAATGAATGAACGAACGAACGAACAAACAAATAAATAATCCTGGCACTCCCAATCAAAGGAAACAACTTTGCTGCTGCAAGAGAATGCTAGATTCCATCTGGATTGGCTTAAATAGCTTTTGCTTCATCAATGTGTGTGTGTATGTTAAACTACACTAAAATGATGGAGAATATACATTTTGTTCAGTTTAGCTTGGCTAATCAGACCACCGATGAAAACTTCAGTATCTGAATGCACTGAGAGCTCTGTTAAAATTTAGTTAATGGATTCAGGCAGGCCTATTAATGATTTACTGGTCATGTGATATTATATATGTAACAAGGCAATGTAACAGGAGCCCGCAAATGCTTTTTCTCACTCGTTAATTCTGCTTTTTGTAAAATAGCTTTTTGCCTTGGTCTCCTTTGAAGTAGCTGAAATGCGAATCTTCTGAATCTGTTATGAAATTTGTCCCTCTAAATATTAAAGGGGAGGTCAGGTGGGTCCCAGATGGGATCTGGGAGCCATCGATAATCACCCTCCAAAGGAGGTGACCTTCTACCTCCTAATTCATAGCCAAATGGTCATTGACTATGCTTGGCTAGGAATTCTTGGAATTGTGGTCTAACATATGGGAAGGATCTCAGTTTTGGGAAGGCTTCATTCTAGGTTCAAAGGTTTGCTGGAGTCAGAACTATAAATAGAAAGCATTATGATATTGTCACAATTGATTCCAAATTGGGACAAGTGCCAGACAAAAGATGTGGGTGCATAATATGATCCAAAAGGAAAAAAGAGATGGTTTGGTGGAAGAGTATTTCTGCTTCTAAATGGTATATTAATTGCAATAAAGACTTCAGCAATTCCACTATCGTACAGTTAATGAAGAAGAAACGTAATGGTAGGCAATATTGATATTTCAGAAGGGCAAATATCGGATGTTAGAGATGCAAACATAAAATAGAGGTCTAATGTCTAGGAGATGGCAGGATCAGGAGATGGTATCAGCTACAGCAGCCTAGATTAGATGCCTGTCAGAGCAAACAATATTTGCCTTTTCCACATCCAAGATGTTGGAATCCTATTTCCAAGACTATACATTTCCACATATGTAATTGCTATTAATATTTTCAGAGTGTTTGAATTTGAGCGCTCTGCAACTGTGAAGCAAATGCTGTCTCTCACTCCAGCCTTATGTTTGCCATTAATTTGTTAATGTGCGATGCCAAGAGCCATTTTATGGAATGACCTCAAGAAGACCTTTGACCCCCTCCTTCTCTTATTAAGCCGTGTGATTTATAGTGTCGCAAATTAAAAGCAGATTTACCAAAGAAATTTGTCAGAAACCTTGCCCTTGTCTAAACTTGTCTAAACCCATGTCTCCTGTCACATTTTAAGGCAGCCAGCTCCATGGCTATGGCTCTTTATGCGAGACAGTAGCTTTAGCTTTCATTGAATGCACTCTGGTTTCCCAAAATGTGCTGACGTCTTTTTGTCTGTCGGAATGGGCCTTGCTTTATTATTCAGCTTCTAAATTTGGGCTAAAACACCAAGTGCAAAGCATCTGCTTTGTTTCCAATTCCTTAGTGGTGCAGTGAAAACCAGCCTTTTCTCAGAGTTCCATTGAGATATGTGCTGCAGTGATATATACATGGGCTGCACGTCAAAAGGACCGAGGTTTTTGTTCTTTTAGTGAGTCATTGTTCCTTCTCTGACCTAGTCTTCTAATTGGCAGTCATTTATTGTTAGGGAATTCATTAGCACTGCCAGTAGTTTTTAACAAACTGGCAAAAGCCTGGCATAACAGGTATTTGCCTCTGACGCACGTGAAAAATTAGAGAAAGTGGAGCTATGTAGTTCATGATGGCCTTCCATTTCAGAGAGGATTCTCCATACAAACCTTCTTGTACATGCTGTCTCAGATTGGATTGGGACAGAAGTTAAGTGGAGGGTTTTAAATGTGGAGAACTTCTGTGCTGTGCCCATGTTCCGGTTTGAGTGTGGTGGAAAAGGCCCCTTCTTGAAGCCCTTAAATTCTTGTCAGATTATATTTTAATCTTTCTTTCTTTCTTTCTTTCTTTCTTTCTTTCTTTCTTTCTTTATTTATTTATTTATTTATTATTTATTTATTTATTTATTTATTTATTTATTTATTTATTTATTTATTTATTTATTTATTTATTTATTTATTTATTTATTTATTTATTTATTTATTTATTTATTTATTTATTTATATTTGTATGCCACCCCTCTCCGAAGACTCGGGGCGGCTCACAACAAGATAGAACAAATCATAAATAATCCAAATAACTTTAAAATATTTAAAGATTTAAAAGAACCCTGCATATGTGCCTGCATATAATAATTTTTGAGTTATATCTGTGTAGAATTCTACCATTCTACTTACTGTCCTTTGTAGATCTCTTGAGCCTGGGGGAACTTCTCCAACATCTAGGGTTTTTTTCCCCCAGAGGCAAAAGTACCAAAAAGCATGCTAATGTTTTGAAGAAATGAATTGACACTATCAAGGAAGGACCATGTCTCCTGTGACAAAGGCAGAGATATCTTTACGGTAGCCTTATTCAATTGAACACCCTTTAGATGAGTCGGAACTACTGTATAGCTCTCAGAATGTGTAGACATAATGGTGAGTTCTTTTTATGTTCAGTAGTTGGAGCTACTTTATTTTGAATGTTGTCAATGGGTACCTATTGGTGGTTTGTTCTGTGTCAAGGCTATTTGCAATGCCACAACACCTGGCAAATGCAAAAGGAAGGAAGGACAGAAGGATTGAAGGAAGGAAGGAAGGAGGGAGGGAGGGAGGGTGGGAGGGAGGAAGGAAGGAAGGAGGGAGGGAGGAAAGAAGGGAGGTAGGGAGGGAGGGAGGAGGGAGGGAGGGATGGAAGGAGGGAGGGAGGAAAGAAGGTAGGTAGGTAGGTAGGTAGGACGGAAGGAAGGAAGGAAGAAGGGAGGGAGGGAGGGAGGGAGGAGGGACGGAGGGAGGGATGGAAGGAGGGAGGGAAGGAAGGAAGGGGGGAGGGAGGAAAGAAGGTAGGTAGGAAGGAAGGAGGGAGGGAGGGATGGAAGGAGGGAGGGAAGGAGGGAGGGAGCGAGGAAAGAAGGTAGGTAGGTAGGTAGGAAGGAAGGAAGGAAGAAGGGAGGGAGGGAGGGAAGGATGGAAGGAAGGAAGGAAGGAAGGAAGGAAGGAAGTCAAGACTATGCATGATTATGACAGCCCTCTTTTTATCATGACTACAAGAGCTATGAAGGGAAATTTCTTAAATTTGTGCAGAAGGTTGAAGATTCCAGCAAATAAGTGTTGGATTTCCTGAATTCCTTTCTTCTGCCATTTAGCTCCACTTGTCTGTAAGGAGAAATGCCTGAAATATTTGATGTTGAATCTGGGTTCAAATGCCTCTTTGGCCATAAGGCAAATGGGGTGATTTCAAGAGAAACAACCAGTTTATCAGAGTCGTCCAAGGATAAAAAAGAGGTGAGGTTATATGTATTACCCTGAGATTCCTGACAGCCAACATTAAAAGAAATAATTACCACTCCTTCCACTCCTCACCCTTTCTGAAATATTATCCCATGGATTTATTTATGTACTTTTCTGATCTTAACTACATCCAGTAACCGAAATTCTCTGAGCAGATTACAGGAAGATTTAAAATATTAAAAACTATTGAACAATATCACAGTAAGAACCATATAACACATTAATAAGGCTTCCACTGGTGCAGCTGACACTGTTAGCTATGGGTGATCATCATAATGAAATACTGTAGAGCTGCCATTTATTGTAGGCCTTATGTTTATAATATATGTTATACACAGCCTTAAATCTAAGTCCCACCCGCCTTTCTTTTTCCTTTCTTCATAATATGGTATGCTTTTAGTTTGTTATTTGATTGAAGCGGATGTCCTAATATGAATTCACTATGCTAACATATATTTGAGTTCTATCAGCACACCTTCTGTGCAAAGTATCTCAGCTGTGGTTTGGAGCGCATTGTCCAGCTAAACCTCCAAGAAGCTGCAAAACAAGAGGCAAAAAGAAACAGCTAAGACCCTTCTTGAATTGTCACCTCGTGTTAACTATTCCAAACGTTTCATGACTTTTTTTTAATGAGAAATTTAATTTTAGGCAGGTGTATCTGAACTTGCTCTTTTTCCTCTGCCTTCTCCATCTCATTTTCCTTGGAAGCCTTGGCTTTTGGGCTATCAGGCTGAAGCTATGGAAATTACAGGTCACCCACAACTTACAACCACAATTGAGCCCAAAATGTGTGTTGCTAAGGGAGAAATGAATTAAGTGAGTTAATGCCCCATTTTATGACTTTTTATTATTTATTTGTTTGTTTGTTTGTCAAACAGGTATAGAATTATAGTTTGTATCAACATAACATAAGTAGAAAGTAGTGATAGAAAGGATAAAAAGACAGTAGGGCAGGGACGGTAGGAACAATGGTGCGCTCATGCATGCCCCTTACAGACCTCTTAGAAAAGGGGAGAGGTCAACTGTAGATAATTTAAGGTTGAAGATTTTGGGGGATGGGGAAGAAACAACAGAGTCAGGTAGTGAATTCCAGGTGTCGATCACTCTATTGCTCAAGTCGTATTTTCAGCAGTCTAGTTTGGAGCGATTTACATTTAATTTATATTCATGGGCTTCCCCAGGTATGCCCATGTCACATCAACACTCCGCAGTCTGCATTGGTTGCCAATCAGTTTACGGTCACAATTCAAAGTGTTGGTTATGACCTATAAAGCGCTTCATGGCATCGGACCAGAATACCTCCGAGACCACCTTCTGCCGCATGAATCCCAGTGACCAAGAGTGGGCCTTCTCCGGGTCCCGTCGACAAAACAATGTTGTCTGCCGGGACCCAGGGGAAGAGCCTTCTCTGTGGTGGCCCTGACCCTCTGGAATCAACTCCCCCTGGTGAATAGGATTGCCCCCAACCTCCTTGCCTTTCGCAAACTCCTCAAAACCCACCTCTGCCATCAGGCGTGGGGGAATTGACTCCCCCTGGCCGTTTCTCATTTTACGCAAGGTTTGTCTGAGATGTATGATTGTTTTTTATATGTAGGATTTTAAATTGCTTATTTGTTGTTGGATTTGTATCATGTTTTGTGTTGTGAGCCGCTCCGAGCCTCCGGAGAGGGGCGGCATACAAATCGAATAAATGAAAAGAAATGAATTTAGTTTTTATCTATTATGTGCTCTTGTGTTGTTGTTGAAGGTGCCGCATTTGTTAAGCGAATCACTGGAGTTGATAAATTAGTAACCTGGTTGTTAAAGTGAATCTGGCTTCCCCATTGACTTTGCTTGTCAGAATGTGGCAAAAGATGGTAACATGACCCTGGGACATTGCAACCGTCATAAATGTGAGTCAGTTGTCAAGCATCTGAATGTAAATCACGTGAAGATGGGGATGCTGCAATGGTCATAAGCTGAGGACTACCTATATTATGCTGCCTGAAGTATAAACTGTGTTCTGGTGGCATTTTTTATTTTTATTTTTTGGCAAAAGTGTACGTTTAGGCTTTAAATAATAAGTAATAAAATCACAACCCTTCACACAGTTTTGTGGGAATAAAGTACTCTAAAGTGAGTGAGAGAGCATGCAAAGTAGGCATCTTCGGTGTCAGGATGACAAATGCCTATCACCGGTCTCCAAGGTAGGTCAAGCAAACACTGATTTCTCTGACAACTGCTTGCATCAAGTTGTGGGCTGCTTCCTAGTTAATGATTGAAGGGGCCCCTCCTCCCCCAGTATACCTCGGTCACGGTTATCCTTCTCCACCCAGGTTTATGTTATACTCATAGATGCCTCTGGGGAGAGGTTAAAGGTTGGAGGGCTAGCATGCCTAATTGCTAGAGTCAGCTGTATCTGAGGTTCGAGTCCTTTTTGTTTATCTTTAATTTCATCAAAGTTGCCTGTCCCCAGCCTTAGGCTCATAGTCATAATATTTAAAGTTGTTCAACTTAATGCCTGAAAAATGCCTGGTGAAAAATTTCAGAGGCTGTCTAATATTCCCCAAACACAAAAACATTTCAAGCAAGTAGGATTTGTTTTTGTTCATTACCCCAAATAATTGCCCACAGATGCTTTGTTTTGTTTTTAAGTTATACAAAACCTTCCAAGTGTGTTTTTAACCAGCCAGTTGTTCCCTTCAGAGGACAATCCTTGTGGATTCTGACATTGAAACATTACTGCCAATGGGTTGCTTGAGTTGTTGCAAAAGATTGAAGGACTGGCTTCTTTCAGGTGGACAGGGCTGACCTCTGTGTTGGGGACTTTAAGGCAGCCAAACCTGGAAGATGGTGGTGATGTGGGAATCAGAAACACCAAGGAAGACAGTTACGACAAGGGCAGCACGGTTGAAGCTGGCCTCTGTTTTACATTTATAGGTCCATGATGGCGAACCTGTGGCACAGGTGCCACAAGTGGCGCATAGGGCCATATTGGTGGGCATGTGAGCTGAGGTCCTAGTTGAAAATGGGCCATTTCTGGCCTCTGGAGGGAGGAAAGGCCATTTCCATCTTCCCCAAGTCCTAGAAAGGCTCTGAAGTCTGGAGTGAGTGAAATGGTTGTCAGCGAACCAAATAGCATCTGAGAAATAAATCAATTCCACGCCTGTGCTTCTCTCAGGGTACGATTTATTAACAGCCACGTCTGGATTCGACTTGAATCATTCCAACTCTGAGTCCCTTAGATCAGTGTTTCCCAACCTTGGCAACTTGAAGATATCTGGACTTCAACTCCCAGAATTCCCCAGCCAGCATTTGCTGGCTGGGGAATTCTGGGAGTTGAAGTCCAAATATCTTCAAGTTGCCAAGGTTGGGAAATACTGCCTTAGATTACATCCGGGTCAAAACCCCATATCACATCCCCACACCCACAAGTGCAGTCATGAGGACCAATCTTATGCAGGACTCCTGATTCCTTCCTGTGTTCCTTACTATGGCATTAGCAGAAAGGAATGTGTTGTGGCATGTCTCTCTCCCTCACTACCCCCCCCTCCCTGATCACTACCAAACTGTGTCAGGCCAACCTTTGACTTCACATTATGACTGACACAGGCGTGCTATTGCATGTCATGAGCAGGGGAAATGCGTGCACGCAGGGGTGGTTATGGAATTATGGAGGTGCATGGAATTATGGACATGGCCACGTGCCCCCCCGCATCCCCCCCTTTTGACATGCAAGCCAAAAAAAGGTATACCATCACTGGTATAAGTAATTGGACCACAATTAAGTCCGAATTTGCTTTTGTGTGCATGCATGCCTTTCAATCAGTGTTGACTCTTGAGTTTTTTGGGAAATAGTTTGCCATTGCCTCCTTCCTGGGACTGAGAGAAAGTGACTGGCCCAAGGTCACCCAGCTAGCTTGTGTGTAAGGTGTAACTGGAACTCATGGGCTACTGGTTTCTAGTCTGGAGCTTTAACCACTACACCAGACTAATTCTCCTCAGTTTCTCTTGGTAGCTTTTAAATAGTTTGAATTTGTCCCAGTTTGTTCTGAAGTCTTAATTATAACGTTGGAACGGAATAGAAAAGTTTTGTTCACTGAATAATAAGAAAGGCATAGAATATCTTATGACCAATAAGGGCAAGCTTACATTTGGAATTTTAAGGCAAATGAATATTTAAAAGAAGTACAGCAGAATTTTCATTATAGTTCAGTTTTAGGCTATATTAATGGTCCCTTCTGTGTTGCCCTATGTCAATGTTTGTTTGTTTGTTTGTTTGTTTGTTTGTTTGTTTGCTTGTTTATTAATTTATGTATTTATGTATTTATGTATTTATGTATTTATGTATGTATTTATGTATTTATTTATTTATTTATCTATCTATCTATCTATCTATCTATCTATCTATCTATCTATCTATCTATCTATCTATCTATCTATCTATTTATTTATTTATTTATTTAGTATGCCGCCCCTCTCCACAGACTCGGGGCGGCTCACAGCAAGATACAGCAATTCATGACAAATCCAAATAAATTTAAAATATTTAAGAAGATTTAAAAAGAACCCCATTTACTAACAGACACACACACAAACATACCATGCATAAATTGTGCATGCCCGGGGGAGGTGTTTCAGTTCCCCCATGCCTGACGGCAAAGGTGGGTTTTAAGGAGTTTACGGAAGGCAGGGAGAGTAGGGGCAGTTCTAATCTCTGGGGGGAGTTGGTTCCAGAGAGTCGGGGCCGCCACAGAGAAGGCTCTTCCCCTGGGGCCCGCCAACCGACATTGTTTAGTTGACGGGACCCGGAGAAGGCCCACTCTGTGGGACCTAATCAGTCGCTGGGATTCGTGCGGCAAAAGGCGGTCTCGGAGATATAGTTATATAGACTGGATTTACAGTTACCCAAATCTATTTAAAGCCCCTTTATGGATAGGATGTTTTTATTCATGGGCCATTTTGTTACTGGACCATATAAAAGAAGAATGGTTTCCCAGCCAAGTGTAATTTTGTGAGTTTCACTTGGGGAAGCCATTTTAGCTTCTCTCTTTTTCTTGCCCTTCTAAATGTTTAAATCCCTCCCATCTTGTATCATGAGAGATTTCATTACTACAGTATCAGCAGCTATCGAAGTAACTATGTATATAAGATCCTTGGAATAAAGATTTGAGTACGTATAGAATGAACGAAGGCTGTCAAATGTCTTTTGATGTACTATACCCAGAAATGATTTATTATTGGGACTAAATAAAAGTAAGCAGTGCAACTGCATAGTCGATTTATTATTCCACACAATTTCAAACTATTTATTCACAAACAGGCTTGTACAGCACCATAGCCTTACTTTTTCATTAGCAACTAAGAAAGTCAATGAAAGCAGATAAGCTTCAAGCTGCTAGGTTTAGACCACATCGAACAGAATTACCACAGTCAAGATAAATAATGAAATCACAGATAAGAGATTAAGCACACATTGATCAAACTACTGTTGTAGGAAAAGAAACGCTTCGAAAGTTGAATAATGGGTGGTTTTGTAGCATCTCATTCCGAAAAGCAGCAAACAGAATTGTAACACTAAATGTATATGATCTGTTTCTTCAGAACGGAGACAAATAAATACGCAGCTTTCTTCTGAGATATTTGGGGAGGACAGGATCCCTTAAAAAGTTAAAATATTTTACCACAGATCCTCACCACAGCGTGACTCAATACTAATTTATTCAGTTGTTTAAATTAGCTTTATATATTATGATAAAAGAACAGTTGGTTTTCACCTTGCTTCCTTAAAAAGGGTGTGGGAAAAAATAAGGTGTGTGTATGTGGGTGAAATAGCCCAAACAAAAATTGAGGATTTTGTTGAGAGGAAGTTTACTCAGGAGAAATTTTGAAGCAGATTTCCATGGACACCGTATTCCAAGAGTATAGTGACTCCCTCAACAATAGATGCCCTCTTCAAATATCTTTTTCATTTAAAGTTTTTAAAGTGAATTATTTTTATGACAGATGTTTTAGACAGTCACATTTTTCATACGTAGAGTACAATGCATTTGAACATTCTAATACTGCACTATCAATCTAATTCCATGAGAAATTAGTATACAGTATTTCCTATTTTATCAGGCAAAAATTGAACCAGCCAGTTTTCTACCGAAACTGACTTGGTCCATTTTTCCAGCATTGACACACAATTTCTCTGAATTTTTACACAGCCATTATTGAGATGATAGAAAGCCTGACTTCCTTACTGTCATATTGGTACAAGAGTAATTGGATAACTTCAGGAGTTTTCACTTGCACTTAAAAGTAGCGAAGACGTGTCCTGGCAGCTTCTTTTTCTGCTGTGTCTCCCAATGACATTGCCTTCATCTTGATCCCAACCATGAGTCAGACATCCATAAATCATCTCTAACTATAGTTGTATTGAAGTAATATTTTCCCTTGGTTCATTGCCGTTGAAAGACATCTCAATATGTATAAAATCTGTTCAGCTCTGTTAGCTTGGAAGGAAGTGGGGTGGTTGTAGTGATTTGAAATAGAGGCAAGATAGGACTCAGCAGTGGGGACAACAAATGCCATGCCATATGGTTTTTCTGGCTAGTCAAGAACAGATAGATAAGGCTTCCCAAATTGGACTTTTGCTTAAGAAAATATAGAACAGTGGTGGCGAAGCTTTTTTTCCTCAGGTGCCGAAAGAGCGTGCATGTATGCTATTGCGTATGCATGAATGCCCACACCCATAATTCAATGCCTGGGGAGGGTGAAAGCTACTTCCCTTGCCCCACTGAGGCCCTCTGGAAAAGGCCTGTTTCCCAACTTCTGGTGGGCCCAGTAAGCTCGTGTTTCACCCTCCCCCGGCTTCAAATGCTTCCCTGGAGCCAGGGGAGGGTAAAAACGCCGTCCTCACCCGCCCAGGAGGCTCTCTGGAAGCCAAAAACATCCTCCCAGAGCCTCTGTGTGAGCCAAAAATCAGCTGGCTGGCACATAGATGCAAGTTGGAGCTGAGCTAGGGCAACGGCTTGGGTGCCAGCATAGCTCTGCACGCCATATGTGGCACCCGTGCCATAGGTTCGCCATCACTGATGCAGTTGTTTAGAATGAATACCTTTCTACAAAGTGGAGAAAGGACTGAAAAGAACCTCTCTCCATCTTTGTTTATCTATCTATCTATCTATCTATCTATCTATCTATCTATCTATCTATCTATCTATCTATCTATCTATCTTTCTTTCTTTCTATCTATCATCTATCTATCTATCTATCTATCTATCTATCTATCTATCTATTTATTGGATTTGTATGCCGCCCTTCTCCTGCAGAAGATCTAGCCAGGAAATATTTAATTAAAACCTATAACAAACCAATTGTCACAAAAGCACAATGGTTGAACTTGTTTGTTTCTTATAGACCAAAAACTATCTTCAAAAACATGGCTTCTCTAGCTCCTTCGGTTTCTCCAGTAGTGGCTTCCTACCGGACCTGTAAAGGACGCTGCACCAGTAGCAAAAGTTGAGCTGTGCATGTAACTTCAGGTGGCTTACATGAGCATGTGTGCGCATCCCAGTGTTTTTGCTTCTGTGCATGTGTAATCTCACGCGGGGGCGCGTGCAAGATTTTGGTGATTTTTTGCTTCTGTGCATGCGCAGGGGCAAAAAAAATCACCAAAATTTCTCTCACATGCACTCATGAGATTTTGCTGACTGCGCTTGCACCTGAAGCTGCACATGCAGAGCACCGGTAGCAGCAGTAGGAGCAATCCGCTCCTGAGTTTCTCCCACAGTTAAGATATGTACTAGTGGTGGGTTGCTGCCGGTATGGACTGGTTCTCCCGAACCAGTGGCAGAAATTTGCCCCACTAGCTGAATCGGCAGCAATGGCCAGCTGTTCATGCCTCCCCCGAACCAGTTCTTTGGTCGTTGTTTCTGGAAAACAGCTGGCAAAGAACCCTCTGTTCATGCGCAAAGGCTTCTGCACATGCACAGTCATTTCCCCGACGTGATCTGGCACGCGCATGAGCAAAGCGAGCACTTCCATCGTGATGTGAACCGGTAGGGAAGGTTAAGTAGCACCCACCCCGATGTGTACCCTATGCTCATCGTCTAAGCACAGAGGCAGTAATGGGCAGCCAAAATTTTTACTGCCACACTGTGGGTGTGGCTTATTTTGTGGGTGTGGCTTAATGGTCATGCAGCTGGGTAGGAGTGGCTTGCCAGCTATGTGACCAGGTGGGAGTGGCATGGTTGACGATCATCATCGTTCAAGGGAACTGTTAAGTCCTCGACTTACAACCTTATCAGTGTCGCTCGCTGGAGTGATACTTTGCTTTGCATTTCCTGCGCTCTCCTTTCTGGGTCCCCCCTCCCCCCCTCAGGCTGGGTAGCTAGGCGAACGGGTGCTGCTAGAAGCATAAATGCTGCCAGTGCCGCTTCCACCCACACCTTTTGCTTGCATGTCAGGCGGGAGGTGGCCACGGGAGGCTGGAGGTGAGCCAGGCAGGAGAGAGGGAAGCTCGTCCAAAGCCAGGAAGGAAGAAAGAGGAAAAAAGCAAGGAGCACAGACGTAGCTGCAGCAGCAGGGGGGGAAAGGAGAGCGGAGTCAAGACCAGTAAGCCAGGAAGTGACAGCCGCTGATCAGCTGGAGCTGCACACGCATCTTCATTTCTGCCGGTGGAACTGTGTTCCACCCCGTCCTGCCTGCTGCCCACCCCTGCACAGAGGAACAGGGGCGGATTGCACTTACTGCCGCTAAAGCTTCAGGTCTCTGGCATGCATGCACATGCATCCCAGCATTTTGTTTCTGTACACGCGCAGGAAGCAAAATCTCATGAGCAGATGTGTGCACGCAAGATTTCAGCTTTTTTTTTTTTGCTTTTGTGCATGCGCAGAAGCAAAAAATTACCGAAATCTCTCTCGCGTGTCCCCACAGGAGATTTTGCTTCCTGTGCATATGCAGCAACAAAGCCATGCTGGGACATGGCAAAGACCTGAAGATGTGCGTGCAGCTCAACTTTTACTACTCTGTGCGGCGTCCTTATCTATACCGGAAGCAACCCAATACTAATAGTGAACTGCATTGACTAACATATACCTACTAAGCAGCAACTGTTTTAAAAAAAAAACAACCATGATTGCTATCTCAGTTTCTCACATAAAGAAGAGGCTCCAGGGTAGATTTTGTAGATCCTATCCTGAGTTAATGTTAGGAACCTCCGGGCATCACCATATGTGATATTTGTTCTGCTTCCAGATCAGTCACTTACATGTGTGATTCCGTGACGCATTCTTTATTTAGCAGCTGCCCTGGCTTATTTCAGACTCAATAGGAAACATACAGATTCTGGTTTCTCAATAGATGTGCTAAAACATGCCAAGCTGGGGATAGTTCTATCTCCATTGGTGGGACTCCTCACCTTATTCCACCTCTTGGCTCTAGGTTCTCCCCCCTCCCTGCAGAGCCAGCTTAAACTTGATGCCATAATTTCTCCATTATTACAGTTAAGAGGGGATGGAACCTTGGCAACTTTGTAAAGTCCTTCCTCCCAGATTGTCATGATTTAAATTTGCAATATCCTTCAGGGAAAGTTAGATAGACGCCAGCTGTTGTGCCCTATCAAGTAGGAAATGCCTCAATTGCTTATCATGATGTTCTCTGTTTTGCTTTCTGTTTTTTTGAGATTGGCATGGGTAAGAACTACAGCTAGAAGTTATTTCTTTTTTTAAAAAAAATAAATTTTATTGATTTTTCAAACAAAAATTGTTTTAAAACAGACAAAAAAATGTAATATCAACACACCATCAATATTTCTGCATTGCTACATCCGATATTTCATTAATACATACAATCACAAAATGCTTATTCAGATCATTAATATTTACATCCTGTGTTTTAGGAGTTATTTCTAAGCATCTGAGCAACAAAAATGGAGGAAGCATATCTTGGTTTCTTACAATCTGAAAGACAAATATCTTTATTCCAGCTTTTCTCTAAAGTAATTATACAAAAATATAGAGTCCGATTTTCTCTTATTTCTAACCGGAACATCCACCGCTTTGAAGACTGGGAATGGTGAGAATTTAGTCCAGCACAAATATAATAGTGGCCATCGGGTTAGGAAGGCTGCCTTTATTCGAAATTGCCATGATGATACCAACATTAATGCAAGTTCATGGGCTTAGACATGGGTAAACAGTAGTTACAAAATTAGAAAAATAAATAAAGGTAGAATGATGCCAATTAATAAGTGATTTAATGTATGGTAAATAGCTAAGGCTTACAGGGATAATCAGCTTTGAAACGTTAAAACATTTAAATGCATCCAGCAGTTAGGGTTCACTGTTACGAAACCTACACACATTCCACCACAACTCAGCGTTTCCACCCTAAATCCACCGAGATGTAATTCTCTCTCCCTCTGCTTTTCTTTCTCTCTCCCCCCTCTCACACACATACCTACCAAGTACACACATACACACACACCTCCTCTCAATTTCCATTATCTGATGTTCTTTCATACAGCTCATCTATACACTCTTGCTTTTTGACATGAATATTTCACAATTCATGCAACCAATGCAGCCTTCCTATTTGATTTTTCTGTTCTTGGTCATCATTGTCTACCTTTAATCTGGTTTTGGTCCTGCCAATAAAATATTAAGCAGACAAAGCTGCATTTATAATTCCTATGCAAAGTCTTGTGATATGGTAGGGATACTTATTATTAAAGAAATGTGTGTGTGTGTGTGGGTTCATTGCTACTGCCTACTATTTGTAAATGTCTCAGCTTTCTAATATTTTAAAGTACAGTACCTTGCCAGGAGCAACCCAGCAGGGTAGAAGCAGTTATTTCATTCCTCAGTCTTGTTGCTTGCCTGGCTTTCATGTCTTGTATTTCTGCTCATTTATCCCCTCTCTTCATCTTAATTTTACCTTATCAGTCCTGCTCTTGTTTTAAAAGGCTTGCTTTTATGAATTGGCTTCTTTTAAGAATATCCTCCTTTTAACATTCTTTATACTCCTGAGCCTTTTTCTCTTAAAGCTGTTGTCTCACTTATTTATATTTTACCCAAACTAATCCCCAAAGCAAGCTTGTTGGATTTTTCTTTTAAAAAACCCCAACCATTTTATACCTCTGATTTTAAATATGTATGGGTAAAACGTGGCGCCTGTTGTTTTTAAATTGTGTATCCATCCCTACCTGGTGAAAATTGCCCTGAAAAGTAGATTCCAGTTTGGAACCTGTTTCCCCCCCCCCCCCCCCCAATTAAGAATGTAAAATTACCCAGCATAATACTGTAGCCTGAATCATTTGCCTGGGCTGCTAGTGGTTCAACAGCGTTGTAAAGTACAGTAGGCAATATTCTTCTTAAAGACCCTTGGACCTGAACTAGGAATTTCCAGTTGTAAAACATGAGCTTAAAACTCCTAAGCCACTGATTCCCAACATGGTATCTACGTTGTACAGGGGGGCAATTTGATTTTTTAAAAAATAATTTCAAATATTTTTGTAAGCCACCCAGAGTCCTTCGGATATAAATTAATGTAATAATTGATTAATTGATTAATTAATTAATTAATTTTGTAATTCAGAGTTTCTACTGGCACCATAAATCTGTTGTTTATTACAGATCCTAGTGCCACAATTTGATTTTTAATGTGGGCAGTTGGAATCAAATTAATGGCCTTTTAGGTTTCCTCTGCCTGAGTAGGAGTTCATTTTTGAATAGTAAGAATTATATGTCAACAGAGGGTGGGGAGGATATCAGGATTTTAGAGATGCTTAGGTGGGGCATGGCCAAAAAAAAGGTTAGGAACTACTGCCCTAAGATATAGTCTTCCCTGAGGGAAAGCTACTCTGTTCAACCTCAGCTTCCTTGTCTAGCTATCTAGCCCTATTCTGTCTGCTCAAGCAAGTAGGAGCCGAGACCTTAAGCAGATCTTAACTGTCACTTACTGGATTCTTCCAACTGATGAAAAGGAAGAATGGACCCTGGACTCTTTTCCCAAGCAAACCATGTACTCTATGCCTGTGTGTACTCACTCACCAATGAGTAGACTGATTATCCAACTGGGTAAGAAGAGTAAAGCAACGAAAGGCAAAGATGTAATTAGAACGATACTAGATTGTGCCGAAATGGATAACTTAACTAAGGAAATAAAAGAAAAAGAGGAAACTGAATATTATATCATATGGAGCAAATTTTACGAATGGTTGAAAAAGAGAAAAAAATAAATAAATGATTATGTGTAATTGTTAATTATGGAATTAAGATAGAATTAAAGCAACTATATATAGAAGTAGTCAGAATATTATATGTATTTAAAGACCAAGTAAACAAATAGAAATGTAAATGTATCTAATTGTGGATAATATAAACTTTGATACTATCCGATGAAAGATTACTGTATACAGGGAACTAGAATACCCCTAACTTTTTGTTTCATGTTGTCATTGTTGCATGTTGTATTTTTATGTGTGTTTAATAAAAAATAAAAAATTAAGTAAAGCAACCACAACAACCATAAGTAAACAGTTAAATACAAATGGCCAAGAATGAAAGCAGTATGAAAATGGTGGAAGGCTGTTTATTCATTCGGTGGTGCTTGGCCATGCATGAATCTGCAATAAACTGTAGATACTTAAGTTTTCCTTTTGCATAAGAGGCATGTTTGGACAATAGCAGCTGCCTTCCATTTTTCCCCTAAGATATAAGGAGATTTTGTTTCCATTTCATTTTGTGGCCATTTGTTAGCACTTTAGTATTACAATCCTTAGTTGTCAGAGAACATGTCGAATTCCGATCCCTCAGTTCTCCAGGCAAGTATTATGTCGTCTTCACAAGAGGTAGGTTATTTTTCTTGAAACCTAACAATAGTGACTTTTTAAAAATGTGTCACCTTAATTGCTTGTTGGTTATTTCTGCCTTCATTCTCAGATCCTGATGTTTTTAATCACTCTTTTTAAAGTACAGAGGTATTTTGTAGTCATTTCCATTAAATTAAAAGAAGCAATCATGGAAGTGTAAGCTTGGAAGAATAATTATTCTAAGATGCAAAAATCACAGGCATGCCATCTCAAAAGTTTAAATACCCATACAGCATCTGATTTCACATTTCAATAGATCTTTGAAAGGTGAGACAACCTCTAATAGTACCGTTTTTAATAAAGAAGCTTTCTGTAAATGTGCAGTTGTTTACAAATTCAGAATAACAAAATGATAAATATGGAAGGTGCCAAAATGTGGGCACTTTTTCAGTCACAACTGCTAACACCTTATTTTAACAAAAATAACAGCTTTTCTGCACTTCCAGTAGCAAGTAAAGTCTATTCCTTTTTGTGGGATTCACCTTCCCACACTCTTTCCTAGTTCAGAAGCATCCTTAGATATTCTTGTATGCACTACATATTTGAAATTACCCCACAGATTTTCAATAACCTTCAAATTTCAGGCATGTGAAGCAGCGGTGGGTTGCTCCCGGTTCGGCCCGGTTCTGCGAACTGGTAGTGGCAGCAGGAGGCTCTGCCCACCCACCTAGGATGCTTCTGTGCACGCGCAGAACTGCCCCCTGGATGCATGAACCGGTAGCAATGGGTTTTAGAACCCACTACTGATGTGAAGGTTGGTTCATGGTTGATGAATCTACATGGAGCTACCTTTGAAAAGTGTTCGGAAACTTCAGGTCGTGCAGAATGCAGCTGCGAGATCAATCATGGGCTTTCCCAAATATGCCCATGTTACACCAACACTCCACAGTCTGCATTGGTTGCCGATCAGTTTCCGGTCACAATTCAAAGTGTTGGTTATGGCCTATAAAGCCCTTCATGGCACCGGACCAGATTATCTCAGGGACCGCCTTCTGCTGCACGAATCCCAGCGACCAGTTAGGTCCCACAGAGGGGGTCTTCTCCGGGTCCCATCAACTAAACAATGTCGCTTGGTGGGACCCAGGAGAAGAGCCTTCTCTGTGGCGGCCCTGGCCCTCTGGAACCAACTCCCCCCAGAGATTAGAATTGCCCCCACCCTCCTTGCCTTTTGTAAGCTTCTTAAAACCCACCTCTGCCGTCAGGCATGGGGGAACTGAGATACTCTTTCCCCCTAGGCCTTTACAATTTTATGCATGGTATGTCTGTATGTATGTTTGGTTTTATAATAAGGGTTTTTAACTGCTTTAATATTGGATTGTTATATGCTGTTTTTATTACTGTTGTTAGCCGCCCCGAGGCTACGGAGAGGGGCGGCATACAAATCCAATAAATAAATAAATAAATAAATAAATAGATTTGGAAATGCATTCCAAATTGTTTTCTTGCAGGAATATCCATTCTCTTTTCAGTTTCAATGTCGTCACTGATGGTGGGTCATTCGCTTCTGGATTATATTAACTTAGTTGAATATGACTGAAAACCTGTGGGAAGATCACACATGTAAAGAGGTCTAAGGATGTAGCTGTTATGGTCTATCTGCGTCCCATTCAGCTGATTATGGATTCTGAAGATCAAGAGACCGGTGTGGTTTGGTATCCTAGGCCAGTGTACTTGGCACATGAGTCTGAGAACAAGGAGGTCGTGGAAGATGTGGAGTCAGAAGGTGAAAGCCAACCAGGGCCTGCAGCACCTCCAAAGATGCCGATGAGTGAGTGGCTTTATTTATTAATTTATTAATTTATTGATTTATTGATTTATTAACTTATTAACTTATTTACTTATTAACTTATTTACTTATTTACTTACTTATTTATTTATTTGATTTGTATGCTACCCCTCTCCGTAGACTCGGTGCGGCATACAAACTTTGACTTTGGGAAGAGGAAGAGCCTCTTCTTGATGTTTGGGTATGCAGGAGTGTCAGAAGGCAGGAGTGGCTGAGGAGGAAGAGTTCTCTGCATGAATAGATCTCTAGAACACTTGGCCATGCCTTTTGGCTACTCCCTTAAGGGTGAGTCTTGTGGTGTGATTGAAGAAGTTGACGTTCGAATATGAGAGCTCGACGATCGGATCATGCTTGCGGACTATTTCTGTGATTTACAAATTAAGAAACTGAAAACAGTGTCTTTAGGCTTCCTGCCAATTCAGCGTGAATCATGTTCATTAGACTGAAGCAAAGAAAACTACTTGGGAAGTTTTGGCTTTCTGCCCAAGACTTTGATTAACAGCCACTAAAGCAACGGACTGTTTTCTTGCTTTTGCTGATATATTTTATATAGTTAAACCTTTTGCTAGTAAACTATTAGAAATTATATGCTTAAAACTTGTCAACTCTGGGCGTGTGGACTTATTTCTTGGAGGGCTCATCATTGGGACAAAACATTAGCTAAGTTAGAAGACTTCTGCAAAGAAGAGCTGGGAAAAAAATATCCATAAGCATATCCTCTTACCTGGCTTTAAGAAAGATTTGGGAGTATTATTTTTATTAAGCATAAAACGTATCAGGAAAGACTTAATGAACTCAATCTGTATAGTCTGGAGGACAGAAGGAAAAGGGGGGACATGATCAAAACATTTAAATATGTTAAAGGGTTAAATAAGGTTCAGGAGGGAAGTGTTTTTAATAGGAAAGTGAACACAAGAACAAGGGGCCACAATCTGAAGTTAGTTGGGGGAAAGATCAAAAGCAACGTGAGAAAATATTATTTTACTGAAAGAGTAGTAGATCCTTGGAACAAACTTCCAGCAGACGTGGTAGATAAATCCACAGTAATTGAATTTAAACATGCCTGGGACAAACATAGATCCATCCTAAGATAAAATACAGGAAATAGTATAAGGGCAGACTAGATGGACCATGAGGTCTTTTTCTGCCGTCAGACTTCTATGTTTCTATTAGAGGAAGGTTTCCAAACATTTGCACCTTCCATATTCATTTTTTAAAAAATTTGTAAACAACTGCATATAAGTAATACGTATTCACATTTGCAGAAAGATGTCATGTTGTATCATGTGGTGTTTATGTCAGCTTCTGACTGGAATTCAATGAAACAGATAGTTTGAACACACGTGCCTAACTTTTGAAAGCAAGTACAATGGTACCCAGGGGTGGGATGCTGCTTGACGGAGGGAATGCAGTGGGGTAGCGAAAATGGAGCTCCACCCCAGAGCACCCAATTTGCATTGAAAGATGTTGAAAGAAAATGCATAAGCCACGCCCACAGTGTAGTAGTAAAAAATTTGGTAGCCCTTAACTGGTGGTAGTTCTACCTAAGAATGCCTCTACTTATGAAATTTTCTAGATAAGAACCATTTTCTACTTATAAACCCAAGCCTCCGAAACTGTAACCGGAAAAGGTAGTGAGAAGCCTCCGTGGGGCCTCTCTAGGAATCTCCTAGGAGGAAACAGGGCCGAAAAAGGCAGTGAGAAGCCTCAATGGGGCCTCTCTAGGAATCTCCTGGGAGGAAACAGGGCCGGAAAAGGCAGTGAAAAGCCTCCATGGGGCCTCTCTAGGAATCTCCTGGGAGGAAACAGGGCCGGAAAAGGCAGGGAGAAGCCTCCGTGGGGCCTCTCTAGGAATCTCCTAGGAGAAAACAGGGCCTCCACCCTCCCTGTGGTTTCCCCAATTGCACACATTATTTGCTTTTACATTGATTCCTATGGGAAAAATTGCTTCTTCTTACAAACTTTTCTACTTAAGAACCTGGTCATGGAACGAATTAAGTTCGTAAGTAGAGATACCACTGTATATGAATTGTACAATCGTGCTAATACTTATTCTCAGGCAGTATAAAGATGGTTAGTTTTTAAAATGAGGTATACCCCGGGGTGGGGGAGATCTGTGAGTAACTGAATGAATTATTAGCAGGAATTGGAAGTGGTGCACAGAGAGCAGTATTTAGGATTGGGTTACAAGAAGATGAATCAATGCTCCAATTTTAGTACTGTTGCTTTCGAAAGCTCCTTTGTTCCATCTGGCTCAGTGGAACAATACATCGCTCTGCTTGCAGTTGGCACAATGCAAGGGGAATGAGCTACGGTGACAGGACTTGACACGTATGCCGATCTTCTCTTGCCATGCAATAATTAAAAACAGAGGAGCTCCATTTGGATCATGAGCTGACTGCATATTGATAAAGTTTGAGATCTCACATGTCAGTGCAACTTCTTCCTGGAAAAAAAAGAATCTCACACCTGCAGCCGGAGGGTAACATTATGATTTTACATCTTATATATTAAGTGTTCTTAACTGCAGTGAGATCATTGTATCTACAGAGGTAGAAAGATTCAGCATTACAAATAATAGAGGAATATTTGGTAAAGGTGATGGAAATATCATGGGCCTCCCTAGGTACGCCCATGTCTCGTCAACACTCCGCGGCTTGCATTGGCTGCCGATCAGTTTCCGGTCACAATTCAAAGTGTTGGTAATGACCTATAAAGCCCTACATGGCATCGGACCAGAATACCTACGGGACTGCCTTCTGCCGCACGAATCCGAGTGGCCGATTAGGTCTCACAGAGTCGGCCTTCTCCGGGTCTTGTCGACTAAACAATGTCGTCTGGCAGGACCCAGGGAAAGAGCCTTCTCTGTGGCGGCCCCGGCCCTCTAGAATCAACTCCCCCGAGATTTGAATTGCCCCCACCCTCCTTGCCTTCCATAAGATGTTGAAGACCCTTCTATGCTGCCAAGCATGGGAGGATTAATTTCTCCCCTCACTTTTCCTGACTCATCATATGAAATTGGTGTGATTGTTTTAGAATTGCTAGTTTTTAATAATAACAGGTTTTTAATATAGTTTATATTGGATTTGTATTCTATTGTATTTATTGTTGTTGTGAGCTGCTCTGAGTCCTCAGATGGAGCGGCATACAAATCTAATAAATTATTATTATTATTATTAATTATTATTAATTAACTTGCTGGTTAAATTGACTTCTTTGATCAGAGAAAAGACAATATTTTCATTTATTGCTCACTAAAAACTCTACAGATTTTTTTTTGTTAAATAATGATATATGGTTTGGAATAGGATATATTATACAAAGGAAGATAGATATGCTGTAACCATAGAGTAAGGGGTAATTTTATAATTCTATTTATAATTTCTGTAAAGAACATTGGAAGCGACTAAATATATATTTTTAAATTCTTATTTCTACACCCACTTTCCTACACTTTTAGTTTTCTCTTCAATTTTTTTCCTAACTACATATTGGTTTGCAGTTTTTTAATCTTTCTTTTAAAAAATCTTTAAATAAAACTAAAAGCAAACAGCTTTTCCCTGATTTGTTAACTGCTACTATATGTAGCAATGTGTATTCAGAGGCCTGCTTCTTGTGATGAGTCAATATTTTGTCCCCACTGATGTTGTATCCATGCACCTAAAAGACAAAGTTGTGATTGTGAGAAAAGGCCTACGTCAGATCTCAATCTTTTCAATTACTATTGATCAGTCTCCAATCTTATATTTTAAACAAGATTCTGAAGTATTTGTTATGTGGGTTATCCAACAGAAAACTTATTGTTTATACAATTCTAAGTCACCTGTGTGGACAATCAGTGTTAGAAGATAAGATTGGATCTTTACTGGTTCGGCTGAATCTCTCAAAGGCTCATGATAGAGTCAATCACAGAAGCTTCCTAAGATAATTTGTCAAATTAGAACTAATTAATTCTAGGCCCAGTTCTATCTGACTGATCAACTTCAGAAGAGGACTATTTCCAATGGATATTTTTTTAAATGTAATAAATAAATAAATGATACTGGGGATTATAGCTCAGCCACTGGCATCTTAGCTATTGATTTTAAAGGCCAGGGGTTCGCAGCCCCTGGTCTAGGGAATGGCACTGGTCCACAGTAGTGATGGGCCAATACAACGGTGTTTGGGTTCGGCACGTTCGGACGAACTTTACGTAAAATTCGGCCGAACCCGAACTGAATCCGAACCCGAATGGGGAATCCCACCAAGAGATTCTGGGGGCGGAGCTTTGATGTCATGTATATCGGCAGGTTGCTAAGGATGCCAAGGTGATGACTTCCTGGATTCCATGGAATCCAGGAAGTGATCACCTTGGCGTCCTTAGCAACCTGCCGGTAATGTCAAAGCTCCGAACGCGACCCCAAACTTTGCCCGAAGTTTCAAAAAATTTCAGGTTTGTGTTCGGCATACCGAACACCGCAAAATTTGGTACGGACCCCAATTTGTGCAGGTTCGGTTTGCCCATCACTAGTCCACAGTATGCCAACAACCAGTTCACATAAACAAGCGAAACCCCATCCGCAGGATGTAGGCGGCTTGCCAAACCATGCATTCTTCAGTCTGCAGAAGAGTATCCATGGAACTGGTCCCTGGTGCTCAAAAGATTGGGGGCTGCTCTTATAGGTTACTTTGTATCCAGAGGGGGGCTGCTAAGGTGGAACGATGACGTGTGCTCACCCCCGTGACTCTGAGTGCTAGTGGAGTCCAGCGCAATTATGCAACTGCACCTGTGCAGGTTATCAAAATCATGCACGGAAACGCAGGTGCACCCATGTTTTGGCACGGGGTTTTGCATAGGAATGGAAATATTGCATAGCTCTTCTAGACAGAACTGCATTGTTTTTGCATATGCACAATTTGAAGCAAGAAGCTGGATTCTCGTGCATGGCCAGGGAGACTTTTATACGTACTTGAAATATATGGTAATTTTCTTGAAGGAATTCTAGCCACAGTTGTTATTCCTTGAAGTCCATTAATTTGACTACTCCAAAGTTCATTACTGGGGGCTGGTCCTGAAGAATGTTCAGAATCCATTCTGGCATCTCTAGAGCAGTGTTTCCCAACCTTGGCAACTTGAAGATATCTGGACTTCAACTCCCAGAATTCCACAGCCAGCGAATGCTGGCTGGGGAATTCTGGGAGTTGAAGTCCAGATATCTTCAAGTTGCCAAGGTTGGGAAACACTGCTCTAGAGTGTATTATACAGTTTACATTACACCAACTTTGTGACACACTAGCTGCCAAATCAGAGGCGGGCTTCAGGAGGTTCTGACCAGTTCTGGAGAACTGGTAGCATAAATTTTGAGTAGTTCGGCAAATCAGCAAATGCCACCTACGGCTAGCCCCACTCACATCTATTCTCTGCCTCCTGAGTCCCAGCTGATCTGGAGGGAATAGGGATTTTACAGTAACCTTCCCCTGAAGTGCGGTGGAAAAGGAGATTTTACAATATCCTTTACTTGCCACGCCCACCAAGCCGCGCCCACTAATCCATGCCATGCCCACCAAACCACACTCATCAATCCATGCCCAAAGTACTGGTAGTGGGGAAAAATTAAATCCCAGCACTGTGTCATATCATTTTTTGGTTTAATTTTGCAAGAGCTTGCTTGTCCTCACCTATAAAGTCTGAAATGGTTTGTTACTGAGGTATCTGAAGAACTCCCCCACCCCCAAGTCTTATCTATATGTTGTATTTGTCCTTGAAGAATTTGATGTCCCACTATCAGTTGACACGAGATTTCTAAGAATGCACAGCAAGCTTTTTCTGTTTTGGAGATCCATGTATGGAAATGTCTTCCATAAGAAAATAAATTGGCTCTTTTACTGCTCATCTTTTAGTGTGCAATAAGATACTTTTTATTTTTTATTTGGTTTTTCTATTAGTGGGTTATTGTTTATACCTTTTCCATCCTTTATGACTCTGTTTTACATTCTCACTCCCTTTGTTTATGTAGAAGAATTGCTTTAAGGGTAAGGTAGCATGGAAATATTTTAAACAAAATAAATGAGCCATTGATTGACCCCTCCTCAGTTAATTTGACAAATCCCCTTTAAGGCTGCCTAAGCCAGTAATTATCTCCTTCAGCAGCAGAACCATCTGTAAGTTAATTATGCATTATGTAAATGAATATTTGAATTTGTGACTCTAGGCTCTGCTGTGAGGGGGAGGGGAGAAAACCCTGCCAATTTTCTGTACACCTTTATACACTTACATTGTTTACTCTAGAGGAATATATTATAGGACAAGAGCTGGGATAGTCCATGGTAACCAAACATCAGATAGACTGGAAAGACCCTTTCAGGCTAATTAATTGTGGCTTATTATGTCTGATTAACAGCTTATAACAGGTACAACAGTGATGGTGAACTATCGTGTACATGCCCACACCCATATTCAATACCTCCCATGCACCCACACTCCATTTCCTGACTTCCGGTGGTCTCGGTAGGCCCATTTTTCACCCAGAGGCTTTCTTGGAGCTTGGGGAGGGCAAAAGAGCCTCCTCCTGGCCCCCTGGAGGCCCTCTGGAGGCCGAAAATGCCCTCCCAGAGCCTCCGTGCAAGCAAAAAAATCAGCTAACAGGCACCTACATACGCGCTGGAGCTGAGCTAGGGGAACAGCTCACGTGCCAGCAGATATATCTTGGTGTGTCACTTGTAGCACACGTTCCATAGGTTTGTCTTTGCGGAGGCATAGGTTTATAGGAACTACAGCACTGGTTCACGAAAGCTTGTGCCATTCATTAAAATGCATTTGTCTGAAGAAGGGCTACCAGAGCCCTCCTGATTGAAGGGAGAATATATCTCCTCAAGTTAAAACAGCACTGTAGGGCACCAAGGCCTATGACAGACAATAGTATTCTGGCCATTAAAATCATAACCAAGTTGATACAACCATGGAAAAAAGAAGATAATGGTTACTAGCAGCGCTTAATTGTTGCTGTTATTGCTCCAAGTGAGTACGGCAAGTCTTATAATTGCAGGATGCCCTGGGGAAACTGAAAATCATCACTTTGTGAGCACCTTTGCCCCCACCCCCCCAGAAGCCAACAAATATGTATTTTGTACATATAATTGTATGTACTGGCTGGAGCTGAGGGAAGAACAGAAGGTCAAGACCCTTCCTGATTCCAATTCAGAAAACGGATTGGGGATTTTTTGTAGATTTCCCGCCATCTCTCTCCCACTGCAAATGAGGGACACATTTGAGAGGATCATCAGGATTCTGGCTGCTCTTGATAGATTATGAGGGGGGAAAAATCTGCCAAACGAAAACTGAATCCTCCCACATGCCACAACAGTCATTAGTAATTTTGATTTATGAACAGACGGATCAACACCCTTCTTAGAGCCCCACAACAATTGTGGTGTGCAGAAACCTGACAAAGTAATTCATATTCCAAGGGAAGGAAGAAAAATGCAACTTTGAAAGGAGTAACTCATAGTAAAAAAAAAAAAAAAGCAATGATGGCAAATTGCCTTGCTTACTTGAACTTATATACGGAGTTACAATTATCCTTCCTATGATGATGGTGACTACTCTGGAATTATAGAATTAGGTATAAGCAAAGAAATAACTCTGATGTTAGCTCAACCTTGATGACTGTGTGAAATGCTGCTACTAGAACTTTTTTATTATTGACACACCTGTGGTAATTGCAAATGCGGCATTTAAAACAAAATAGTCCCTACTGCTAAAAGAAGGATGGCTCAAATGATTACACACAGCAATTAATGGGCTGAATCTAGACTTAGTCATGTTTGTAGTGATCCTACTGAATTGTAAATCTCAGTTTATTGTAAATACATTACATGCTAATAAATGTAGTCTTTTCGATCTTGCATGCTTCTTCCTATTTGGAAAAACGGCTAAAGAAACATACATTAGTGCATAAGATATAATTAGAATCAGAGTTTCTATACTCTTGCTACCTTTACAAGCCACAACTGTAAAGTAGAGTTTATTTTCAAATTCTGAATTAATTGGTAATAATAATAAAACTGCTTGGAGTCAGGTTCAATTGGAATAACTTGTAAACCTATTACAATAAATATAAGAGCCTGCATCCAAAGAGAGGATTATTTTAAACTTTGTTTTGCCATTCATACATATAGAGGAGTCGGGCAGGGGCAAATAAACCACATATTTTCAGTAATTTGCAAGAATCTGGGCTTACAGGTTCATGCAAACATTTTACTTAAAAACAAATTCCAAACTGGATTGTTTCAGTTTACCTTGATACTTTATTTAAATGTCACTGATTTCAAGTGGTCTATTTCTAAGCATGGTTAAGCCTCTATCCTAAACAAGAATGAAATATCAGTGCACAAAAATGTTAGATATGATTTTACAACATATTGATAAAACTCTTGATGCTAAAATTTCCATTTTTACATTAATAATAGACTTTTTCATAATGAGAAGCCTAGATCCTCAAGAATACCGATGGCCTTCTTCCATACAAAGATTAAAATACATTATAAGACTATTATTTAATATTACTTAAACAATGCCTTTAAATACATTAAAAAGCATTGTCTTAAAGAAATATTAACTTTTTAATTGATCCTTAAAATGGGAGCTTGACTTGGAGTTACTGAAATCATAGCAGTAAATGCAAACCAGGATTTTCAAATGTTAGTTTACTTTTAGGGACTATTACAAGTTTGGATACACAAAAATATTTCACAAAATATTTAATATTAAATGAATTTACCCAAAATACAGTGAAATAATCCCTACCAAACCATTTGACCTGCTGGATTATTAAAGATCTTGTTTATGTAGATTTATCTGTTATGCACAGCTAAAAGTGCAAGCCTTCTTTAGAACAAATAAATATTCTGAAATTCTGTTATTTTTCTCTTTTTATTCCCATATATAATATGCTTATAACAATTATTCACATCCCTCTTTACAATTAAAGTTGTTTTTTAAATAATAGTTCATTCATTAGCTTGAAAAATGACAATTCCTCAATTTATTAGACAGCATAACTTTACACAAACATTTATAAAAGGATGATACAATAGAACAGTATCTAAAAATACTGCTGGATGTAAAAAAAACACCCCAAAATAATCCTTCTGTGATGCATCTGTCTAGATTCACGTTTGGTAGAAATGTGGTTTCTTAACGTTTGATCTTGCACATTGTTTTAACCTAGCCTTATCTAGCAAAGTAATAAAACAAAACTAATCAAATGCAACAAGGTTTAAGTAACCCACTGACTGCACACTATTCTCCAGCCCTTTTGCATCTTCTGGAGCTCAATCCTGTATCATTAAAATGAATAAACCCAATGATATTCTGAAGCATCCATATCCAATTTAGGTAAGTGCAGAAAAAAGTGTTTAAATGTTAATTATTATACTGCTACTTAGGTGATTTACTGTATAGGCAGTGAAGGGCTAATAAAAATTTTACTACCACACTGTGGGCGTGGCTTATGCAAGATGCCCTGCATTTTCATTCAATATCTTTCAGTGCATATTGGGTGCTCTGGGGTGGAGCTCCATTTTCACTACCCCACTGTGTGTCCCCCCCGTCCCCCCTCCCGTCCGGGCAGCAGCCAATCCCTGTGTATAGGGATGTCTTTCCCTTTATCTGTATGAGTTGAAACTTTTTTTATGCATGCAAGGAATATAACAACAACTTCCCACAACATTCTAGCAATATCCTAAGTCAGAGGTCTTCGAACTTGGCAACTTTAAGACTTGTGGACTTCAACTCCCAGAATTCTCCAGCCGGAGTTGACCTCTGTCCTAAGAATTATAGAGGCTTGTTTCACCTTGCCTGGGGCCCCTATGGCTTGCAAACAATGGTCTATCACTTAGTATAAGGGTTTTAGCAAATCTCAGCTAAACTACATTAAAACACGTGGAACCAATTTACATGCAAGCAATGTATATGTATTGTTCTTATCAGTAAGATCTTAACCAGTTCTTCAGTTTGGGTTAGTGACCTCTTACCACATTCCTAAGCAGAGCAGCTCTTTATATGCCTGATGGAGGGAACCAGCACAGATCCGACTACATGTTCACCTTTTTTATATTCCTAAGAAATGTACTATACTTCTTGCTCAAGGATTATGCACTGGGTTTCCATGTTCATTCCCTGCAGAGCACTTTGGGCTCCTGGTTTTAGATTGAGACCTATGCTTGTGCGTGTGACATCCAGGTGGAGCTTTTACTATTCCAAGTCCTTTTTTCATAGGTTACAGAACTCCTGGATCTAGTTCTAAGGCTTCTATCTCAGTTGAATGGGTTTTGGACCAGAAACCAGGGCTGTGTACACTTACCTGGGAACAAATCACATCGAATCCCAGGGCAACACCTGACCCCACAGGGGAGAACAGAAGACCAGGGTGGCGCAGTGGTTAGAGTGCAGCACTGCAGCTAGTTCAGCTAACTGCTAGCTGTAGTTCAGGGGTTCAAATCTCACCACTGGCTCAAGGTTGATTCAGCCTTCCATGGGTAAAATGAAGAGCCAGATTGTTGGGGACAATATGCTGACCGATTAGAGAGGGCTGTAAAAGCACTATAAAGCGGTATATAAATCTAAATGTTATTGTTATTGCTATTTCCAAGCTCAATGTCCTACCCATCCAGGACGCGGTGAAGCTCTCTTAAAGGCGACCCCCGAGGACGTTAAACGGGCGACAGTTCTTGCCTGTTCTTGCTGAAACCCCCACCCCACCCGCGGATTTCCCCCCTTTCTTTTCTTTGACGTACTTTCCCCTAGAAACCAAAGCCTAATCCCCGATGATGACTTCAAAGGGGACGCAGGAGGTAACCGGTTATCGTTGCCGCCCGTGGATATTTTTAGTTCGAATGGAATTTAACAGCAAAAGGAAAGGAAGATTTGTTCTCCTATACGGCTTATACAAAATTACGTTTCAGATCAATTTTTTAAAATCTTCCTTACTGGTGGTGGTATTAAAAAGGGACGTTTAAAGGCGCCCCGCGGAATGCACGGTGCCAAGATGACATCAAAGGAACGAAGCTCAATTTTGTAGCCTCCCAACATCCCCCCCCCGCAGGACGGGACCTTTTTTGGGGGGGGGGCGCCGCGCAGGCTCTCTATTCAGCGCCGTCTCCCCACCTCCGCACTTCGGACATACAACCACCTTTTGGAAGGGAACGAGCCCGCCCTCCCTCCCGCCTGTCTTTCCTGCGAAGATGGCAGAGATCTCTCCTGGTTAAAGCTGGCAAACAAACCGCGGAGATCCGGCCTGGCACCGGCAGCCGCCTCCGAGGGCTGACCTCGCACCACACCACACACACACACACACGTGTCTCGGTTGCACCTTTGGAGGAGGAGCAGCTTTTTCAACCCAATGGTGATTCTTACTCAGCCTTCTCCTCGATCTACATGGACTCCTTCTTTCCATCCGTCTCTGGCGCTTGCCTTTCCCGTCCTCCTTCCCGCGGTTTGATATTTTTCAGCCCTGTTATTTGTTTTTTTAAATCCTAATTAAGATCAGGAGTAACAGCGGGGCTAGCCCAAGTGCGTTTCACCTCGGGGCGGGATCCAAGGTGACTGGCAGGCTCGGGAGCCAATGTCGGGAGAAGAACAAGGGGGCGAATCTGGGGTACTGTGTGGGCTCGCCGCTGCTAGAGAGCGCCCCCCCTCCCCTTCCTTCCCCCCCTTTTCCCACCCAGTGCCACATCGCCTTTGTCTCTTTCTGCTGCGACGGGCAGAAAAGAGAAGGGAGCTTTTTGCCCCCCCCCCCCCTTCACCTCCTACATATCCTTTGCTGCGTCCATCCTTATACTAAACGTACTATTTTGGCCGTTTCGTGAACAGACCCCGCCGGGGGTCGATGGGCTTAGAAAGGGGATATCCGGGAGCAGGCCCCTCATCCTGGGGTAAAGGTGCTTTGCCGATACGTGGGCAGGCGAGTGTGGACAGAGCGCAGCTATATAATAAAGTATGTTTAGATATATTGATATTAATTAGGAAGGCAAATCATGAAGTGTTGTACCTCATGATTCTCGATAAACGTGTTTTTTGTCTTTATGTGGACTGTGAGCCTATTATGCACCAAAGACAAATTCCTTGTGTGTCCAATCACACTTGGCCAATAAAGAATTCTATTCTATTCTAAACCGTAACAGAAAGTCTGTACGATGAGGTAAACGGGAATTGTGTGAAACCCGAAATATAAGGCAATTACGGACCCAGCCAAAACCCCATTTTTAAAAAGTAGTTTCCTACAGAAATTACACCATTGGCACCTTAGCAAATTAGTTGCCTGCAAGCATTGCAGAGACGGATTCGAGAGTGACATCGCTTCCTCTGGCCTATGAAACGGGCTCTTTAAAAAAAAATATTTAAACCCTCCGAGGTAGTGTGAAGTATAAAGAAATGGAAAAATCACCCCTTTCCTAAAACAATCTCGCAAGGTAAATACAGAAAGCAATTGGCGAGTGCAAACCATACAAAAGCCGTCCTTCCTCCCCATCCCCCCCTCTTCCATACACATATTGTACATCGTTGAACAAATGTTGCTTTATTGTCAAAGAGTCGGGCGCGGCGATTGGCTTTCAGACACGCTTTCCTCCGTGACGTCAAAGGCGAAGGGCATCTTGGGATGCGTAGTTTTCTCTTTCCAGAGGGCGGGGGGAAAACTTCTAAGAGGCGTGACGTCCGCACTTTGACGTCAGCGACGGGAATGCTGGAGGTGGGGATTAACTACTTGAGAGGCTCGTTGGCCCCGGAGAGGAAGGGCGAGTAGAGGGAGAACGGTGGCACCTAAAGCAAGATGGCGTTGAAGAGGAGGGCTGAAACACACACATATATACGCTGAAGATGTGGATGGAGAGGGTGAGGGAAAGCTATGAGGTACAGAATGAGCAGCACCCGCAAAGCTAGGGAAGGTGGAGGTTGGCCGTGACTGGAGAACTGAAATGAAACCAACAGAAGCTGGAAACAGCTGTCAACGCCGAGAAAGGAAAGCCTAAGAATCCAGGTCTCTCAGGAAAGCTGGGAGAGCGATGCAGAAGGAAGGGAGAGATATTTTTGCTCAGATCCAAGGCGGGGGGGGGGGAATAATGTATTTTTCTCCTGGTTAGCTAACCCCTATGCAGAGAATCGCATTCTTTACCATGTCAGGAGAGCTTTGCGGTGGGTAAGGCTTTTATATGTAATAAAAACCATATGGACAATAGAAAAAAAACACACACCTGTCCGTATAGAGATATCTACATAGGGTTTAATTTTTTTTAAAAAAAAGAGTCACCCTAAACCGTTCGCCCTAAAGGGAGAAGTAGAAAAAGAGGAGACCAGCGCAGAGGGCGGAGGAGAAAAAGGAGACAAGGATTTGAGGGGAGGGAGGGAGAAGGAGAGTTCGGGGCGGGGATTTGCGGTCTTATTGGCAGGCGGAAAGGCCCAATCGGCAGCAGCGGTCGAACCCGAGGGCGTACGATTGGCAGGATAGTAGTGGGCGGGGCCGGCCTAAATGGTAGGCGGGGAGCGGGTGGGCGTAACCACGCGGGGCCCAACGGGGCGGGGCGTGGGAGGCGATATATAGGGGCCGGAGGAGCACTCGGGCGCTTTACAAGAAGGCGTCGAGCAGCTGCCGAGCGGGGCGCGCGTATTATCTTGGGCAGCAGCGCCATCCTCCCTTTTTTTTTCACCCCACCCCCTCTTCTTTCGGGGAATGGGGCTTCGTTCCTGAGGCCCCCTCCGTGCCCCTCCGCACCCCTCGGGACTCTCGCCGGAATTGTTGCACTTAACCAGGCGCGCCACCTGCTCCGCTCACCCGGGTGAGTGTCGTTCGTTCGCACTCTTGGGGGGCGGCGGCGCTGGCGCTGAGGGGGGAGGGAGCGCTGGCGGATTTTTTTTTTGGGTGGGGGGGGCGCTCGGCCCTCACGGCCGTTCTTGTGTATGTGTGTGTGGGAGAGGGACGGCGCGCCCAGGGAGCGGAACAAGCAGGCTGGCGGCGAGCGGGGTGTTGGCAGAAGGGCTGACAGGGCAGCGGCGGAGGGTGTTGACACAACCCTGCAAGAGGAGGAGGAGGAGGGAGTGGCGAGGATGGACGGACCGACGGGCGGAGCCCCTTCCCGGGCGGAGGGGAGAGGGAGGCTCGGCCAGGAGGGTCCCGGGCAGGCGGCTCCTCGCGCCGCGCCGGGATCCCTGCTGGCTGTCTGGGGCTAGCGGCCCAGCCCGTCCCCTCCCTAGTAGCCGCGGAGTGGGAGGGGGCCGGAGGGGCGGCGCAGCGAGGGGCAGTTGGAGGGGGGCTTTGGCCCCCATCCCGCGGGGCGGAGAACTGGGCGGCCGGCCTGGGTTTGAGAAATGGCCGGAGCTGCTGTCCCTTGGAAGAGGTTGTGTTGGGGGGGGAGGGAAGAAGAGAGGGAGGTGTTGGCTGACAGGCCGATTTTTGTTGAACGTGTAAGTGGTTTGTAAACGCTTTTACCACTCGGTGGAAAAGGAGGGATGTGGGGGTTTGTTTGTGTGTGTGTGTTTTGGCAGGGTGGAGGTTTTTTAAGGTAGGGATTTTTTAGTGGAAAAGAGAGGAAAAAGACCCAGACAATAGGTGCGGGTCGAGCTAAAAAAAACCCGTAGGGTTGCCACAGTTGTGTCACTTTTTTAAAATTATTTTTTTCCCAAGTCTCTTCCTGTCCCATATGGCACAAAGGGCAAAAAAAATAGATTGGCAAGAGGATTTTGGTTTAATAGAGAGGGAGGGAGGCCTCGGCCAATCACCCCCCCCCCTTTATAGAAAACACTTTTCTCCTCCTGCTGCTGGAGCTTGGAGAGCTGTGAGCAGAAATCTAATGAGACTCAACTGCCTGATTATGTAATGCTGTATTACTCTGCTTAAGAGACTTGCTTTTTTTCCCAGCTCTCTATCACCACCACTACTATGATTGATGCAATTAACCGGGTTAGCTGTTTTTTTAAAAGGCTTGGGTTAAAAATAGATAGGTGCTTGAAATATTTTAGTCTTTTTGTGCCATACTGTACAGCATCTACTCTCTGTGGGCAATATCTTTTGGACAGTGCAAGGGAGTTTAAAGGAATGGATACATAATTTTAAATAGCTTCCTCAATCAGTTCTTCTGTACCTTACCTATGTCATTTGTAAATATCTTCTGTTTGCCTTTGATCTTTCCTTATCCCCACCCACTGCTGATCTAGCAAAATGTTTTAAAGGTTGCCTTATCAGCTGGTGGTTCTCTTATCATATAAAGAGGGCGAAAGGAAATTTCTTTAGATTTGAAATCAACTATTGCAGATTTTAGAAATTTTGATCCCCCCCCCCCCCTCTGGTATATAAACTTGATAGATTTCAAACTAACGATGCAATGGAAGAAAAACAAAAATATGGAAGGAAATACAACTATTAATTTTTATTAGTTACTTAAAGATGGAACTTAAATAGAGAAAATAATTTAAAAGCTTGCAGTATAATTTTCAAACAGGTTCACATTTACCTTTTCATTTTAATTTGTAATTAAAGTTGTATGACTGCTTTATAATTGAAGGAAAAGGATTTCTGTAAGGATTGTATGTTCTGGTTGAGTACTGTTTCCATTATGAAATTCTACCCCTCACCCTCCCAAAGGGTCTTGATTTAGTAATTTTAAAAGTGTTGTAGAATTAGAGTGACTTCTTTGCTTTTTTTCTTTTTAATGAACATACATGTCATGCTTGTACCTAAATAAATAAAAATGATTCTGGAAGCTGACATGTAGGCTTTTTTCAAATTGCTGAAAGATAGTATTTATGACATTTCTGACTCAGCTGAAGCAATATTGCAAATTCTAGATTAGATAGCTGTACAGCTTTTAACAGAAGGGACTATTTTAATTTAAGTAGAGAAAATAATACCAAGTATTACAGTAAGAAATAGGTTTGGTACAGAATGTTTGGTAGGCGTTTTATGGTTCCAGTTAGATATTTAAAGACACAATTATACAAAATTCAGGTTTTGGAATGTTATGCTTTCAGACATGTTATTGGTGCCTTTTACAGTAGTTTGTATTTGGAATATTTAACCTAATTAACCTACGTTAATTAACCTACGTAGTATTTGTGAAAATAGTACCAAATAGTATTACAAATATTGCCTATAAGAAATGTAATCTGCTTTAGGGAAAGTGTGAATTTAATAGGCCTTGCTCATTTTCTCTTGTACTTTTCTTACGTGGATTTTTCTTTTTTTACTCCCTCGTGAAGGAACAACACTACTCAAGGTGAAGAATAATTATCAACTAAAATCAGCACTTTGAAAACAATTTTTGCTTTCCTGTGGTATTTTGAACTTTCCCCCCCTGATCGTTGTGGTTTGAAACAGAGACTGTAATTTTGTGCTGTAGCAGCTATGCAGCTTGAAATACAAGTAGCACTCAATTTTATTATCTCATATTTGTACAATAAGCTTCCCAGACGACGTGTGAACATTTTTGGTGAAGAACTTGAAAGACTACTTAAGAAAAAGTATGAAGGTCACTGGTATCCAGATAAGCCATATAAAGGATCAGGGTTTAGATGTATACATGTAGGCGAAAAAGTGGACCCAGTCATTGAACAAGCATCCAAAGAGAGTGGTTTGGACATTGATGATGTTCGTGGCAATCTGCCTCAGGATCTTAGTGTTTGGATTGACCCATTTGAGGTTTCATACCAAATCGGTGAAAAGGGACCAGTGAAAGTGCTTTATGTGGATGATTCCAGTGAAAATGGATGTGAACTAGATAAAGAAATCAAGAATAGCTTTAACCCAGAGGCCCAGGTGTTCATGCCAATTAGCGACCCCACATCTTCTGTATCAAGCTCTCCTTCGCCTCCCATTGGTAATTCTGCCACTGTGAGCCCAACCTTCATGCCCCGTTCCACTCAGCCTTTAACGTTCACCACTGCCACGTTTGCTGCCACCAAGTTTGGCTCAACCAAAATGAAGAACAGCAGCCGTACCAACAAGGTCGCCCGCACTTCTCCCACTAATCTTGGCTTGAATGTCAACGATCTGCTGAAACAGAAAGCTCTTTCATCCTCCATGCACTCTCTCTATGGTCTTGGCCTCAACAGCCAGCAAGTTTCACAACAGCAACAACCATCACAACAGCAGCAGAAAACATCTGCCCTTTCTCCTAACGCAAAGGAATTCATTTTCCCTAATGTACAGGGCCAAGGTAGTACAAACAACCTGTTCCCTGGAGACAATCCCCTTAACCTTAGTCCTCTCCAGTACAGTAATGCCTTTGATATGTTTGCAGCCTATGGAGGTCTAAATGAAAAGTCTTTTGTAGATGGCTTGAATTTCAGTTTAAATAGCATGCAGTACTCTAACCAGCAATTCCAGCCTGTTATGGCTAACTAAACAAAAATACAAATCATATTGTACAAGTTGAAATGCACGTACCCAAGGGTGTTAATTTTTTCACCTCTTGAGTTTTTCTAAAAAGCTTGTAGTATGAATACATTCAAGCTTGGTTAGATAAGGACAACATGCATCTTTTTTTCATTTGCCAACCAAGCACAAAGTTATTTTTTACTGACTGTACATTAAATATATTCAAGATATGGCCTCTTACAGTATTTAAGATATAGCAAGGACAGCTGATTTTTTATACATAAAAAATTGGCACTAATAAATGGGTTTATTGGTCTTTTCTAATTGTATAATTTAATTTAGTACAAAGTTTGTAAAATATCAGAGTATATATTGTTTCTACAACATGGTATTGCATTTTTATCTTTTTACTACAGTGATCTGTGACAACTGCAGCAGCTTCATGTTGTATTTTTTTTACTGAAATTATAAAATCCATCTTAAAAAAACATCAGTTCTAAAAAGTGTACAAATATTCCTTAAGTGGTGGAATTCAAACTGTATGGAAAACTTTTCCAAGAAAGAAACACAAATTGTATTTTCTGTTAAAAAGTTTAAAGATTTTTTGCTATATATTATGGAAGAAAATGTAATCGTAAATATTAATTTTGTACCTACATTGTGCAATACTTGAAAAAGGTATAAAAGTATTTTGAGTCAATGTCTTATGTTAAAGAGAGGGACTGAAATAGTTTATATTAAGTTTGTATTAAAATTCTTTAAAATTCAATTACTGTTGTAGTGTTGGTTTATTGGTTAAAGTTGTATACTGATATTGTAGAACAGTATTTGTATATAGGTCAGCTAAAGATGTTGGTTACACTGATGCCTCATGATAATGTGTTGTTAAAAATTATGCCAAAACAAGCTTTGTATTTGAGCACTCGCCCAATAGTTACAGGTGACAAGAAATTCCATTCATGTTGGTGAGTCAAACTTAACAGAGGAGGAACAGAGTCCCTGGGTGCCTCCTTTGACCCAGTATAGAAACCAAGCAAGCTGCCAGAGGCTGCTGCAATATATTAGTGGCACACCTATTTCTAGAAAAATACCTTCTGTGCAATTATTTATAATGCAGAAGGATGCTGCTCTTTTAGGATAGTTTTACAGTATCTGGCTGTTCTTATACACATTTCCCTCTGTGTTTATTTTGACTGAGTATTCTCAATAACTGAATTAATGCTGGATTCATGAGGTATAACATTTAGTAAATGAGCATTTCAATTCTATATTTTGGATTTAAAGCTAGGAAACAACCTGAAGAAAGCTAATTTGCTCATAGCGTGCACCTTAGAGGGAAGCTTCATCATTTTCTAATAGTGTCTGGTGCTATGAAGTGTAAAATCAGTAGGTCTCCAATAAAGCTTACTTTAAAAAGAAAAAAGGTGAGATTTTAAAAAGGGAGGGGGTATTATGAGGTCCTTATCCCAAATAAAAACCTGCCCAGATCCTTCCATACTAGAACACCATTCAGGATTACAGGAACTAGCATGTCCAATTAGCTCTACCATTTCCACAGTACTAAAGCCTGGATCAAGAGTTGGAGCTTTAGGCTTTTTCTATAGCTGTACACTAATTTGATCTATTTGTGTTGTAGCATCAAAGAGCAGTTTTGTAATACTATGATAATATATGTAAAATGTCTGATACTCCGTTGATCTCAGTATGATGATGTTCAGTCATCATGCTGATGTCAAGTTGGGATGAGATGGGCGTTTACAATTCTTGGAATAGAATCAAGCCTGTTGCTTAGCACCATAGTAAACTTTGTTTTATAAAAGCTGAAATCAGGCTCTGAAGAACCAGCAAAAGGAGTAGGCAGAAACAGAACCATGACTTTGTGTACAAAAGTAAAATATAAGAACTTCAGATATTCTGATGTTCATTTTGTTGTGAACTTTGTGAAGCTTTTCTTGGATCTCAACAAGGATTACAGTATCTCAATAGACAAATCTGTCTTATATAAAGTACAACCTGTGTTCTGTCTGTGAAAAAATCTTTCTCAGTCCCACTAGAAATCTTTAAATTGAAAATGGCTTGGGATGGGTTTAGGAATTTCTCCCTGAAATGCATGACTCCACTAGGCACCATTGCAACTAACAAGAATCAGCTCATGAGTAGGAAAGCCTAAGTCGGGGCCATCCAACCTTGGCAACTTTAAGATTTGTGTACATCAGCAACATGGCTGGCTGAGGAATTCTGGGTGTTAAAGTCCACAGGTCTTAAAGTTGCCAAGATTGGACACAACTGGTCAACAGTCTTCCCATTAGTGTTTTGAATAAAATCAAGAAATTAAACTTTATGGAATGAGGTGGGAAATGGAGAATAACAATGTAATTACTGTTGAGATGTTAGATGTCCCTGGAATTAAAGGCAGACTCCTTACAATTTGAATTATAAATAGTAAGGTTACAATTGTTCAGCAAACTCCATAAGGTTGGGGTTTTTTTGTGGATAATGGATTCATGCAATCTAGGAACATGTTATGCAAATTAGCTGAGCTAACTCAAAAGTACAGGGAAATTTTGTTGTATTTTTGTTTTAAAGAAATACATTTTAAGATATGTCTGAGTATTTCTCCAACTGCTGATAGAATCTTTCCAGCACATTCTGTTAGCTGCTTCTGCTTCAAAGTACAACTGCAATGAAAATCAGTCAGTCGGCATGTGTACATTTATTTTTTCCTACCTTAAGAAAAGACATCCAAAAGGCTGAATATTTGATATTTGTTACAATAAGAACAGCTCAGTTACCGGTAGGTGATAATAACTAACAGGTCAGCTATAAAGATACTGAATCTGCAATGTGCTTGTGGTGGTTTTATGGTATTGCTTTGGAAGAAAACCACATTTGAGAAAAAGTTGGCTAGGTTATCAGTCTTACCAAACAAGCAATTTTTCCTATTTGTATTTTTGTTTAATACAATGACTGTGCACACTGTGTACTTTTAAAGGTTTTTTTTTTAAAAAATGACCCATGAATGTGAATACAGTAATCTGGCAACATTTTTGTCAATACTGTATGGGCAACATTTAACATTAAAATGAAGACTCAAAGGTGGTGATGAGTTATCGTATAATAAAATGTACCAGTATATTTTAATAATTAAAAGAGCGCACACTTAAGAGCTAGAATATTAGTTCTTCAAGGAGCGCAGAGTTTTGCCTGCAATGAAGTCCAACTTAATTCATAGATAAATAGTAACATTATACACACAAACCAGAAAGAACATAATGACTCGTGATTTCAGTTGGATTAGATTCTGTGTTTTTAACAGAATATTAGGTTATATTTCTTAAAAGAGTTCCGTAGAACCAATACAAAAACAAAAAAACCCAAGTACAGTAAAGTAATGGGATTAATTTGATTAGCTTAACAAAACAAAATGTCTTCTTCAATGTCTTGGTCTTGCTGTCCATTGAATTCAGTAATAATTAGAGGGCTTGGTGCTCATACCAAGTTATTCGTGTGTGTGTGTGTGTGTGTGTGTGTGTGTAGATGTAACATATTTTGCTGATAATGAAAAGGAAGGGAGACTTATAGATCTATTTCTGGCGTATTTGCCTTCATCAGATAGCCATACCCTTTTACTGGGGCCTCTGCCTTGTAAGGCCACATGTATATATGACCACCAGATGTGCTAACTAGGGCCACAATCATTAACAAAATACACTGTACTTGCTCTTTGTGGTGCCACAGATGGGTCATAAAAACTGAACCAAGTAATAGGTGACTAATCATGTTGCTTTAAAATATCACATGTAATATAGGTGTTTATATAATGATGAAGTACAGTGTGTAATTCAAACAAGAAGACATGAGGATCTCTGCTTGGGATTCGTAAAAATAAGAAACTAAGAAGACATTCCTGACAGTGGGTATAATCATGAGTGTGCTCTACCTGGTACAATTAAAATAAGGTATTATGGTTTTTAAAATATATATATTTGTAACCAGCCTCTATTATTTTTACGAATAAGGAAAACATATCCAACATACACCCTTCTTCCTATTTCCCCCACAACAACAATAACAACCACCGTGTGAGGTGAGTAGGCCTCAGAGAGAGGGACTGGGCCACCTGGCATTCTATAACTAAAGCAGAACTAGAATTCACTCCTGCTTTCAAGCCTCGTGCCTTAATGTATGGTCACAGAATCTGACTCCACAGAGTTTCTAATACAATTATTAAGATTAGAAAAATATATGCATTAAAATCTTTGGAAAGCTGTTATATTTTCCTCAAAACATATCACATGACACAAGGTCCCCCCCCCTACAGCTCTTCCCTCCAATCTCTTTAGCCATGCAGAAATGTATGTAAATTTCTACATCTGTAAAAATATGTTTCTTTTGTTAAAGCCTCTATCTATTATTCCATCAGTCAACAACATTAAATATTGGGGAGTGAGTGCCATTACAATTCAAGTGACTTTGGAGTTGTGCTGTATTTTGCTCATCGCTATTTTGACTCAAGTACCGGTGTAATTATGAGAATTGGTAGAGGAAGAGTAAGTCATATGTTTGGAAGAGTATGATCATATAGTAACAGGATACTTAGATTGTGACACAGTCCAAGTTAGCAGATCACATTTTTACAATTACATTTTTCTACATTCTGGTCAGGCTATTTAACATAGTTTAAACTAAAAAGGGGAGCAAGGAAGTAGAACTAACCTTATATCCTTACCATGAGTCAGTCTGTGGCTTGGGAGTGCTTAAAAAGAAATACACCCTGTCACATCTAGTAATTTTTAATGTATGGAAATGCAGCTTCAATCAGTGAATAGATAATCCAGGTGTAGGTTAGGTGGATATTTTCTGACTCACTTATGCTTATAATAAAATGCAAAATTTTGGCTGTATCTTATATTTCAAACAGTGGTCCTGATAGAAATCTTTTTATGGAAAAACCCCCAAACATGCCATGTATGGGATGAAGAATTGCAAATTTCTGTAAGACAGCAAAATACCACAGACGTGAACATGATGTGAAAAGACTTACACACAATCTTACTTTTTTAAAAAGTTGGAGCCTATGCCATGTGTTGCAGTTATTTGCAGCCAGTCAACATTTCCATAAATCAAAACTCTTAAGAGGATTTTATGAATGTCTTAGTTACTAGTATCACCATCCTGTCACCTATGTGTTTTTATTAGAGCTTTTTCTTCTTCTTTTTAGTTACCCTCCCCCTACTATTTTCACTCTGAAGGCCTCATTGTTCTTTCTCCCGCTGTGTCAAATTCTGACCCTCTCCCCACCCACTACACACACACACACACACACACTAAAAGACACGCTGCTGTTTTCCATTCATTCAGCAGTGAGCTGCCAAGAATCTACTTTGCTGATTTAATTTCCTTGTGACTTCAAATGTCCCAGTGAAATGAAGCTGGATCAAGAGGAAAATTCCAACTTTGCTGGTAATGGCCATTGGAAGCTGCATTTGGAGGCAATACCCCAGTGGTGGGATTCAATTTTTTTTTACTACGGGTTCTATGGGCGTGGCTTGGTGGATTATTCATGGCAGGGGAAGGATGCTGCAAAATCCCAATTTCTTCCCAGTCAGCTAGGACATGGGAGGCAGAGAATAGATGGAGACAGGATCAGTCAGAGGTGGTATTCACCAGGTCTCCTAACAACTCAAAATTCCCGCTACTGGTTCTCTGAGCTACTCAATTTCCACTATGGGTTCTCCAGAACTGGTCAGAAGCTGCTGACACCCACCTCTGCAATGCCCTTGTAAATTCTCCTTTGGAGTCATTATACAGCTCTGTGTGTCAGGAAATTTCACTACTCTTGTTTTATATTGGTGCACGTTTTGACAAAGTCTCTGACTTATGACCACAATTGAACCCAAGATTTCTGTTGTTAAATGAGACATAAGTTAAGTCAGTTTTTGCCCCATTTTACGACCTTTTATTGCCACCATTGTTAAATGAATTGCTACAGTTAAGTAAAGTTTTTAAGCGAATCTGGTTTCCCCATTGTGTCAGTAAGTCATAAAATGTGATCACATGACCCTGAGACACTACAACCATCCTAAATATGAACCAATTGTCAAGCATCTGAATTTTGATCATGTGACCATGGAGATGCTACAAAAGTCATAAGTGTGAAAAACGGTTATAAGTCACTTTTTTCACTGCCGTTCTAACTTTGAATGATTACTAAACAAACTGTTGTAAGTCAAGGACTGCTTGTACTGGAACTGCCCAGTAACTCTCTGGATATCCATTCACAATACAGATTACAGGCACTGTGCGATCAGGTTGGTATCCGAACTGCAAACTGCTTTAATCAGGTTTGAATAAAAAGTGTCTAGCTTGTGTATCTAGTTCTAAAACTGATAAAGGAAACTGTCTGATTCAGCATGCTCTCTTTTTTTGGTCTTGATCAGCATGTTGGTTTAAATTGAATGAACAGCGTTGGCTGCTTTCCTGTCATGAGTAGCATTAAAACAAAAAACTAAAGACTAAACCTGTGGCTAAAACGTAAAATGCCACTGAAGTGTTTTGTTCCAGAAAGATGCAGAGTCTGGTCTCTGAGACTGCTCCTATTGCTTTTGGTTCAGCTCCCTTTATTTTAGTAGGACCTGTGCAGGAGAGGAAAATATCTAGGAATTGAAAGAATAAACTCTTCTGGATGTTCTTAACCATTTAACTCCCAGATAAAGTATGATCAATGTGCACAGATAACAGCATATGAAAAATATTTTTACAAAAATCTTGGCAGATAACAATTAGACTCCTTGACACATATATCCCATCTTCCTTTTCTTATTTGTACTTGAAAATGTTACCCAGCCTGTAATTTAGATTGATTGGGGATAGTTGACTTTGGAATAGTAAGCCTCTTTCTGTAGGGATATTTGATAACCTGTGAAGGTTATTTGTCTCTTAAAATTCAAACTCCTTACAAAGGTCATTTCCCCATTTTGTATAAATAAGGAAGTCATTCTTAAGGCCTTTCGCCATCAAAATATGTTCTTGCTAAACTCTTCCAATACTGAGGCCAAAACAATTATCCACCAAGTATATGGCATGTGTTGTATGGCAAATACATGACCAAGAAACAGTTGGGCCAAGAGGGAACAGGTAGGAGTAAGCAAACCACCTCAAATCTTTATGATGACTCCCAAATGGTGAACATATTTGCATGGGTGTAAAGAAAATATGGAGACATCGTATCAGATACCTATATTTTCAAACCAGCTAGAGGGCAGGGTGCTGCTACAGAGAAGAGCCATTCCTGGGCCCCCACTAATAGGCACTCAAAGCAACCTGGATCGTGCCAGCCCTGCAGATTGGATCAGCTGGGCAGATACGATGGGAGATAGATATTCCCTCCAGTAGCCCATTTTATAGATAGTGACCAACACCTACCTACCTTCCTTCCTTCCTTCCTTCCTTCTTCATTTATTTATTTATTTGATTTTTCCTTAGACTCAGGGCAGCTTACAACATGTTACCAATAGCACTTTTTAACAGAGCCAGCATATTGCCCCCACAATCCAGGTTCTCATTTAATTGCATCTTACATCATCCAAGATGATGTAAGTCTTCTGTTCAAAACCTATTGATGCAGGAAAGAATAAAGTATTTTAGAAATAAAATCAGGGTATTTGTAACTGTATATTTACTTCGGTGTTCACTCCTGACAATGAGACCTTTTTTAAAAAAAGGAAAGGAAAAAAGGGTAGGACAGGACAGGATTCTCTGACAAGCGAGGTCAATTCATCCAGATCATGACATGTCTGTGTCAATCCTGGGTAGTGACTTCAGGGTTGTTTGCTCATTCATTTATGAGATTAATTGAATGTGGTGTCCCAGAGATCAACTTTCTCCTCATTGCACTGTTGTTTACATGCAAAAATGTTTTGCAATTTCCAAAAATAAATAACATTTTGAGATATAAAAACTTTAGTTGGAGACTCTGAGAACCATTGCCAGGAGATACAGAGGCAGCTTTGAGTCATCCAGTATTTCTCAGCCTGAGTTCTCTTGGCAGCCCTTATGATCATTCATTCATTCATTCATTCATTCATTCATTCATTCATTCATTCATTCAATTATTTAATTTATTTATTTTGTCCAATACACAATAATATACAATGAAGCTTATAGAGATATAGTAGAGAAAATATATGAGATATATGAAATCACTGGCCAAATGCAGAAGGAGTTTAGATCAATTCAGTTTAGATCAGGCCAGGGCATTTTTTGGCACTCAGGCCACATCCGGACTTTTGGCTGTCCCTGTCCAGCTCGCATGAGGTCAACTGGAAATTGGAAATCAAATGTAAATAAATGTACACTGTACATGCAATGCAATTCTGTTGTGTTACATCACGTATCTTCACAGTCCTATTGGTTCAACCCTCCACAACAGTCCCAGTTCCTCATGTGGCCTCTTGGGAAAATTAATTGCCCATCCCTGGTTTAGATACTCTACTTGGAAGCTCCATCAGGAAGAGTTAAGAGCATGTGGCACGAGACCTCATGAGGCCCCAAAGCACCTGTTGCAACAATTGCCACTAAAGAGCCATTTTTCATGTGGTCAATAAAAGGAAGTGATCAGATTCATGGCAAATTATTATTATACCTCAATTTTAATTCCACGCAAATATCGATGAGATTCAGCTCTAGTTCTACTTTAAAACATCCCACCATCACCACTACCATGACAAATGCCAAGTCTGCACCCCAATCAGGGCTACACCTGTGCCACAGATCATACCTTGGAAGGACAGGTAGTCTAATCTGTCATTAATGCCACTAAAACTTAAGTCACAATGTGGAATTGAAAGGGGATGGTGTTGGGCTAAAGCAGCTGAGTTCTCTTCTTCTTGAAGAAAGCTGCAGCTGACCACACAGCTCAGGGACCTCTCTGCATATTCACCTGTGGTCAGTGACTGGCCTATCAAAATCACAGGGCCCTTTGGCTGAACAAGGGAGCTTATAATTTGAGAAACATGTGATTAGGAAGCATTCCACTTTCCGTGCTGAATTTCAGACGGCCCTTTCTGGAAACAACCAGCTGCTCTGCGAGTAATCTAGTTTTGGATAACCCTGAGTGCCACTCTGGCATTTTCATTGCCTTTTGTTAGATACAACGGCTTGTTTTCATTATGTTAGAAATAGCTGTATGCTTTCCAGAATGTAGTTAGCTGTTTGAAGGATCATTGGATTTTTCATAGACAATCAAAGGAAAAGAAAACAGTGGCATTAAACTTGCACTTGCAACATAATTCATTCCAGGTTTCATAGAAAATAGTGGGTTTCTCCCCCTGTCTATGGGTGCTTAGGCTACAGGGAGCAGAATTAGAAATTCACCACTCAGATTATAGTGTCACTTATTTCCTTTTTTAAAATTGCAAACGTAAAACACATACTGACCCATTTATTCAGTAAATGACCTGCAAAAGAAATTGTGAAAACTCAACGCCAAACTAAAATCAAATACAATAGATGAGATATGGTGCTAGCAGAACAAAGATAAAATAAAAAAGGTAACACACATCATTACAAAGGCATGTGAATAACCTCTACAAGTATAAATCTAAAATATTATAATCTATGAACCAAAAAATACGTATCTCCTAAAACAAGATGGCTAACGTATTAAGCCTAAAGTGATGAATAAAAGAAGTTATTATCATATTTTTGTGACCTGGTTTGCCTTATTTTCATCATAGCAATACAAAATTTGGCTGTTGCACATATAATAAGGGGTTCTGAATCTTCTAGGAGATGATTCACATAGAAAATGTCTTGCTTTCCCTGAAATTTATGTATTAGAATCAGAAGATATGCAGAACTGACATTCCTATAGAATTTACAATATAATAATAGATGAAATAGTTTTGGTCTTTTTAGTATTAAATGGGCAAGTATACTTAGTTGTACTCATTTTAATTATCTTTACACTGTTACACAAAACTTATTAACAATAATACTGAACATTTGAGTTGGAAGAGAAGGAAAAATAATACAGTGATCAGTGCAGGATCTTGCAGTTGAAGTATTTCCAGTGCAAAAACAAGAGAAGTAAGTTTTCTATCAAATATCTGTTATAAACTTTTAACCTTGGGCTAAATCAGCTTCCTGATAATATCAACCTGTCAATTCCAGCTTTCTGCCTGGGGCCCATCAGAGAGACACTTGGCTCAGCTTTTTGCATGATGGTGTTTCACATTTTAAAGGACTCAATTCCTTTTCATCTTTTTTTATGCAACCCAAATGTACCCAATTCTTTCAACTGCACCTCATTGTTTCCAGGGAATTCCGCATCTGGGTTAGCTTCAGCTCCCACACTGACACCTTGCCCTGAAATCCTCAGTGGAAAGACCTGAAACAATGGTTCTCAATTCAAAGCTTTAAGGTGCATGGACGTCCAAAGTCAGCATGTCAGCAGTTCTGTTTTGGAAAAGTTCCCATTAATAATGGGTACATTGTGAGCCTATTTCTTGCCTAAGATGCAGTGTTTTCAGAGGAATGGCAAGGAAGATACTGGTGCTTGACAGCCAGATGATCATTGTAACGCCAATCACTATAGTTAGAACTAAAACTCCGAAACCATTAGTAGGGCCTATCATGTGTACATATATACCGTATACATTTATGTGCTGAGTGATGTTTACTAGCAGAAACAGTAATCACTACACAAAATCTAAAAGGATGGCTCCAAACTGATGATCATATGAAATGCATTTGCTTTCTTCATTTTTTTAAACATTAGCAATGTGTGTTGCACAAGACAAAATTTGTAATAAAAAATAAATCTGACTATGGAAACATTTTTCTGGTGTGTAACTAAGCTTGTGGCATTGGGAGGCGATACAGTAATGAAAACATTTCCCCTTCTTCATTAACGGAGTAACTTAGGTGAGAGGTGAGCTTTCAGGAGAGAATTTTTCCTTTTCCTTTATCACTGACACAAATCTCAACTGTGGCAATCTCACAAATGGTCAGCTGCGTTCATCTTACTGCAGCAGACCACAGAGTGCTTGTGGCAAAAAAGTTTTCCTGGACTAGAAGCCATTTCATATGAAGCATTAAATAGAGTTTTAATTTGGTAGGCATATGCACACAGAGCTACTTGGGACAGTCACAGAGGAGCAAAAAGGCTATAAACCTCAATATCCACAAAAATGGAGGAAATGGCACATCAGTAACCATTTTTTGCAGTGCCAGAAATATCTAAGAGAGACATTAAATCCAAATGGATTCTCACTTTAAAATGCTAGAAATGGCATATAGGCAATGTACATTATTTTTTTCCAGAAATTTGAGATTGCAAATTTATAAGCCCTTAAAAATTGGTCATGCTGTTTAGAGCTAATGGGATGGTAGCCCAGAATATCTGGACAACAGCAGCTTTCCTATTTCATTGGTAAACTAGCAAAGCATAACTGATTTTGAGACACATCAGGGTATGGCTGTTTAAAATGATACCTACCCTCCTCCCCAATTTGGCAAGCAGCAGTCTAAGGGTGAAAGAGGAGTTTTCACAGAATTGAGTCTTCCAATCCAATCCCCGCTCCAAGTCTAGGATCTACAAAAGGACCTTTGATAGATGACCATCCAGTCTCTATGGAAGAACTTATCATATTATCTGGCAACCGTTTCCACCGGCTGATGGGTTGTAAGCCAAGAGGTGTTGTTTTCTGATGTCTGATCTAAACCTGCTTCCATGGAGTGTTAATCCATTCGTTCTGGTTGAACTGTGACTAAGTCATCTCCCTCTCCTATGTGTAACTTTGCAAATGTTTGATGACTGGAATTATTGAGTCTGTCATCTGCACCTCTATAACTGTCTGGTTTGGTTCTGCAACCCAACAAGACAGACACAGCCTTCAGAGGATAATTCAGACAAAATAATTGCTGCCAACCTGCCTTCCATTGAGGACCTGTATACTGTATAAGTCAAAAAGAGGGCGGGAAAAATATTTACTGACCCCTCGCATCCTGGACACAATTTTTTTCAATTCCTATCCTCAAAACGATGCTATAGAGCACTGCAAACCAAGACACTAGACACAAGAACAGTTTTTTCTCAAACGCCATCACTCTGCTAAACAAATAATTCCCTCACCAGTGTCAAAATATTCATTAAGGCTGAAATACTATTATTATTAGTCTTCTCATTGTTCCTATCACCCATCTCCTCCCACTTATGACTACATGACTGTAAGTTCTTGCTTGTTTCCTTACAATTTATATTAATATTGTTTCATGATTGCTTATTTGTACCATATGACAACCATCAACTGTTGTACTTCATGATTCTTGAGAAATGTCCTATTCTATTCTATTATTCTATTCTATACTATTATTCAATTCTATTATATTCTCTTCTCATCTCATATCTGCCTTCAGTCATTTCTTCTGCTGTCTAACCATGTCCAGATTGTTAAAACTGTTCTTCATATGGCTTGGTTTCATCAAGACCTCTAAACTTGTTGTGATTTGTCATTATCCTTTTTTGAACTGTGTGGCCCAGAACTAGACACAAATGTGCCAAAAGGGTAAGACATCAGTAACACAGTTTATTTCATGATGAAGTACCAAGCCTCCCCTCAATTTGGACCTTCCATGAATCACTGCTCTTTCTATTACCTAAGACTCCCTTCACGTCCCTCAGGTCTGTCCACCCTTATTATTCCTACGTGTCATGCTCTTCCTTTCCTCCAGTAGGCCTGCTAAACAAAATACCAGTGGGAGAAAGGACAAGCCACCCATCTGCGTCTCAGGTTCAAGTTCGCTTGTGAACCAGGAGAACCAGAAAAGCTGGTGAGAACAGGATCTAGGCGACCGCAGATATGGACTTTCCCCAGGACAACCTTACCAGGAAATTCTTTAAAAATCAATAACCCAACCACCCCCAAACACCAAGTGCTCAGGTCTAAGCGATATTCACTGTCAACAGGAAATTGGGTTTGTTATATTTTGAGGTAAAACTGTTCAGTGTAGAAAGGGCTTAAGGGAGATAATGGAGAGAAGGAAGGGAAAGTAAGAAAACAAGCAGGCAAGCAGGCCTGTGCCTTAGAGTAGTGTTGTTATTATTATTATTATTATTATTATTATTATTATTTATTGGTTTTGTATGCCGCCCCTCTCCGCAGACTCAGGGCGGCTAACAACAATGATAAAAACCCGTATGTAACAATCCAATTAATAAAACAACTAAAAACCCTTATTATAAAGAGAGATCATCCAAGGGCATGGGGTGAGGTATCAGTATGCGGATGATACCCAGTTGTACATCTCCACCCCATGTCCAGTCAACGAAGCAGTGGAAGTGATGTGCCGGTGCCTGGAGGCTGTTGGGGTCTGGATGGGTGTCAACAGACTCAAACTCAACCCAGACAAGACGGAGTGGCTGTGGGTCCTGCCTCCCAAGGACAATTCCATCTGTCCGTCCATAACCCTGGGGGGGGAATTATTGACCCCCTCAGAGAGGGTCCGCAACTTGGGCGTCCTCCTCGATCCACAGCTCACATTAGAGAAACACCTTTCAGCTGTGGCGAGGGGGGTGTTTGCCCAGGTTCGCCTGGTACACCAGTTGCGGCCCTATCTGGACCTGGACTCACTGCTCACAGTCACTCATGCCCTCATCACCTCGAGGTTCGACTACTGTAATGCTCTCTACATGGGGCTACCTTTGAAAAGTGTTCAGAAACTTCAGATCGTGCAGAATGCAGCTGCGAGAGCAATCATGGGCTTTCAAAGATATGCCCATGTTACACCAACACTCCGCAGTCTGCATTGGTTGCCGATCAATTTCCGGGCACAATTCAAAGTGTTGGTGTTGTATCCTGTAATGGCTACCTTGTAACTCTGTAAATAGTTTGTTCCTCTTTCAGCGCTGTCTGAGCCCAAGCAGGAAGTCGCTCCTGATTGGCTCAGACGCGGCCGGCTCTGGCTTTGGCGGGAACCGCAAATATATAAAAGGAGCGGTTTCTCCAGCCAGAGTCAGTCGGTACTCGCTGAATTGTCACTTTACCTTGCTGAGCTGTCACTTATTCTCTGAGCTGAATAAAAGTACCGATTGCTCCAAACCCTGTCTCTGGGTCTACTTCACTGGCGACGAACGGACGGAAGAAACTTCGCGTGCAACATGGACAAAATCCAGATCGGCCAGGCTCCGGAACTCTTCGATCCCGAGAAATCGACATGGGACGAGTACATGGCCACCTTCGAGATCTTCCTCGAGGCGGCGGGAATGCAGGACGCCGAAGCCGATCGCAGACGGGCTATTTTCCTTAACTACTGCGGCGCAGAAATCCGCAGACTAGCCCAAACTCTCACCGAACCAGAACAAGCAAGAGCCACAGCGTGGGACATCCTACAACAAAAACTGGCGAGCCACTTCAAGCCGACCAAACCAGCCATGGTTTTTCGGCATCAATTCCACATGATGGTTCAGAGGGAAACCGAGTCGATCAGCCAGTTTACAACGCGGCTGCGAACGGTACTTGCTCAATGCAAGTTTAAAGACCCGGAAGCTCGCCTCACCGACGCCCTGGTTTTCGGCATGAAAAGCAACACGGTGAGAAATAAACTCCTCATCGAAGAAGAGCCGACTCTACAAACCGTAATTAAACTGGCGCAAACCGCAGAAGCAGCCGACGCGGCGGCGAGAGAATTGAAAGAGCACGGAAGGCGAGAACTCATTGCAAAAATCGACTCCGCGTCTCCCAGCGCCGTGGAAACAGACAACCCCAGCCAACAAAGTTCCAGCGGAGACAACTGCCTCCTGGTGCAAGACCAGCCGAGACACCTGAGAGCTACTCACCCAGCCCCCTGCGCGGGCTGCCGGGGAAATCACCAGCGCCATCGATGCCCCTTCCGAGACGCTACATGCCGCCGTTGCAACCGGAGAGGCCACATCGCCATCGCATGCAGAGCAACAGCGCCAGAGGACACATTTGCCACACCGCAATACCAGCGACCTCAAAACCAGACCCCCAAGCGCGAGAAAGGAGACCATTCCGCAACGCGGGTCAAAGGAACTACTCAACCGCTAACCGCGACTACTATAGAGGTAACTCTCAATTTTCCGTGAATAACACGGCAACCAAAAAGGGGGCTAAAATTGTTATATCACTGTTACTCAATAACCAACCTTGCTCAATGGAGCTGGATACGGGCTCTAGATATACCATCATGCCCTGGGAAAAATTTAAACTGTATATGCCTAATGTATCTAAGGCTGACCTAAATCAAACCTCTTTGGTGATTAGAGACTTTCAGGGGGGAGTAATCTCGGTCTTGGGAACAGCAAATGTACCTATCGCATTCAAGAATGTTAAATGTACCCTTCCCATGCTTATTGTAACAGGGGCCAAGCACTCTCTTCTGGGTTTAGCATGGATGGAACCACTGGGAATCGAGATTTCGGGTGTGTGTAATGTAAACTGTTATGATATGCCTAACTTTGTGAAAGAGTTCCCTGAAGTGTTCAGCCCCACACTGGGATTGTATAAGGGGCCCCCTATATCTTTCTCTATTGACCCCAAGGTCCCACCGATCAGACTAAAACCTCGCAGGGTCCCCCTGCCGCTCCTCCCCAAACTAGACATACAGCTGGACAAACTCATTAGCCAAGGTATTTTGGTCCCTGTGGAGCAGGGGCCATGGGAAACTCCCATAGTTACCCCTCTGAAGCCAGATGGCTCGTTAAGAGTTTGCGCTGATTACAAATCGACCCTAAACAAGGCACTCCAACACCACCCCTACCCCATCCCGGTTGTGCAACAACTGCTACACTCCCTGGGGGAGGGGAAAAGGTTCGCAAAGATCGACCTGGCGCAGGCTTACCAGCAACTTCCGGTCGATGAACAAACAGCAAACGCTCAAACAATTGTAACGCACAGGGGGGCTTTCAAATGCACGAGGTTACAGTTTGGGGTAAGCATAGCCCCAGGAATATTCCAGAGCATTATGGAACGCCTATTGTCAGGGGTAAATGGGGCCATTCCATACTTTGATGACATCTTAATTGCAGGGGAAAACCAGGAACAAGTAAACAAAAGAATAAGGGAAGTACTTAAGAGGTTACAGGACAAAGGTTTAAGAATCAAGCCTGATAAATGTGTCTGGGGAACCAACAGTATAGAATTCCTAGGATATAAAATAGATAAGGAAGGTATCCACCCCACAACAGAGAAGCTGAGAGCAATTAGAGAAGCCCCAGAGCCACGAGATAAGAATGAGTTGCAGGCATTTTTGGGCCTCCTTAATTTTTATTCCGTTTTTTTAAAGCAGAAGGCAACAGTAGCAGAGCCTCTCCATCGTTTACTCCAGAAGGAAGCCCGCTGGACATGGGGGAAAACTGAACGTGAAGCTTTTTCTCAAATAAAAAATTTATTAACCTCTAAAAGTGTAGTAGTCCAATATAGTGCTTCACTACCCATTAGGCTCACGTGCGACGCTTCGCCGTACGGCATAGGAGGAGTCCTAGCTCACGTTCTACCTAATAAGACAGAGGCCCCAATAGCATTTTTTTCTAGAACCATGACCAGCACAGAAAGGAATTATAGCCAGTTAGACAAGGAGGCTCTAGCATTAGTGGCAGGGGTAAAGAAGTTTCACAATTATATTTTTGGAAGAAGCTTTGAGCTAGTCACTGACCACAAACCCTTACTAGGCCTGCTAGCCCCCAACAAGCCCACTCCACCTTTCATGTCTCCAAGACTAATCAGATGGGCTCTTTTCCTCTCAGGGTATCAGTATGAGCTCACCCACAAGGGGGGGGAAGGAAATCAATCATGCAGACGGCCTAAGCAGATGCCCCATAGCAGACTTAGTGGAAGACCCTGTTCCTTCCACAGATGTGTTAATGATAGAACTCGAGGAAAACCCACTAACCACAGCAAAAGAGATAGCTGCACACACGCAGCAAGATCAAATCCTTAAACAAGTGGTGAACTGTGTTCTAAAGGGATGGCAAAATGATGTTGTGAAACCTGAATTGTGTGATTTTAAAAACAAAAGACTTGAATTATCGTATGTAAAAGGTTGTTTACTGTGGGGGGATAGAGTGATCATTCCCAAAAGCCTAAGGGGAAAGGTACTCAAAATGTTACATGTGGGTCATCCTGGGATTGTCAGGATGAAGAGCCTGGCAAGGGGGCATTTATGGTGGCCAGGGCTGGATGCTGATATTGAAAATTGGGTTTCAAAGTGTGATCCGTGCCAAGAGTCACGACCCAGTCCCCCCAAAACAACTCCGGCTGAGTGGGAACAGCCTGCTGGTCCTTGGTCTAGAATCCACATTGATTTTGCTGGCCCAGTGGGGTCTCAGTATTTTTTAATAGTGGTTGATGCTTTCTCCAAATGGTTGGAAATAATAGCAATGAACAACATAACCACAAGTGCCACTATCAAGGTATTGAGCAGACTGTTTGCATCCCATGGTTGCCCAGATCTCTTAGTGTCTGACAATGGGCCACAGCTAGCAGCCAGGCAATTCGAATTGTTCCTAGATGGCCTAGGGGTCAGGCATGCCCTCATCTCGCCTTATTCGCCCTGGGCTAACGGATTGGTAGAACGTTACGTACGGGTGGCAAAGGAGGCATTGCGCAGATCAGGCCCTGGGGATGTGCAACAGAACTTGGACCAATTCTTACTCACCCAACACATTACCCCTAACTCGCACACACATGTAAGCCCTGCAGAGTTATTAATGGGAAGGAAGTTGAGGTCACCACTAGACAGGTTAAACCCAAGGTTCTGTGTTAATAATAACCAAATGTGTACAAAACCTGAAAGAGAAATGTATTTGGGACAAAATGTATATGTAAAAAGTTTTGATGGAAATGTAAACTGGATGAAGGGAATTATTGTTAAGCAAAATGCACCTAAGACCTATGTTGTTAAACTAGAGGATGGTCGTTTGTGGAAACGACACATAGACCACATTCGGAAGCGAACAGAAAATCAATTGCCACAAACCGCTGACATGGACTCTCCCCCTTCAACAGACTTTAGTACGTTGCCCGAAATAAGAGACACGCAAAGAGACTTATCGGGCCAGGGGGAACCATCCAGCGACGCCGAACCATCCTCGTCCTCCGAAGCCTTCGTTGGGCCCGCCAGGCCAAGTCCGCAACACCGGGAGAACAGCGGCGAGCCATCCTCCACAGTCGGTGGCGAAGGAGAAATTGAACTGCGCAGGTCAGCGCGAGCTCCTCAGAGGCCCCACCGATTGGACGACTTTGTCACATGGCTTTCTTGATGGATGTGTCCAACTATGAGGGGAGGGGTGTTGTATCCTGTAATGGCTACCTTGTAACTCTGTAAATAGTTTGTTCCTCTTTCAGCGCTGTCTGAGCCCAAGCAGGAAGTCGCTCCTGATTGGCTCAGACGCGGCCGGCTCTGGCTTTGGCGGGAACCGCAAATATATAAAAGGAGCGGTTTCTCCAGCCAGAGTCAGTCGGTACTCGCTGAATTGTCACTTTACCTTGCTGAGCTGTCACTTATTCTCTGAGCTGAATAAAAGTACCGATTGCTCCAAACCCTGTCTCTGGGTCTACTTCAGTTGGTAATGACCTATAAAGCCCTTCATGGCATCGGACCAGAATACCTCCGGGACCGCCTTCTGCCGCACGAATCCCAGCGACCGGTTAGGTCCCACAGAGTTGGCCTTCTCTGGGTCCTGTCGACTAAACAATGTCGTTTGGCGGGACCCAGGAGAAGAGCCTTCTCTGTGGTGGCCCCGACCCTCTGGAACCAGCTCCCCCCGGAAATTAGAACTGCCCCCACCCTCCTTGCTTTTCGTAAAGTTCTTAAGACCCATCTTTGCCGTCAGGCATGGGGGAACTGACACATCTCCCACGGGCCTATACAGTTTATACATGGAATGTTTGTGTGTGTGTTTGCTTTTAATAATGGGGTTTTTAGTGTTTTTTAAATTATTAGATTTGTTCTTACATTGTTCTTGTTATTGTTGTGAGCCACCCCGAGTCTGCGGAGAGGGGCGGCATACAAATCAAATCAAATCAAATCAAATCAATAAAGCCAAACATACACACAAACATACCATGCATAACTTGTAATAGCCATGGGGAAAGGAATATCTTAACTCCCCCATGCCTGGCGATAAAGGTGGGTCTTGAGTAATTTGCGAAAGACAAGGAGGGTGGGGGCTGTTCTAATCTCTGGGGGGAGTTGATTCCAGAGGGCCGGGGCCGCCACAGAGAAGGCTCTTCCCCTGGGGCCCGCCAAATGGCATTGTTTGGTCGTCGGGACCCAGAGAAGGCCAATTCTGTGGGACCTTATCGGGAACCAGTGTGTGCCATAAGACATGGTCAGGTGTGCCGTGGGGAAATTAAACATGGGTCCCCGAACTACGGCCCATGGAGGCCATTTATCCGGCCCACCACCAGCCACCTCCATCCGAACATAAACATTCCCCTTACAATCCCTCCAGCTATCAGCGACAGGAAGAGTGGAGGCACAGGGAACGCTCACTGACCAATCACCTTCTAGGATTCATCCCGACCATTAGCGATGAACCAATAGCAGGCCCCCTCTAATCAACACCCAAAAAGGTTGAAAATCACTGCCTTAGAGAGATACAGAATGAAAAGAGGGGGGGGGGAGACTGGCAGCACTCTTAAATTTTACTTTTACCTCACTGCTAGTAAGGGGAGCTACAGATCCTTCTAGTTATCATTCTTCTTACAAGACCCGAAGCCCAGGAAGACAAGACAAGCCTAGGAGCAAGACAAGAGTTCCAGCCAATAGGGAAATAGAGCCTGAAAACCTTAAAAATAATATATATATAGTTTTCAGCTTCACGTGAATAAATCAACTCCAAGCTGTCTGATTTTAGACTAGTAGCAAAATCTGGTTTGGAAGGATTCTCTGTGTTAGTTAAAAATGCTTTCATGGAGTTCTTGATACTTGTTAAAAACGAGAGAGGGTTTATTTGCCTGCAAATTATATTAGCAGCAAAACACATTTCAAGTATGAATATTTGTGGGGCTCACACTAAAGAAATGGAAGCAACACAAAAGAGAAAACAAAGGATGTTTAAAACGTGGGGATTTTGTTTGCCCAACCTGGAAGGACAAGCATGCAAATCCTCCTTCTTTTATGTCAGAGTGGTTTACGGAGCAGCAATCCTGTGAGGGAGAATGGGCTAAGGGTGATGGGCATAAAGTCACCATTCAATTTCTATGCTAAGTCGGAGGGCAGTCTGAGTCTCTCTGGTACCCCAATACTTAACCACTACACTCTACTGCCTTGATAGCTTGTTCATAAGAGATATGAAGAATATAATCTGCTCTCAGCTGGCCATTCCCTGCTTGTAAACTGGACTTTGTGTTATACTTATGGGACCGTTTTTTTGCCTCACATGTCCCGGCGACCAGTTAGAGCCCTCAGAATCGGCCTTCTCCGGGTCCGTCAGCCAAGCAGTGACAGCTGGTGGGACCACGGGGAAGAGCCTTCTCTGTGGTGGCTCCGGTCTGTAAGAACCAACTCCTCCCCCTTTAAAAACTCGGCTTTGCCGGCAGGCCTGAGACCTTTGAGCCACAACAATCTGCTCTGGCCCGTAGTAATTAATGAATGATGAATGTGTGGGGTTTTTTAATAATGGGGTTTTAAATTTTGTATTCTTGTTTTATTCTTGTAAGCTGTCCTGAGGCCATCAGGTGATGGGCGGCCTATAAATTGAAGTATAAACAAACAAACAAATAAACAAATAAACAAATAAACAAACAAACAAATAAATAAATAAATAAATAAATATCCCAGCTGCTCTGCAACTATCAGAAACAAGTGGTTGTCCTCTAATGCAGTGTTTCGCTGGCTGGGGAATTCTGGGAGTTGAAGTCCAAATATCTTCAAGTTGCCAAGGTTGGGAAACACTGCTCTAATGCATCTTTGCAATGGGAGGAGCACACTTAGGGTTTGAGATCTCCTGGTTTTTGCATGCTATGATGCAGAGACTGGCTCCCTCCCACCCCCCTCTGCCTTACCAATGAGCTCCACAAAGTTTCAGAAAGTGGTTTGCACAACACATTTGATGAAATTGGTATAGAACAGGGGTGTCAAGCTTGTCAAATTCAACGCCTCATCTGGCCCGTATGTTGCATAAGTTTGCCCCGTGGGGAAACCCTGGAAACAGGAAAGGACCGGTGCCTCTGCCAGCAAAAGTGGAGCTCGGGTGAGCTATGGGCGGCCCTCTCCATCTCCATTTTCTCTGGTAGAGGATTGCAGGAGGCTGTTGCAGCCAAAAACAGAGCTCGGGAGCCCATTTTCGCTGGCAAAGCATCCAGGCATCACAGGTACCTCTGACACAAGTGATATTGAGTTGGCCATGCACCCTGGCCATGCACCTTCTCAGCCCCTACAGGTCATATAGAACCCTGATGCAGCCCTCAATGAATTCTAATTTGACACTCCTGGTGTAGAAAAGTTTGTTCTTGACTGGGAACAGTTAGCAGCAGCTTGCAAATCCAATGAACTGTGGAGGAGCAGAGTTGAAAATATTATTTCTGTTTACATCAAAGCAAACCTTACAGGAATCTAGCATTTGGTGTTGCAATGGAGAGAGAAGCTGTGAGAGGGATACCTTGGCCTGACTCTTTTCATTCCTCTTTGTACAGTATTGTGGAGCCTGGTCAGCCATAGCACAAGGTTGCAAAATAAAAATTAAAGCCTGGGGGAAAAAAGAGGCCAGCTTATGAGGAAGAAAGCAACACTAGGTTGCCAGGTATTTTGGGGTGACACCATAAGTAACTAATGAAGAGCCGGAGTGGCACAGTAGTTAGAGTGCAGTTAACTGCTAGCTATAGTTCTGCCGTTCAAATCTCACCAGGCTCAAGGTTGACTCAGCCTTCCATCCTTCCGAGGTGGATAAAATGAAGACCCAGATTGCTGGGGGCAATAGGCTGATTCTGTAAACTGCTTAGAGAGGTCTGTAAAAGCACTATGAAGCGGTATATAAGTCTAAGTGCTATAAATGCTATAATAAAAGGGGCGTGCATAATTGCACCTTTGTGCCTACCGTTCCTGTCCTAATGTCTTTTTTATCTTTTCTATCTCTACCTTATACTTATATTATGTTAAACATACTACAATACAATACTATATTTGTATGACAAATAAAATAAATACATAAATAAATAAAATAAACAACATCTCCTGGGCTTTTCAGAATTGATCCAATCCTGTTGCTTTGGACTGAGCAGTATTTTTAAGAGCAGCCTGCCATCGAGTCTACGGAGAGGGGCGGCATACAAGTCTAATTAATAATAATAATAATAATAATAATAATAATAATAATAATAATAATTCTAAGGTAACCTTTTCCCAATCTGATGATAAAGATAGTAGTGATAATGGTGTTGTTATTATTTGATACCAATAAAATACTGGTATAAATGGCTCCTGGATAGGTGGCATTGCAAGCCTTTTGGATAGTTGCAGAACAGGTAAATAGGCTGCCTGATATACTGAGAATATGCATTCAGGTACTGTAGGTGACTCCAACCGGACACCCAAAAGTTTTTTTTCTTCAAAACGCAGCTCGACTTTCATGATTCCCCCCCCCCCCTTTGGAAACATTTTGCTTCTCATCCCAGAAGCTGAAGCTGGAACGGAGAGGGGTGGCAATCAAATCAAATCAAATCAAATCATAAACAGTTTAACTGAACTGAAGAATTTGCAAGGGTGGGGGGATCAAGGAAGTCCAGGTGCCTGTTGGAAAAAGCACCTTTGGGACAAGCATGACCTGGATGATTGAGAAGCTCCACAGATACTCCAATAGTACAGGAGCCCCGCTAGATAAAGTGACCTTAGAAAATGACCTCATGGCCTTTTCAGTGCTCCTGTGGAGACCCCTGGGAGAATGCAGCTGCCCACTTAAACCTCTAGTTAAAATCAGAAGTGCACACAGAGAGTTCACATCTTGGTTTTCTTATGGCTTTGTTTGAGGAGTGATCTGTGAATCAATGGAAGGTGCGAGAGGCTGAGCCTTCCTCCCATCTTTGATTGGGCAGCTTTACAATGAATGGAAAGTGTGCCTCCGAAGGCTTCTGTATTCAGCCAAAAGAAGAACTGGATTCTTGCATAGGCAGACAGTGCTTAAATATAAATAGTGGCAGGATTTAATTGGGAGCCAAAGCCTCTACCCTAAATCTGGCATCAACAGGCGCCAGGGTACCCAGCAACAATGCGCTGGGCATTCTCTAGTGTTTTTCCTCCATACTATTTTTTACCATATTCCTTCAAGTAAAGAATTAAATTATGGGAAATTAGCATGTTCAGAAATGAAACACCAGCTGTAAGTAGATAAACTTTTTGCTAGTCAGTTAACTAAGGTACATAGGAGACAAACTTGGAACCAAGTGGAAAATCAAACAGATTTCTGACAAACCCAGCAAACAACTTTGTTTCCTCAAGAGTAGAGAACTAGGAGGTCAGCCACATTGGACTTAATTCTCACTAAGGCTTCCTGAGACAGTAACAATCACACCCTTAGTCCCCCAAACCCTCTTTTTATTCCAATGGCTGTGAATTATGTTCATTTATAACCCATAATGAGTCCCAATCAGTTTGTAAATAGTTCAACAGAAGTTTGTCACAGTATTTCAAGGCAAAGCTGATAATCACCTACCTTTATCTTCCTTGGCATGCTGCCAAAGACTTAATTGCCAATTATCTTGGCAAGGCCAAACGGAGTGCAAAGTCAAGATAGAGTTTCAGAGTTTAAACTTACCAGAATGAACAAAGTTGCTTCCTGCAAAGGCTCATGTCCCTTTGCTCCTCCTTTATATCTTATGGGAGGGGCTAATCATCTCCAGGCCTGAGTCGCCCTTTTTGTCTTAGCTGTTTTTGTCTTCTGGCAGCTCACACTGGGAACAGGGCCCCCCTGTTCCTCTGCATCGCTGATGTCACCCCTGGGAAGCTCCGGAGTCAGCACAGAACTCCCAGATGGCCCTGGCCCCATCTCTGCCTCAGACGCAGAGCCTTCCCCAGACTCCAGGACTGGCCCATGTTCCTCCCCAGCCTCCTCACTGTCCAACTCGGCTGCCAGCTCTGCAGGTCACTGGCGGACCTGAACATTAATAGAGATGAAATGATAGAAGATGTTGGAGCCTTATGGGAGTGGGGGCAATGATCGTGCAATATTGGAATTCATCATTGTTCAAGCGCAAGCAATAGAACAAAGTCAAACTAGAGTCTTGGACTTTAAGAGAGCCAATTTCAATAAACTTAGAGAGAAGTTGGGAAGGATTCCATGGATGAGAATCCTCAAGGGAAAACAACCCAAGAAGCTTGGGGAATTTTGAAAAGTGAGATTATAAAAGCGCAGTCAAGCACAATACCAATGAAGAAGAAAAAATAACAGGTTTCAAAAGAAACCAGCATAGCTGATAAACTGAAAGACAAAAACTGATTTATCTGGGGAACCTAGGGTGACAGGAATGAGGGAAGATAAGGTTCTGCAATAGGAATGCTTTATTTCAAACTTCAGTGCCACATACAACAGTGAGAGACAGAACAGCAACTTGTTGTTTGACAGCTCCTTTTATAGTCAAGCTCTCAAACTGGCAACCAATCAGAACGCCCCATTTTCCTGTTTGCTGGCTGCTCACGACTTAGCCAATCAGGCTTGACTTGCAGCCGGGTTTTGGCATCATTGTAAGTCCAAGGACTTGACACCCTCACCTCCTAGACAGCGTGTGCATAATAACTGAGGTACGTCAGCCGATGTTGGCTCCACCCTGACTACCTTAATTGAGGACCAGAGGCTGAAGAATGAGGAGCTGGTTGCAGGTCCTCTGGAACTTCCAGCAATCCATCCGCAGATTCTTCTGGAGCAGAAGGCAATGCTGGAGTGGGACACTTGGCAGGCACAGTAGGAGAAGAATGCCTCTCGGGGCCTGGTGATGGTGGAAGGTCGGGACACGTGGCCAGGACTCTGGAGCAGGAAGGCTTGGGCCTGGTCCAGTGGTACAGTCTCCACGCAGGGGACCTGTCACCTTAATTGGTTGATATGCCAGAGCCACAGCTGGTCTGTACAAAAGAAATGTACAGAAAGAAATGCTGATGTCTTCCTTTATAATTGTCTTGTTTTTTTATCATAACAGTAAAAAACATGACTCCCTCTTACATACAGTACCTTAACGAAGAGATTTAAAAGCTGTGAGTAAAGGAGTGGAGTAATCCAGCCTTTGATCTTAGCCATCAGTAGTACTGTACAGTATATTATATCCATCTTGTGTATCTTCGGCGCCATCTAGTGTTCAATATAGAGAAAAGGCAAACGTAGAATTTATCAGACACCACCACCATTTCTGTATTTATTATAACCTATCTGGTTCCCTATTTACTTTTTGTTCATACCTTCCAACAAGGTGGTTGGAATTGAAAGGTATAATTTGTTTAAGGCCTGTAAGTGCTTTTAAGTGCTTACATCTGTAAGCACTTTTTAAAAAGAATTCTGCTCCTATATTTTTAACAAGTCATTTCAGTCCTTCAACAAAAACTTTCAGAGTTGCCCTGAACCATAAGATAGCAAATAAATTTGATAAATAAATAAACAAATAAACAAATAAACAAACAAACAAATAAACAAATCAATCAACCAATAGTTGGACTCTCAGAAACATGGCCATTTTGAAATTTTCCTGTCATGAAGATCGACTTCTCGTTCTCAAATCTGAAATCATGTGACTTTTCCCTGCTTAAGAGAAAAGACAGTATTAATACTGTTGGTCATTCTACAACTGGGCTTGCTTACATGCAGACAAATTGGATTAGTTCTTAGTGGGCCCATAGATACCGTTAGATTTTGTCTATAACTATTCACCCCCAACCTAGTCCTTCAGGTCTTTCAATGGAGCAACCATTGCCACTATATAACTGAGATCTTGCTGGTGGTCATTGTCCTCTTCTTCCCTTTCCTTCCATATTTACCAGCAGTTAACCCTTCTTCAGAGAACTGGACTTTTGCATAATATGTGTTGAGTAAGAACTTTGGGTTGATTTGATGATTGAGGCTTATTTGTTTGACTGAGGCTTATTTGGGGCTTATTTGTTTGACTGTCCATGATATTGTCAGGAGTCACTCTAACCCTAAATTCAAAAACATCTATACCAGTGATGGCAAACCTATGGTACACATGCCACAGGTGACATGCAGAGCCATATTGGGGGGCACGACAGCTTAGGTCTGGCACACACCAGCTGATTTTCAGGCCTTCTGGGCCACTTGGAGTTTGGGAAACAACCGGTTTCCTACCTCCGGAGGGGATGGGAAAGACCCATTTTTTGCTCTCCCCAAGCTCCAGAGCCTTTCTATGAGCCTGGGGAGGGCAAAAACAGCTCTCTCTTTTTGGCATGTTGGATGCTTTTCCTAATAGTGCTGAACATGCAGCCATTACATGTGGCTTGTTTGGGAGAGGAAGGTGATAAGTTCAAAACAATGCGGAGAAAATCCAGAAAATTCCACATGTGCGGAAGCAAAAAATTGGCAAAAATCACCAAAATCTCACTTGCGCAAGCATCTTCACATGAGATTTCACTTGCTGCACATGCACAGAAGCCCAATCTCAAGCCACCGGTTGTGCTCCCACCTGCCGGATGCGCACCGACCTTGGAGGGCACACGGGTAGCACCAAATATCACAGTCCTTCACTGATGGGCTTCTATTAAATCTGCAAGGAGAATAAATATGTCATGCTTTAAACATGATCTAAGTATTGCCTGTCAACAACTATTTCAGCTTCAACCACAACAACACAAGAGCACATAACCGATTCAAGCTCAATACTAACCGTGCCAAACTTGACTTTAAAAAATACGACTTTAGTAATAGAGTTGTTGAAGCGTGGAACTCATTATCGGACTCTGTAGTATCATCCCCTAACCCCCAACATGTTACCCTTAGACTATCCACGGTTGACCTCTCCAGATTCCTAAGAGGTCAGTAAGTGGCGTGCATAAGTGCACTAGAGTGCCTTCCGTCCCCTGTCCTGTTGTTCCTCCTATATCCCATATATCTTCTCTTCTATCCCTATATCTTTCTTCTATTCTCTCAATTTTATCCTATATTCTCTCTTCTGTTCTTTCTCTAATTCTATTTCCCCGAAGGTGTCCTCTATTACCTTCATTGTATATTATTGTGTATTGGACTAATTAACTAACTAAATAAAATAAATAAATAATAAAATAAATAAATAAATAAATAATAAAATAAATAAATAAATAAATAATAAAATAAATAAATAAATAATAAAATAAATAATAAAATAAACAAATTTAAAAAACGAACGAGCAAACAAACAAACAAACAAACTTTGGTTTTGCATAAACCGGAAAGCGAATTGACTGGGCTCTGGATAAGAGATGAGACATTTCCAATCCAATCCAGAGCAGATCTTGAAGACTTGCAACACTGCCATGAAGAAATGCTTGAGCAAGCTTTATTGCCTCGCAAGACTCCTGTTATTAAGGGATATTGTGCTGGGCATGCACATGGGCACACGCAATCAGATTAAGAAGCATCCAGCTAAAATAACCCAGAAGCTTAACGCTATTTAGATGATGAATTGTGGGTTAGAGTGCAGCTTAACTCTGCCCTCCTCGCCTTTCCTCGCTACCAATGATTTCTGCCTGAGAAAGGCCACACTCAGCTGTATCAGCACAAGCCATTTGTGGCAAGATCCTCTCCCATAAAGGCTTCCTCTCTCCCCTTTGGCAGCAGAGCAGCTTTTGTGGTTGAGCAGAACAGAAGGGAAAAAGCTTTCACTCCAGTGATCCAGAAAGTGAGCCTGAGATCCGTGGGAGGTTTGTGGTTTCATTCATGGAAAGGCTCCAACCTCAGCTAGGCATTCCTTGCCCAGCTTGTGAGCCTGAACAATGGAGGTGGGTGAAGGGGGGGAAATCCCAGCATTTCTCTCTGCTTGTCCCAGTTTGGGGGTTTTGTACTTACAGGAAGTCCTCGACTCCTGAAAGTTCATTTTGTGACGGTTCAAGTGACAACGGCATTGAATAAAGTGACTTATGACTGCTTTTCACACTTATGACTGTTGCAGCCTCCCCATAGTCATTTGAACAAAGTTCAAATGCTTGGCAACTGGTTCATATTTGTTATTTATAACACCCTAATAGTAAGAGTAATAGTAAGCTCCGACTCTTTGGAACCAGCTACCTCCTGAGATCCAGACCACCTCCACCCCACTGGCCGAAAAGCTGCAAAGACCTGGCTTATCCGGCAGGCCTTGGACCATTGATCTGATGGTATATCATCGAGATCCGGCCATTAATGACATGCACGCAGGGGTGGGCTACTGCCCGGAGAGGGTGGGATGCAGTGGGGTAGCGAAAATGGAGCTCCACCCCAGAGCACCCAATTTGCACTGAAAGATGTTGAAAGAAAATGCAGGGCATCCTGCATGCGCCATGCCCACAGCATGCATGGTTTTTAGAAAACTGTTTTAATTGTTTTTAATTGTTGGTTTTAAAATGTTTCAAATTGTTTTTTAGGGTGTTTTATATTGCATTGTATTTTATTTTCTGGTTGTGAGCAGCGTTCTCTGTAAGTTGCGCGCGTGCGCACGTGCGCCCCCCAAAATACCCCCCGCACACCCTTTTCCACGGGTGCACGCTCCCCATCCCCCTGCCAGCCCGCGGGGGGACGGGGACGGGGAGGCACTGGCAGTAGAAGGAAAGGGAGCCACGGCCGCCCCTGCCTCCCCATGGTGCCTCTGGCCCCCTCGCGCCCCTGGCCTCTCGGCGCTGCCCCCCGCCCGCCCGATCGGCCCCCTCTCTTCCTCCTCCGCCTCCTGCCTTGGGGCGTGACTTCTCCCGCGGCTGCGGCTTCTCATCCTCCTTCGCGCTCCCAGCCAGGGGGCTGTGAGAGAGGGTTTTCTCCGTGCGCTTCAGGAATGCCCGCCCCGCCCCTCTTGCAACCCCCTCGCTGGGAGTGCTTTCGTCCCGGACTTTCAGCAAGGGGGCTGCAGTAGAGGCAGGGCAGGCATTCCCGAAGCGCTCGGAGAAAGCGCTCTCGCAGCCCCCTCGCTGACAGAGAGAGAGAGAGAGGGAGAGAGAAAGTAAGTGAGAAAGAGAGAGAGATAGCAAGAGAGATAGAAAGAAAGAGGGAGAGAGAAAGAAAGCAATAGAGAGAGAGAAAGAAAAGAGAGTAAGAGAGAGAGCAAGAGGGGGAGAGAGAGAGAAAGAGAGGGAGAGAGAAAGTGAGAAAAGAGAGAGAGAGAGCAAGAGGGGGAGAAAGAAAGAGAGAGAAAGAGAGAGAAATGACTCTTGATTTAAAGCATATGGTAAAAAGCACCCAAATAATAACAGAGAAAAAAAAACCCAGCTGTTTGTGTGTGTGTGTGTGTGTGTGTGTGTGTGTGTGTGTGAACTCTTGAACCATTTCCAATAGCTCACCTGTTCTTGGAAATGGTTCAAGAGTTCACACACACACACACACACACACACACACAAGGGGAGAGGAGACAGGGATGGAAAAAGAGGAGAAGATAGTAATAATAGTAATAGATTTTGGTTTTGTTTTATTATTAATTTCTTTTAATAAATAAGAAGGGAATTTTTTCTTATTTGTTTGTTTGTTTGTTTGTTTGTTTGTTTGTTTGTTTGTTTATACTTCTATGCCGCCTAGTCCCAAAGGGACTGCCGCTCAGACACTATACTTTTCTGCCCACACTGAAAAAAAATTAGAGGGAACATTGATTGTGAGCCGCCCAGAGTCCCTAGGGAGTTCGGCAGCATACAAATCCGGATAAATGAACGAATGAACGAATGAACGAATGAACGAATAAACAAATAAACAAATAAACAAATAAACAAATAAACAAATAAACAAATAAACAAATAAACAAATAAACAAATAAACAAATAAACAAATAAACAAATAAACAAATAAACAAATAAACAAATAAACAAATAAACAAATAAACAAATAAACAAATAAACAAATAAACAAATAAACAAATAAATATTCAAGGAGCTTGATCAGTATGGAGCATGACAATAAAGGCAGCTATCTGATTGGCCACCTTGGTTGAGTATTTTTACAGTAATCACCCTGGCCTTCCCTGCCCAGTGAAGTACACAAGTACTGTACAGCCATGTCCATGTCTGGAAAGCAGTGAAAATACAACCGTCTCTAAACAATTGATGTGTGCTGCCTCCTCTGGCTGGAGAGTTCTGGGAATTGAAGTCCACAAGTCTTTGAAGACCTCTGGAAACCAACGTTTATCCATTTGGAAATGTTTGATTCCTATGAAAACTGCCAAACAGATTTCCCAGGCTTTGGCCAACTATTTGTCTGACATTTTTATGGGGTTTTCCTCGCTAAGCAGGGGATTGGACTAGAAGACCTCCAAGGTCCCTTCTAACTCTTCTGTTATTCTGCTTTCGCCTCCTGTCTTTCCCACAAAAATAGTGTTAGGCTTTTGTTGCTGCTGTCTGTCCGCTGTTGAACCCCCACTGATGTTTGCCTTCTCCAATTAACTTTTCTTTTGTGCTATTAAATGTTGTCAGGACTGGGTAGAAATGAAGGAAAACAATGCACAGTAGAAGGAAAAATCACCCCTTATTATATTCTGCCCTGAGGCCCTGTAAGACTCCTCCCCTCCCCAACACACACACACACACACACACCCCGACCAAAACACAATCAGGAGTATTTCAAATTGTGGAGAGCTGAATGTTTGGAAGGCGTCTCCTTTTCCTAGGACTTTCCCCCCTCCCCTTCCGTGCCCCCATCTTTAAATCAGCAAGTTGAATGTTGAAACCTTCCTCTTCCCCTGAATGATAAGACAAAGGGCCCTTATGCTCAGCTGGGGTGAACAGCTCAGCAAGTCAAGCAGCTGGGCGAAGGAGGGCTTTACCTTCTGAAGGGGTCCATTATGGGTCCTCCTCCTCTTCGGAGGAATGAATGGAAGGGCGAGAAAACTGGAGGCCTCTCTCCACATCTTTGTGCTATTGCCCTCTTTCAGCAACAGAGGGACCCTTTTTTTTACTGGAAAGCATGAAGGAGTAGCAAAATCCCTCCAGAAAATGTCCTGTAAATTCCCAGCCAGTGCCTGGGGTGTTGGCTCGGCAAGGGATTGGCAGGTATTCTTGGGGGTGTTAATCTGGGTTGGCTCTACACCCACCTTGGTCTCCTGAATTGTTTCCAAGGGAGATTATCCTCTCAAGCAAGCAAATGAGGAAAGAAGGATTGGCAACATTTTATTTTTTTTAAACCTAGGGGTAGAAACCTACATTAAAAACTTTCGGTGCAAAAGTTATTATAGATAATGTATTGTATTGTATTGTATTGTATTAATTATATTATATTAACTATACTATACTATACTATACTATACTATTATATTATATTATATTATATTATATTCAATTATTATAGTATTCTTGATAGCAGCAGCTATCAAGATAAGGTGCGTCTTATACTCCAAAAAGTACGGTATGTAAAATTTACTTATTATGCTATCGATTTATATTCTTAATATCTAGGAAAGTTTTCTTAAGATGTAAAGCAACTTCAGAAGTTCATTAGTTACATCGGATGTATTGGATGTATCAAAATATGCATTTTGCATGTAAATGTTGCTTTAGCCAAGTTTGTGTTCCTAAAATAATCATTTCCAATTATCTAAAGAATATAAGTCTATGAAAGTTATTTGCAAAAAGAAAAGAAAACTCCAACTGGTTTGCTTCATTTATTGAGCAGAATAAAGTGTGATATGTACAATAAATCTCAAAAATGACAAAGGTTTTTGGCTTTTTTCTTTACTGACCACTGCCCTCATTTTCTTTCTAAGGGAACTCTGTTCTTCTTTTTCCCCCTTTCCCCCTGGCAGTTGAGCTTTCTTTCAATCAGGATTTTCAAAGCCAACCTTCAAACCTCTCCTCTCGCTTAGCTCAGCTCAGTTCTGGAAAGGATGTCATAAACCAGGGTCTCCAAATTTGGAAACTTTAAGACTTGTGAACTCTGCCATAGACTGTGTGGAACCACTCTCCAAAAGGAGGCTGGGTTTTCCATTCCTCCTTGAGTAGGCAGAAAGCTAGTATGAAATGTGCTGAATCAGTGTCCATCCCCTTCATGCCAATGATATCATTATAAGTTATGTCAAACAAAATGTTTGGATTATCCTCTGATTTTACTCCAGATGCTACCAGGAAATTTTATGCCAGTTGTTGAGTTGAAGCTGGAACAGGAAAGCTTTGGTCAAATATGCTTTATGTCCATCACTATGAAGGGAACTGAATCAGACACTCTCCCCGCCCCTCTCTCTCTCACACACTAACCATTAACTCAAGTTCACTTAGTTTCATTTAAAGGGCAGGGCGAATATGGTAAGCTGTTGGGTTCCTTCCTTCCTTCCTTCCTTCCTTCCTTCCTTCCTTCCTTCCTTCCTTCCTGCCTGCCTGCCTGCCTGCCTGCCTTCTTTCCTTCCTTCCTTCCTTCCTTCCTTCCTTCTTTCCTCCCTTCCTCCCTCCCTCTCTCCCTCCCTCTTTAATTCATCTTGTCTCTTTCCCTCTTTCATGCTTATCCTACCTTTTTTCCCTCCGGTGCGGAAAGCGCATGTGGGTGTGCTATCGGCATGCGAAAGTTCCCATACACATAATTCAATGTCTGGGGACGGCGAAAACGACCTCCCCCCCCCCACGGAAGCCCTCTTGGGGCCTGAAACAGCCCATTTCCCAACCTCTGTTGGGCCCAGTAGGCCTATTTTTTGCCCTCCCCAGGCTCCAGAGGCCAAAAATGCCCCCCCTCCCCCACAGAGACTCTCCAGAAGCTTAAAATGCCATCCCAGAGCTTCCGGGTGAGCCAAAAACCAGCTGTCCAGCACGCACATGCACATTGGAGCTGAGCTAAGGTAACGACTTGCGTGCCAGCAGATATGGCTCTGTGTGCCACTGGTGACACCTGTCCCATAGGTTTGCCATCTCTGTCCTATTCCTCTTCTTTCCCAGCACCACCACTTCTACTAATAGCCACAGAGAAAACAAACCAGCCACAGTAGCCACAGTAGCTACTAAAGAAAACGAAGCTAGCCAAGCGTGGCTGTGCTTTCCCTGTGCATGGAACTCTCTGCCCCACTGCTTGGGTTTTCTCCAGAGCACAGCTGAGTGGGCCAGGAGGGCCCCTCGCAGTGGCCTCAGGACTGGGATTGCTGGAAGTGAAGCGGTGAGGTGAGGGTGGGGTGGGGCGAGATGAAGAGCTGAATGGCGGAAAAGACCATCCAGGAACCAGAAGAGGGAAAAGCCTCTGCTTCAGCATGAAATGGTCAAGTAGAGGTGGAGCTCCTGCCTCACAATCCGGAGGTTGCGAGTTCAATCCTAGGTAGAGGCAGATGTAGGATCTCCTGCTTGGGGGGGGGGGGGTGTTGGACTAGATGGTCTGCCAGGTCCCTTCCAACTCTGTCAACCTGTTAAAGAGGTACCCAGTTGAACTTGTCTGACTTCTCCTCTGTAGAATTGTTGGCAAAATGCATTTTCATCTTTTGCTACTGTTTCTGGGTACTCTTGGCTTCAGGGAAAACACTTGTTTTTGACAGCATCGCAGCTAAAGGACAAGGGTGACTTAAGGCTGCCTTGCTCAGAAGAGGAGGACAGGATCAAGGCAATGTCACAGGGATCTATCAGGGAAAAGCAAAGCAAAACAACGTCAAGGCATGTGTGTGCTGTGGTAATTTGCAAAGGGGAAAGGTGCTTAGACAAGTGTTCATGCTAAAAGCGTTGCCCTCCTCGGACCATATAGATCAACTGCTGGCCTGAAAGCAAAGCATTTTAATAACTAAAAGCATCAGAACTGAGGTAGAGATCAGCCAGGCGATAAGAGATATCACAGTAATTGCTTAGGACAGTGATGGCGAACCTATGGCATAGGTACCACAGGTGGCACGCAGAGCCATATCTGCTGGCACATGAGCCGTTGCCTTAGCTCAGCTCCAGTGTGCATGTGTGTGCCGGCCAGCTGATTTTTGGCTCACACAGAGGCTCTGTGAGGACATTTTTGGCTTACAGAGAACCTCCAGAGGGATGGGGGAGGCAATTTGTACCCTCCCCAGGCTCCAGGAAAGCCATTGGAACCAGGGGAGGGTGAAACATGAGCCTACCGGGCCCACCAGAAGTTGGGAAACAGGCCATTTGTGGCCTCCACAAGGCCTCTAGTGGGTGGGGAGGCAGGGAAGCTGTTTTCACCCTCCCCAGGCATTGAATTATGGGTGTGGGCATTTGTGCGTGTGCAATAGCACGTACCCACACTCTTTCGACACCCAAGGAGAAAAAGGTTCGCCCTCACTAGCTTAGGACTATTGCCTCTGCTTTACTAACATGCAATTCCAATCTGAGGGAAAATCCTGTCCATGTGATTTCCTGGTAAATTTCAGCCTTGGCATCCAACAATGTATCTGTGTTCCTGTAATAAAGATAGGAAAAGGCAAAGGCTATTGCCAGTCGCAAGGATCATCCTAATGCAGTGATGGCGAACCTATGGCATGGGTGCCACAGGTGGCTCATGGAGCCATATCTGCTGGCACAGGAGCCATTGCACTAGCTCAGCTCCAACGTGCATGTGTGTGCCAGTCAGCAGATTTTTGGCTCACACAGAGGCTCTGGGAGGGTGTTTTTGGATTCCAGAGAGCCTCTGACCGGGGGAGCGTTTCTACCTTCCCCTGCTCCAGAAAAGCCTTTGGAGCCTGGGGAGGGCAAAACATGAGCCTACTGGGCCAATCAGAAGTTGGGAAACAGGCTGTTTCTGGCCTCCAGAGGGCCTCCCGGGGATGGGGGAAGCTGTTTTCGTCCTCCCCAGGCATTGAATTATGGGTGTGGGCACTCACACATGTGTGATAGTGCACACCCATGGTCTTTCGGCACCCGAGGGGAAAAAGGTTCGCCATCACTGTCCTAATGCACCTTTGAACCTAAGTCTGGTAGCCTTAGTCTTCACAGCAACCACCAGACTTGGGTCTGAGTATATAAAGTCCAGCAGCACCTAATAGTGCCTTACTTCACAATCTTCTGCACTGGGCATCTGGATGGTGTTTCTGGAATTGCAGAAGAGCGGGATGAGGCTGCCAAAAATTGTGGCAAGAAGACAAGAAAAAGAATCTTGCTGGGAATGGGACTAAAATCCGAGTTGCCAGGCCATTCCAGTAATGCTAAAAACAGCTAATAATGAAAAGGTCCCCCTGACTGGTTTCCATTGAGAAGGACAGCTGCAACTGACTTTCCATTCTCTCTCCCTGCACTGCATCCACCCTACTGTGTCTTGAACTCTGCAGTGAGTTTATTTGGAAAATTAAAAAAAAAATGCAAATGCCTGTAAACATGCTGTGTCTGACAATGAGATTAATCATTGTTTTCAAAACTCAACACACTCAAGTGCTCTTCAATGAATAAATAATAACATCCCAGACCTAACAATTGTCGATAAGGAAAACCAAAACATTTTTGAATAGTGGATGTTGCTATATCTGGAAACAGCAGAATAGAAGAGAAAGAAATGGAGAAAAATCACAGAATCCAAAGACCTGCAAATATAAGTTGAATGACTGTCGCAAAAGAAAACAAGGATTGTACCAATAATAATAGGTACAGCCCGAAAACCTCTGGAAAACCACTTGAATAGCATTGGTATGGGGGGGGGGAGTCAACAATAGTGAATTTATTTATTTATTATTTATTTATTAATCAGATTTGTATGCCGCCCCTCTCCGCAGACTCGGGGCGGCTAACAGCAATAATAATACAATGTAAACAAATCTAATATTTAAGTTAATTTAAAACCCCAATTTAGAAACCAATCATACATACTGACATACCATGCATAAATTTTATAAGCCTAGGGGGAGGGAAAGTCTCAATTCCCCCATGCCTGACGACAGAGGTGGGTTTTAAGGAGCTCACGAAAGGCAAGGAGGGTGGGGGCAACTCTGATATCTGGGGGGAGTTGGTTCCAAAGGGTCGGGGATGCCACAGAGAAGGCTCTTCCCCTGGGTTCCGCCAAACGACATTGTTTAGTTGACGGGACCCGGAGAAGGCCAATTGCAAGAGGCAGAGAGAATTTTGGGCACAGCTATGGAAAAACCCAAAGAAATTGTGAGCGAACACAAGAACACAAGAAGATGGATAAGAATTTTAAAAAGAAGCTGAAAGAAAAGGACTTGTTATTATAGCAGAAATTATAGAGGAAAGGGCAAAGAAGATCAAGAATTGGTCAGCATCAGTTGAAGATGAATTGCATGATTTTTGATTGAAATATATGACTAGTCTATACCTATTCATTGCCAAGCATTTTAACAACATACTGCAAGGAAACAAAACCTACCCAATAATGGAAGGGAAAAATAATGAAAAATGAAACAATCAAAATCCCCTATGGAAGTAACATCACAATTCTGGATGAAAGAAGATCACTACTTGAGCATCCTTCAAGCTGACAGTATCAAGTACAGTGATACTCGTCTTACAAACGCCTCGTCATACAAACTTTTCGAGATACAAACCCGGGGTTTAAGATTTTTTTGCCTCTTCTTCCAAACTATTTTCACCTTACAAACCCAAGCCGCCGCCACTGGGATGCCCCGCCTCTGGACTTCTATTGCCAGCAAAACACCTGTTTTTGCGCTGCTGGGATTCCCCTGAGGCTCCCCTCCATGGGAAACACGACCTCCAGACTTCCGTGTTTTTGTGATGCTGCAGAGGAATCACCGCAGTGCAAAAACAGAGGCTTCGCTGGCAACGGAAGTCCGTAGGTGGGATTTCCCAGCGAAGGGAGCCTCAGCGAAATTGCAGCATCACAAAAACACGGAAGTCCGGAGGTGGGGTTTCGAGGACTTCCGTGTTTTTGTGATGCTGCAATTTTGCTGAGGCTCCCCTCACTGGGAAACCCCACCTCCGGACTTCCGTTGCCAGCGAAGCACCCATTTTTGCATTGCTGGGATTCCCCTGCTGGGATTTCCCTGCAGCATCACAAAAACACGGAAGTCCGGAAATGGGGTTTCCCAGGGAGGGGAGCCTCAGGGGAATCCCAGCAGTGCAAAAACGGGCGCTTCGACTGGCGAAAAGGGGTGAGTTTTGGGCTTGCACGCATTAATTGCTTTTCCATTGATTCCTATGGGAAACATTGTTTCGTCTTACAAACTTTTCACCTTACAAACATTGTCCCGGAACCAATTAAGTTCGTAAGACGAGGTATCACTGTACACTGAAGTTAAGAAGAAGATTAGAAGTGAATATATTATGAGACTGGGGAAGATCCTAAAGTCCAGGCTCAGTGGAGGAAATATCATGAAGGTAATTAACACTTGGGCAATTTCAGTCATTAGAAATACAGGTGAAATAATGAAATGGGCTCACACAGAATTCAAAGCCCTCAATAGGACAACTAGAAAAATAATGGTCATAAATCATGTTCTTCATTGACACAACAACATTGATAGAGTCTTTTCTTTTTTTTACCCAGGACCATAGGCGGGCACAGAATGTAGGAACTATACCAGTTGAAAAAGAAAAAAAAAGGTCATTGGAAGACTATCTGAAGGCTGGTAAAGTATATGCACTGAATACTGAAGAGGCTAAACTGACTTACATGAAAGACCAAATGAAGAACGTAAAAGAGATATGGCAAGGAAAGATATTACATGTCCAGTATACAAAATCAAACTTAACAGGCAAAGCCATTAGCCAGTTGTGACAAGAGACAGAACAGCTAATTCTGGCCGCATGAGACCAAGCCTTAAGAACAAGCCAGACAGCAACAGAAAAGAAACACCACCTCTGCAAAGAAGACGAAGAAATGGTAGACCACTATTCAGCTGATGCAAGAAGATCACACAGACTGACTACAAACAACAGTGTGACCAAGTAGCAACAATGCTACACTGGAATACCTGAAAAAAAAAAACATTTGGTCACAAGCATGAAATGATGGGACCACAAAATAGACAAAATAATAGAAAGTGAAGAAGCTAAAGTGAGACTTCAGTATTTGAACAGACAGTTAAACTACCTGCCATATAATACCTGTTGTGGTTAGCTCTGGCTGAGCTCCTGCCCCAAGGAATGTGCAGGTGGATGTGGGGGAAGCAGCCACATGCCGCAGGCCTGTTTTGCTCCCGATGGAATCCGCCGACAAAGCCTCCTCTGACCAAGGAAGCATGAGTGACAGGGAAGAGGGGAGTTTGACAGACAGCCCAGGAGGAGATCAATCATCTGTATCATCCCTGAATTCTGAATAAGAATTAATGACACATCCACGCATACGTAGAGTGATGCATAGGAGACAACAACTGAGGGATTATTACAAGAGAAAATGAGGCCACCTGTGGTTGGGTGGGGCTGCTGTAATTAGTGCTACAGATAAAAGCACAGCCTGGTGTTTTATCCTCATGGCAGTTTATCTGATTCATTGTTTCGTCAAGATCGTGGTTTTTGTGCTGTTCAAGATTGTGTGTGGACTCTCTGGACTTTAGAATTGGAATCAATTTCCCAGTTATTGGGTGAGCAATTGGATTGCATTTAACCTGTGCCTTGTGTGTACCAGAAAATCCCTTTGACATTTAAAAAGGGAGCTGTTTCTGTTTTTCTGTTTATAAAAACTTTTGGGTTTTCCTTTTATCGTGTGGTGTGTGTCTTCCTAGACTAATTACTCCGTAAATTACGGGCGGTTGAAACACACCGGCAAAATAAAAACACCCAAGTTTTAACAATTGTTAATAAGAAAGACAAAGAAGACTAGCTAGTGGGCGTTGCAGTAGCTGGAGATAGCAGAATAGAAAGGAAAGAAGTGGAGAAATTCAATGACAGGGGTGAGGATGCAAAATGTTATTTTCTACTTTATTCTGGATTTTTGTAGGGAGAGCGTTGTTAGTTTGAACCCTGTTAAGACTACTTGAAGCTTACACCATAGTTTTCCTTAATTCTCAGCTAAAAGTAGCAAAAAAGTTTACAACTTAGCAGAGGTTGGAAAGGTTTGGGGAGCTGAGAAACCCACGCTGCTCCTTAGTTGCAGTTCAAAATGTTTAATACTTAATGCGGTGCATAATGTTTTATTTGGATAGGAAAGTGCAGTGAGATCATAATATGTGGTTTTGCTTCCAGGTTCATTAATAGATAGAACGGATCATTTGGAATGTGACTAGATGGGCACACCATGTAAAAATCTGCTACAAAACTGTCTATTACAAATGAAGTCCCTGCCTGGAAATCATTTCCAGTCAGAACAGATGCCGCAATGGATTGGTTTGATGGCTATAATTATTGTGATTATGGGCAACAATTTACATATTCTTTTTCAATATACTGAAGAGTGGGATGCATTTCAGATGCTTTTCACAAACATCTCTTTATTCCAAACAAGAGCTCTATAGGGTAAGTGTTTTTGCATCTTTTAGCTCTGGGCAAATGCTGTGGAACTGTTTTGTTTTTAAAAAATATATGATGAAAATCGCATTGTTAGCAAGCGATAAACACCAGATGGCCTTTCTAGAGCAATAGATCAATCGAAATCTAAAGATTAATAGCTGTTTACTGCTATTTTAAAATATTTGTCAAAAAGACACCTGTCTCTCTGCTACACGCCATTCATCCCTTCATATGTAATACATAACATATATCAGCAAACGAGAGTTACACAGGGCGTTTTTAGGGTAAACCTATTGTTTGTTAGCAATATATAATGCACAGATGTTGGAAAGCCTACTCTCGGGGCCTTAGTGCAGTCCTAAGAACTCTTTTAGTAGCTCACAGGTTTTCTTGTGAATGACCTCACGAAGTTTTCGAATGCGTCGGACACTTGAGGCCCCCACAAAACTATCCGGTTGCAAAACGGCCATTCCATTGTAGACATCCCCCATGATGATGAGCTGGCCGTCCGTCGCTGTGATGTTGGGGCATGGACAGCTCCAGTTCATGTTTAACAAGGTGATTTCCAAAGGCTCCCTCCCCAGGAACTGAAGCCCCATTTTCTCATCCTTCAGAATCTCCTCCACCATCACCAGCGCATGGCCAGAATCTTGGTCCTCGGTCAGCTCCATGACGCGGCCAAGGATCACAAAATCGCTTTTGCAGAAGCTGGTCACCAGCTTTTGCCGGGGTTTGCAAGCCTTGCAGACTTTACAGAGCCTATCCCGAGGGAAAGGGCACGATTCCTCGCAGGCATCTCGGCTTTCAAAATTGTTCTCGTTGCCTCCACAGCCTCCGTAAATGAAAGACTGGCATTGTTTTGTCAAGCTGTTGTATGCCCACCGGGGCTCGTAGGCTTTGCAGTGACCTTGCAGGGCCGGCAAGTTGCAGATGTTGACGGGGCCATTCATGCATGTCAACATACAGCTCTCGTAGGTCTCAAAATGATTGAGGTTGCTATTACAGTTCCCATAAATGAAAGTAAAGCAGTTGTTTTTCTTGGCGTCATAATACCACCTGGTTTGCTCTTCTCCGCAGTCTTCGCTGTCGGGTTGCTGCAGGCATTCATTGGTCGGAAAGTGAGTTTTGTTCTGCCCTGATTCTGGAGAGGGAGCTCCTCCTCCTCGGACCGACAATGGAAAGTCAACCCTTAAAGCACCACCAACGTTTTGGGCTGTGCAGGTGTAAATCCCCGCATCTTGGAGTTGCGTGTTATAGATGACCAGCTGGGCAATATTGGTGACAACGGTATTTCCCTGGACATCGTTAGGCCTCATAATTAATTTCTCCTTATTCTCAGTCTCCTTCTCCCAAGTGATTTCTGGTTTAGGCCGACCGGTGACATCACAAAGAAAGCTAACTGTGTCTCCCACATAGACCGACTGATGGGTTGGGCTGTTGACTAAAACAGGTGCGAGGATGTCGGTGATGGTAGTCTCCAAGTAAGCAGTTGTGGGTGGGGCTGTGGTCTCTGCTGGGACAGGGCTGGTGTTTGGCCAGGTGAGATGATAGCGGCAAGTCACCACATTGAGGGTGATGCCTTTGGTACATGCTTCTGCGTCCATGTAGCACTTGTTGTAGTAGGTGAGCCCGTCGGACGCGCATGTAAAACTTGGCTCCTTTTCACACCTGTCTTTGCATTTGCAGACAGGTTGCCCGTCCCAGATATCACATTCTGACCCTTGCTGGAGGCACATGAATCGGTCACACGTGGCTTCTTTGGGCATCCCGACGGGTCCTTTCTTCCCTCTCACATCCATGTACCGGGCTGCAACACAACTTCGTGTTCCACAAACGTTAGGGCAACATTTCTCGAAAGTCTCACACTCCTAAGGTAAAAGAAAAGACATGTGATAAAAAGTATTTGTGGGTAAATAAGGACCCTCATCAAGTCAGTAACTCTGTTAATGTCAGAGATCTTACTCTCATGAAAGAGCAGCATCACCCAACTTTTGCCGGTATGGTCATTATTATCAGGTAGCCAAGAATGGCAATATACAGTGGTACCTCTACTTAAGAACACCTCTACTTAAGAACTTTTCTAGATAAGAACCAGGTGTTCAAGATTTTTTTGCCTCTACTTAAGAACCATTTTCTACTTAAGAACCCGAGCCCGGAAAAATTTCCAAGGAAATTTGAGAGCAGCACAAAGGCCTGGCCAGTTTCCTGCTATTCCTCCTTTAATCCCGGCCATTTGGGCTGCCAGAGGCATTGGCAGTCCAGAGGCTTTGGCAGCTTAAGGAGGCTTTGGCAGTCCAGAGTGAACCAAGCATTTTCCTTTCTCTGGGCACTTGGACAGGGAATAAACCTTTGCCAGCGCCCAGAGAAAAGAAACGCTCCTTCGCTCTGGGCAGCTGAGGAGTCACCACAGTGAAGGAAAGGTGCTGGCTACAAAGTGAGTGAGCAAGAGGAGAGGGGAGCCCTTCAGCATGGGAAGGAAGAGGCAGCAGGTAGCAGCAGCAGCAGCCAGTGTATGGGAGGCAGTGTATGGGAGGCAGCCTCACGCCGGGGGTACCTCAGAGTCCCTCTGATTTTTTTTAAGCCTTAAAGTTTTGGATTTTTTTTATTCCCCTCACCTCACCTTCCTTCGGCAGTGACTGACCTCCTCCTCTACTCCCTCCTCCTCCTCCCACCCAAATTCTGAACTTTCATTTCTTTCCTAATGGTTTTGCATGCATTATTTGCTTTTACATTGATTCCTATGGGGAAAATTGCTTCTACTTAAGAACGTTTCTACTTAAGAACCTGATCACGGAACAAATTAAGTTCTTAAGTAGGGGTACCACTGTATGTTTGTTAAAATTCCCTAAGGTATTTCTAGAACAGACAAAAGGCTGTTTGTTCTTTGGAGTTAGACCATCATAAATCAAAGTGCGTATATAATCAATAAGCCCCATTCTAGTGTTCCTCAGCTTTGCAATTTGAAGAAGTTTGTATCTCATCTCCCAGATTTCCCCATACTGGCTGGGGGATTCTGGGAGTTAAAGTCCAGGCCCTTAAAGTTGTTGAAGTTGAGAAACACTGTTCCAGCTTATGGACTGAAGGCAGTAGAGCAGTGATGGAGAACCCTTTTTGGTTTTGCATACTAAAAGGGTGTGTGTGCATGTGCCCACACCCATTCCCTCCCCTACACGCATGTGCTCCCCCTGCACTGTCCCTGCACATGTGCACAATCCCCCCATCCCCACACGCGGACAGGCCTCACTGAAGTCTCGGACAATGAAAAAAACCGTCCAATGGGCAAACAGGAACTTTGGAAAAATGGACTTCCGGTTTGCCCATTGTGCTGTTTTTCACACTCCAGAGCCTTCAGGGAAGCTTCCTGAAGCCCCGGAGTAAGAAAAATAGCACAACGGGCAAACCGGAAGTCCATTTTTCCAAAGTTCCTGTTTGCCCATTGGACGGTTTTTTGCACTCCAGGGCTTCAGGGGAGGTTCCCTGAAGCCTCCAGAGGGCAAAACGGTTTTCCCCAGGACCGAAAATCAGATAGTCAGCACGCCCATGTGCACTGGAGCTCACATGGGGCAACACTTCACATGCCTTCTGATATGGCTCCGCGTGCCACCTGTGGCATGTGTGCCGTAGGTTTGCCATCATGGCAGTAGAGGAACTTCTATGTATGAAGAGGTAAAAGGCTGGTGAGGATGGAATTTATGGCTCTTTCTTCTTTACAGAGATCTCCATCCACCCTAGAGCTAGCAGGAAGCAATTCCACCAAGTTTATGGCTCACCTTTATCCTACCCTCTGTTGTCTTCCTCCCCAAACACCACAACAATCACCTGACTTCCCTCCACGGGTGTCAGAGACAGATTTACACCATAAGAGGCCTCCCTTAAATGACACCAGATTAAGGTGACACGTGCACATTTAATTTTGTTGTAGCCAAGGGCATCTCAAGCCCACCTTCTTGCTGGATTGCCAAATAGATGAAGGCAGCATTTGTGGTGGTGGTGGTGGTGGTGGTGGGGACGTAGCAGAGAAAGAGACAGGGCAACATTGGTTTTTTCCCCCCTAATGCGTGCAACAAAAACTACACTGCTCAAACAAAATAAAGGGAGCACTTAAACAACACAATATAACTCCAAGTAAATCAAACTTCTGTGAAATCAAACTGTCCACTTAGGAAGCAACACTGATTGACAATCAATTTCACATGTCGTTGTGCACACTGAACTTTGTACAGAACAAAGTATTCAATGAGAATATTTCATTCATTCAGATATAGGATGTGTTTTTTGAGTGTTCCCTTTATTTTTTTGAGCAGTATACAATAACCTTAAGCATTTCTTTGCCTGCATCTCACTGATCATTACATCTAGTTGAAATGCAATTACACTGAAATGGTGAATGGAAATAATTGATGACCATTTTGTCTTTTCTTTTAGTCATGCACACAACTTCTTGTAACGTTGATTTGATTTTTAAGAGATGGCTGGTGGCTAACATTCTAGAACAAGCAGAGAAATACTTGAATGCTTACTTGGAAGGTAAAGGGAGATTTATCCATGAGCATGAATATTGTTTTGTATTTATGATAAATTTGGTCAAGTAACTTCACCAAAGTTTATATATGCACCCAGATACACTTACTAAATAATAAATGCCATTTAAATTGGTGGGGCTTGTTTCTGAGCAATAGAAATAGAACTGTGTTACGTGTTTTGTTTTGCTTGGCTTTAGAACAAAGAAGCTGAGAAAAACAATTCATAGGAAGCCCAAAAAGCACTTTCTGTTCTCTTTCACACACACACACACACACAAAAGTACAGCAAAAGACTAAAATACTGGGAAAGGCATCAGGTAAAAGCCACAGTTATGCTTCATGTATAATGACATAAACACACAAATGATGTGGTTTGCCACAAATGACCTCATTGTGTGTTATTTGTGCAGTGACATCATGACTCATATGATGTCTATTGCCCCTCTCTGCCAAGTCTGTTTCCTTGTGGGTGCCATGACTATTAGTATTCCTTTATAAGGCAGATGCTTTGTTTCAGCCAGCAGTGCAATATGAGCATCCTCATTGTACAAGTAAATGCATCCTTTTACAGAGGTCCCCAACCTTGGCAACTTTAAGACTTGTGGACTTCAACTCCCATAATTCTCTAGCCAGCTATGCTATTCTGGTTGAAGTCCACAAGCCTTAAAGTTGCCAAGTTTGAAGATCTCTGTTTTACAATACAGTAAGACCTCACCTATCGCTGGTGTTACGTTCCAGACCCGGCCGCGATGGGGAATTTATCGACTGATAGTACTTATTTAAGTATTTATATTGTAATTGTTTGGTAAGTTTTCATTGTTTTAAGTGTTTATAAACCCTTCCCACACAGTATTTATTTTAGATACAGTATTTAAATACAGTATTTACAATTTTAGATTTTTTTTTTTTGAAAAACCTGCCGATCAAGTTCCGCGGGCTGTTTAAATCTGCCGATTGACTTCCTCAGAAACCCGCGAACCAGCGAAGATCCGCGAATGATTTTTCTCATTAATATTTCTTGAAACCCCGCAATGAAGTGAAGCCGCAGTAGGTGAAGCGCGGTATAGCGAGGGACTACTGTATACCATATTTTAAACATTGTATCTCAAAAACTTAGATGATAACATAAGTATCCCTCTTATCTTCCAGGGTGTTTTGATAGTTGAGACCTCAATTAATATTTGAAGAATTACTTGATAGCTGATAGCACATTTCCTTTTGTTACATATGATACAGATTTGTATTTATTTTCACTTATATAATAACTCTTCCATGTAAGACTACAACATTCCAAATGGCATCTACAACATTCCAATGACATTCCAATCTCCCCCCTCTTATCACTGTATGACTGTAACTTGTTGATTGTATCCTTATTATTTATATTACCGGTAACATTGTTTGTTTCCTGATTGCTTATTTGTATCCTATGACAATCCTTAAGTGTTGTACCTCTTGATTCTTGACAAATGTATCTTTTCTTTTATGTACATCGAGAGCCTATTATGAACCAAAGACAAATTCCTTGTGTGTCCAATCACACTCTTGGCCAATAAAAGAATTCTATTCTATTCCATTCCATTCCATTCCATTCCATTCTATTCTGTCCCGTCCCGTCCTATCCTATTCAATTCCATTCCATTCTATACACCTTGACCTACAACGGTTCATTTAGTGACCCTTTAAAGTTACAGCGCCACTGAGATAAGTGACTGATGACAATTTTTCACAGTTACAACCTTTGCAGCATCCCCAAGATCATGTGATCAAAATTCATATGCTTGGCAACTGATTCATATTTATGATGGTTACTGGGTCTGAGATCATGCCTATAAAATCTGGATCGTTTTATCTATTGTTCTTGCAACAAGCTCCCACATGTCCTTTGTTATTATTGAAATGCTTTTTAATTTTTTTTTCCCCAGTGCCCGGACTAGTTTCTCCTGCTGTGTGATTCAGATTCAAAATATGGCAGAGTTTAGCTCTTTAGAACAATCATGTTCCTCAGTCCTGTAGAGCAGTGTTTCACAACCTTGGCAACTTGGAGATATTTGGACTTCAACTCCCAGAATCCCCCAGCCAGCGAATGCTGGCTGGGGAATTCTGGGAGTTGAAGTCCAGATATTTCCAAGTTGCCAAGGTTGGGAAACTCTGCTGTAGAGGTTTCCTTTGAAGAAAGTTGGAGTAAGTGAAAATTGTATGGGGTTCGTTTTTATAAGAACTGATGAAAAATTGCAAATTTATTAAATGTGGGAGGGGAGGACTTATAGGTTCTAAATCTTCCAGTTGTAGAACATAATTCTCTGCAGAGCCCCAATTTCAGCTTAGTAGAGGAAACCAAGTCATAATTTCTATTAAGTTTTCAAATTGCACCAAAAGTAAGGCAACTACAATTAGGAAAGTTAGAAATCACCTTCTATTGGAATACGGTAAGAATTAAACCTGCATTTCTGTGCTTTTATAGAAAATTGGGCGTGCATTCATTTTGGTACATTTTATCAAATTGTTCCACATTATACTTAACTCTTGGGTAATGTGAACTCATATTGATGGAAGAGAATTCAGCCTTCTACACCTTGGCACACCCCTCCCCACCTCAATATATTAAATATAACTCTCATAATACTCAGAAGGAATGATGAGAGGCACAACATCATAAAAAGTTACCTTCTACTATTGGTTCATCTGGTGTGGCCTATACTGGAAGTCATCTGAGAAATCTGGATGAGGACTAGAATGTAGCAGTTAATTCATGTGTTTCTTTGCTACCATCCAATTGTTATCTTGAATTCTCCTGACCAAAACTGCCCACCTATCAGTACTGATAGCATAAATGGGTAAAAGACTTTATGGTTTTTCCGATTCTATCTGGAGATTCCAAGTATTATACCTAGATAATTTACATCAATAATTTATCTCTCAGCATATCTGAAAGACATTCAGATTTCTAAAGAAGTCTTGATGGTGCATTTATTCCATTTCTTTAATACATAACTGGGTTTGAATAAATAGTTTGCGCCCAACAAATTGCTCCCCCTCCCTCAAAAAGCTCATAATGAACGAAAAGAAAATTGCATAGCTGTGAATATACAGATACAAATCTGGTATAAAACCTCTCCTCTTTTTCTCCAATAGTTGTAAGAGATATTAGATATATAAATATGAAATTTAACTTCTAGTTCCAAAATCTCTATACCGTGATTTATTCAACGCTTGCTTCTACCTATCTATACTACTAATCTTGATCTAAGGTAATGAGCTATTAAATCTAAAACTAGTTCATATTCTTAACACAGCTCCACTGTACACTCGCCCACCCTTTTCTCTCTTTCTTTTTCTCTCCTCTCTTTTGCGTCTCTTCTTTTTCTTTCCCCTTCTTCTTCCCTCTACTCTCTCTCTATCCTGTTTTTGTAAGTCTATATGTTTATTGATTGTTATTTTTTTATATGCAGACATATTGTAATGTATTAGGTTTCAATTATCAACTGTTATCATTGTCTTTTATGTTTTGTATACTTGTAAATAAAAACTTTTTAAAAAAATAATAAAAATAATAAAAATAATAATTTATCTCTCAGCATATCTGAAAGACATTCAGATTTCTAAAGAAGTCTTGATGGCGCATTTATTCCATTTCTTTATTACATAACTGGGTTTGAATAAATAGTTTGCGGCCAACAAATTGCTCCCCCTCCACAAAAAAGCTTGTAATGAACGAAAAGAAAATTGCATAGCTGTGAATATTTTTATGTGTTGTCTTGTAGCTAATGGAAATCTGGTCCATCAATCAAAAGATGTACTGTACGATTTGTAAGGAGCAAAACGGCAGAGCCTGCAATAAGCATGGCCACCCAGATGAATGTCTAGATGCAGCTTTTGTATTATTCACTGTTTTATTGTTTTCTTTCAGTAGCTCAACTAACCCCTTTGGGAGTGCCTCCAAAAATAGGCTCAATTTACTGCTTGACAGCTTGATCATCATTTCCAAAATGATCAAGACCCAGCTGAACAGGTATATGGCTTGTTAAGTCACAACTAAATCTAGATCTTCCCTGCTCATAAAAGGAAATGTCTTTATGGAAGAAAATTTGATTTGATTTCAGCGTCCCGAAACTGATTTCAGTGTACCAAAACTACTCAGATCATTTCTCACCTAGCCTAACTTTGTGGAAATCTTGTGGCATCTCCCCAGCTTGTCTGGCTGGGTATAACCTCACTCCTCCCTTATTCCACTATTCTGCCCTCTGTTTTGTGGCTTTTCTGTTGGTGTCTGATCAGGGAGTCGTTTTGCAAAAAAAGTGGTTCCAGCTGACATAAGTGATGTGTATCTAGCATCAGGTTGGGAAAGAGGTGAGTAGGCAAGGCAAGTCAGCCAACCACAGAGTCACACATTCATTCTTACCTTGTCCAGCTGGTACTCTTTCTAGTTATACCTTTCATCAAAAGAGCAAAACAAAACAAATAAGTAAAAGAAAACATAACTTGCCTAAACTATCACATAGCTTATCCGACAAGGTGACTTTTGCATTAATAGGCAGAGAATTTGATCCTGGGTTCCACTGGGTTCCAACCTCAAACACCAGAGTGAGATATCACTGCTACGCAGTGATGAAATCCATTTTTTTTTACTCCCGGTTCTGTGGGCATGGCTTGTTGGACCTGGTGTGGCTTGGTAAGCATGGTAGGGAAAGGATACTGCAAAATCCCCATTCCCTCCCCACTCCTGTGGAAAGGATATTGCAAAATCCCCATTTTCACCCCATTGTGGGGCCAGACAGAGTTGGTATTTGCCAATTTTCTGAACAATTTAAAATTTCCACTGCCGGTTCTCCAGAATCTGTCAGAACCCGCTGGATTTCAACCTTGCCGCTACCACTATCCTTTGTAATCGGACCTTCCAGAAATGCAGGGGCAGTGATGGGCTAGCAAAATTTTTACAATCACACTGTGGGCGTGGCTTATGCATATTGTTTCAACATATTTCAGTGCAAATTGGGTGCTCTGGGGTGTAGCTCCAAATTTTGCTACCGGAACTCTGTTCCTGACCGTTTCTATAGGAGCCCATCACTGTGCTGGGGATATGATATGACACTGTAATGCTTGATTTAGACTTTCTAGAATTCGATGTTGGTTCTTTTCCACATCAGCGCCTTGTATATATCCCCTGAAATTGCAACGTTCTTCTTTTTCTTGAAAACGCAAGTCCTTTGAGATTGGGAGGCATAGAAGTCAAATAAAAATAAATAAAAATAAATTCAGTCCTGTGTTTTCTTGGTTTAGCTACAACCCAATTAATTGATTATAATACTGTACATCCTTGGCCATTCATTTATAAAGTGATCCTCCCCTTTGGATTTATACCTTCCTTACCCTTTGCCATATTGCATTGAGTTGTGGTTTAATCACCCTGCATTGATATTTGTTTGCCCCACGCCTGTCAAGTAGGCCGTGCCTCCTTTTAACACTAAACCAGCCTCCTACATCACAGGTTGCATCAGGAGTCTTCTCCAAAAGCTATCGGCCAATGACAGCCGCCCCGGGCCTGCGGAGAGGGGCGGCATACAAATCTAAATAAATAAATAAATAAATAAATAAATAAATAAATAAATAAATAAATAAATAAATAAATAAATAAATAAATAAATAAATAAATAAATAAATAAATAAATAAATAAATAAATAAATAAATAAATAAATAAATAAATAAATAAATAAATAAATAAACAAACAAACAAACAAACAAACAAACAAACAAACAAACTAACTAACTAACTAACTAACTAACTAACTAACTAACTAACTAACTAACTAACTAACTAACTAACTAACTAACTAACTCTATTCTTCTGGGCTGGCCCAGGAGGCAGAGAGACAACAAAGGAGTATAGAGAAGTGAAGTTGAGCTAGCAAGGCCAACTTCTCAAGAAGCAGCATGTAACCTACTGTCTCAAGCGCATTTGCCTCTGGAATCGCCAAGCTGTCCTTTTTATACCTGTACTGGATTTTGAAATAGGTACAGATGAGGACTTTTCCCTGGGAGGCAATTTATTTATTTGATTTTTATGCCACCCTTCTCCTTAGACTCAGGGCGGCTTACAACATGTTAGCAATAGCACTTTTTAACAGAGCCAGCCTATTGCCCCCACAATCCAAGTCCTCATTTTACCCACCTCGGAAGGATGGAAGGCTGAGTCAACCTTGAGCACACAGCTGCCTCCGGGAAGAAAACTTGTACATCTCAAAGCAGTCAAACACCCATCAGGCTGGCAATTTCAAGAGCCCTGAGGCAGCAGGGGTTGGACGGAGGGGAAGGAGGGGCATCTCTGGAAGATTGAGGCAATTAAGATAAGCCGGGGAGGGGGCTCTGCAGGGCAGCGAGACAGTCAGGCAGAACCTCATGCTAAGAACTTCACATGGCCACTGGCTGGCTTTTCCCCCTTGATCATCCTGCCCTTGTGATGATTAAAGCAGACCTTTCGTGATGTTGCTCCAGATGTAATTCAAAGGGCTGATTCATGCATGAGGTTGTAACCACGGCAAGCCGGTGACCCCTGCCTTGGTCCCAGCGGGATTATCGGATCCGGGTGTGAGCTACAAGATCAGAAGTCCTTGCAGGTTTTCAGATCCTGGTTCCTTTCTCCCTAGCAAGTTCTACTTCGCTCCCAAAGTCCTTCCCCCCTCCCTCCCTCCTACTGAATATCCCTCTTCTGTTCCCAGAGAAAAACACCCACAGCTTGCTACGATAAACAGCCCTTAAGCAACCGGTGTCTATTTATAAGTGACTTTCGGCATTAAGCAGAGGGAAGAGAAAGGGTATCACTCACCAGGTCGGCGTCACACTCTCTCCCACAGGTACTCTGTGCGTCAACCCAGAGATTGGGATTCATATCGTTGGGACATATCCCAGCGTGGGAATAGCGGATGGGAGGCAAAGCTGTGCTTTCGAGCAGGAGCTGCAGAAGCAACAAGATCAGGCGGTCCCAAGACAACATCCATACCCATATCCATCGCATGAAGAGTTTGAAAAAGGACATCTCGGGTTAGCTCCGGAGGAAATACCGACAATTGACTCGGGTGTGGGTGTGGCTGTGCTTGACTTTTTAAAAGAAGAAGAAGAAGAAGAAGAACTGCTGAAACAAAGGAAGCAGCTACACCTGTTTTCTCGGTGTCCTTTCCACCTTGCTCAGTGGTGCAATCTGATCTGGACCTTGTTTGGCTTCCAAAGTCTTGGGAAGTCGCCCCCTTATTTTAAGCAAAAGGCTCTTAGTCCGAGTTGGAGTTAGCTTGTATTTATACCCTGCCGCTCTACAACAAGTTGGAAAAAGTAAAACTCTATTTCTGTGACAGGCACACACTTCTTATGTCCTGGTGGCAGTCGTACAGATTTGTTACAAGGAGAGGGGAGGGAAAGGGGGGGGGGGGAAAGAGCTGGAAAGATTTTTAAAGGCTGGACCAGCTACGGTGGGACCCCTGCATGTTTCTGAATGGAAGGAGGCCTTCTTAACCCCTTTAGGCCTAAAAGTACTTCCCTATGCAAGAATGGCATTTACTTCTGAAAGAAGGCTTGTCTCGATAATATGAACCTACACAGTCCGAGGGATTTCCCCGATGCCAAGGAAATATATACAATCCTTCGTTTATTTTTATTTTTTTTAAAAAAAGGGGGCAGCTTAGTCGGATTGAAGCGATTAAAGCTGGGGAGCGGGTTTGAAATAACTTTAATCGAAATAAAAGGAACGTGGAGGGAGAGGAGGAGAAATAGCACGTTTTAACTGGGGATCAAGAAGACAACACGTCTTTACAAATGACACCCCCCCCTCCAAAGTCTCTCGCCTGTTTTATTTGTCTTTCCACCCCCACCCCCAAGTTTCTTTCTTTGTTTTTTTTTTTTGCTGCACTCCAACCCCACCATGGGAAATTAAAAAAAAAAAATTCCTTCACAGTTCATGAACACGAGACCCCTATTGTACGACTTTTTGCTGACCTCTTTAAGGAAAGGAGAAAAAAAAATAGGAACAGTTTAACTCTATGGAAACCTGCATAAAGGAATGTATTGCATGTTTGGTGCAGGGGAAGGAAGGGCAGAAAGGGGGAAAACGCCACTGACTTCCAGCCGGGGTAAATCATGACGGGAAGAGTTTCTGAGACCTATCGAGAAGGGGGGGGAACCCTCTCCGAGGGCCAGAGGGAGAAGGCCTGGGAGACGGGAGGAAAAGGCTGATGTTGAACATCTGGAAAGCAGGGGAAACAATGGCTCCCCTCCACCCTTGAGGTACTGCTCTGCCTTTGGGTCTGCTGTGAAAAGCATGTGCTGGCTGGGATCCAAAAAGAGACATTTATTTATTTATTTATTTATTTATTTATTCATTCATTCATTCATTCATTCATTTATTTGATCTGATCTGATCTGATTTGATTTGATTTGTATGCCGCCCCTCTCCGTAGACTCACTTTAGGTGAGACGGAGAGCTTGCGCATGCCCAGTGGGTCTTTTGCCTTGAAGCAATCGTTGGAACGGCACCATTCAGGAGCTGCTTCTGAAATCCACCACCAAGAACAGAAGGCGCACTTGCGCAATGCAAGGATGTGCATGTCCTGAGGCAGGGGTGGGCTGCTAGCCGGAACACTAAATTGGGCTCGCTGCCAGGGCTCGTGATTGCTTGTAGGGCCAGTGTGATTTTGCTTCTGCACCTGTGGAGATAGCAAAATCGCACACGGAGCCGCAGGTGCGCCCATGTTTCGGTGAGGTTTATTTGCTTCCATGCATGCTGAAACACGGGCGCACCTGCAACTCCATGAGCGATTTTGCTATCTCCACAGGTGCAAATTGTGCTGGCCCCGCAAGCTCTCAAGAACCACTATGGCAAGCCCAATTTAGCATTCCGGAATCGGATAGCAGCCCACCCCTTCCCTTAGGTGCCCTGATGTGGAGAACCAGCAGCCACAGCCATTGTGTGCGTAGCAGAATAAGCAAAAGCAAGAGCACTTAAATTTATATACTGCTTCACAGAGATTTACACCCCTTTGTAAAGCAGTTTACAGAATCAGCCTAGTGCCCTCAACAATCTGGGTCCTCATTTTACCCACCTCGGAAGGATGGAAGGCTGAGACAATTCTGAGCCGGTCAGAATCAAACTCCTGGAGTGAGCAATGAGTTAGCCATGCAATAGTGCATTCTAACCAGGAGTGAAATCCAGCAGGTTCCGAATGATGTGTCTGACAGGTTCTGGAGGAAATTTTGAGTAGTTTGGAGAACCGGCAAATACTTCCTCTGGCTGGCTCCAGAGCAGGGTGGGAATGGAGATTTTGCAATATTCTTCCCTGCCACGCCCATCAAGCCACACCATGCACACCAAGCCACGCCCACAGAACCTGTAGTAAAAATATTTGGATTTCACCACTGATTCTAACCACTGTGCCACCCTGGCTCTGGATGAACAGCACATCTTTTAATCAGTGGTGAAATCTATTTACCTTCCTGACCGATTTGAAAGTGTGTGTTTTCATACCCTCTGCACATGTGCAGAAGGTTAAAAAAATGGCAACATCCAGGTGGGTGGACCAAGCTTCGTGCTAACGTTGTTACCAGTTGTCTGAGCCACTGGCAGCCACTGCTAAGGCTATGCCCAAACCGGACTGGACCGGTAGCATTTCACCCCTGCTTTTCTTCTGAGTGATGCCAGAGGTTCCACTGGTTGAGCTCTTCCTTCTGTTAGATTTTGCCTCTTTTGCTTGAGGTCAAAGGCTTGACAAAATGAGAACCATCTAAAATAAATTTAGTTTCACACATCCTGCATATTGCAACAAATCTGCAAATTCTAGTGACAAAAAAATGTGATAGAAAATAATAATAATACTGCTTTCCTACCTTGCTGCAACGATTACAATGGTGTTTTCTTCCCTACATCACATCCAGATACTATCGTTGTTTCATCCTAGAGCCTCAATCACTGATAACAGGATCTGACTGACTATTTTACTTTTCAATAAACTATGATAGGAGAGTGCTAAAAGTGGTAAACACACATAATTTTCTTTCTGGTGGCTGTGCAAAGACAGAAACTGTCAATTTGTCATGCAGTATTCTTACTCCAGCACATTTTTATTTATTTATTACTTATTCATTAGACCTCTATGCCATATTATTTATTTATTTTTTATTTATTTATTTTGTCCAATACACAATGAGGGTTTTAGTGGGTATATATATATATATACACATAGTAAAATACATGATGAAGGTTATAGAGGAGATACTCATAGTAAAATATATCTAAGAAATAATAGAAAAGAAGATATAGTAATAGAACGTATCAATGAAAGAATAGAAGAAGAGATATAGGAATAGAAGAAAGGTATAGGAGATATAGGAGAGCAATAGGACAGGGGATGGAAGGCACTCTAGTGCACTTGTACTCGCCCCGTACTGACCTCTTAGGAATCTGGATAGGTCAACCGTAGATAATCTAAGGGTAAAGTGTTGGGGGTTTGGGGATGACACTATGGAGTCCGGTAATGAGTTCCACTCTTCGACAACTCGATTACTGAAGTCATATTTTTTACAGTCAAGTTTGGAGTGGTTAATATTAAGTTTAAATCTGTTGTGTGCTCTTGTGTTGTTGTGGTTGAAGCTGAAGTAGTCGCCGAAAGGCAGGACGTTGCAGCATATGATCTTGTGGGCAATACTTAGATCTTGTTTAAGGCGTCTTAGTTCTAGGCTTTCTAGGCCCAGGATTATGGGACAGCTATTATGCCATGTATTATGGGACAGATACACAAAGACTGCCTGCCAATGCAAACAGTATTATAAGCTCTGTATCACAGACAAATAATGCCAGCTTACTGCATGGATTCAGCCAACATGTGGCATTTTGCACAACACTGTCCTCATTCTGTTTTGAAACCAATACCACATTATTCAGCTGGAATGGATACAGAGCAAGAGTTCGTTTGTACCTGCAGGATAGAAGGCAATGATTGGACCAGAGTAAACTATCAGAACATTTGGCTGCCTACAATTTGTAGAGTCTTTCCTGATTGCTACTGATCCACTCATCCTTGGGTTGGAAAGAAACTATACTAGCATGGCATTTGCTATTGGTTCTGTTTATCCTTCTCTTGCCTCTATATCTGCAGCCACCTTACCCCCAAATAAAGTATGGATGAAGCAGACAAAACAATGTGGGGGGAAAGACTAAATGCATCTTATAAGTAAACAAACAAAAAAACAAACAAACAAACATGTGCACCCATTTTGTGCTATTCTTGGATCTTCATACTGTATTTCAAATTAGAGCAACCTTAATTATATTTGTACAATTTATATAAAATTACTCAACTGAGGAAAGATCCCCAAGGTATTCAATAAATAAATAAAATTAAGATTGCTCTAATTTCAAATACATTAAGGAGTATGTATCTTCTTTGTAAAATAGGATGGTGGACAAAAGAGGTCCAGAGGTTCATTGGGGGCATGTTTGAAATTTTGAAAAGACTCCATTTTAATCAAGGAAGAAGAAAGCTGAAGAAAGAGTAGGGCATCTTTTATTCCCATGCACCAGTCACTCTCTTAGTTGGTGACTGCCTTTTAACCAAATCTAAATCCAACCCTCACCTATTGCTTTGCAGGGTCCCTCAGGATTCGGTACTCTTTCTGCTTCTATACAACATCTACATGAAACCATTGGAGGAGATCATAATCCATCACCATGGTCTGAGATATAATTAATATGAGACTAAGACGCAGCTGTATATCTGTTATATGAAGGACTGTCTCTTGCCGGTCACATCCACCCGACCAGTGAAGGGCTACCAAAATATTTACTACCACACTGTAGGCGTGGCTTACAGTGGGTGCTCTGGGGTGAAGCTCCATTTTCGCTACCCCACTGCGTTCCCCCCCATCCGGGCAGTAGCCCACCCCTGCACCCAACCCACTAAAGTTGGGAGATAAGGAATGTTGCAGGACTTTTCTCTTAAGGAGATACATTTGGTGGAACCAAAAAGAAGGGCCTTGTCTGTGGTGGGCTCCCTCCCTCTGGAACATCATCCCTCCAGAAATTAGATTGGCCTCCATTCAGACACTTTTTTGGAAGGCCCTGAAAATGTGGTTCTGCCAGTGGAAACCAGTGTGGAATGAAGCCCATTAAATGGCTGATATGATATAAACAATGTCGGCTGGCGGGACCCAGGGGAAGAGCCTTCTCTGTGGCGGCCCCAACCCTCTGGAACCAGCTCCCCCCAGAGATTAGGATTGCCCCCACCCTCCTTGCCTTTCGTAAACTCCTTAAAACCCACCTCTGCTGTCAGCATGGGGGAACTGAGATATCTCCCCTTGCCTATGCAGTTTTATGTATGGTATGTCGTATGTATGATTTTTAAACAATGGGGTTTTTTAGACTTTTAATGTTAGATTTATTATTATAGACTTTTAATATTAGATTTGTCATTGTATACAGTTTTTATCACTTTGTGAGCCGCCCCGAGTCTGCAGAGAGGGGCGGCATACAAATCTAATAAATAATAATAATAATGATGATGATGATGATGTATGTTCAAAGCAGCAGCATACCAGCTTTAGTTCCTAATACCATGGGAAATTTGTCTTTTCCCATGGTCTTAGACGACCCCTACAAAATGGTCATTCGACCCCCAAATGGGTCTCAACCCCCAGGTTGAGAACCACTGATTTTAGAAGGACTTGGCAGGTCTTCCAAATGCATGTAGTATACTTTTTCCTTAACTTTCTATCTAAGCTTTTTAATTCCCCATATGAACTGTTAGGCCTTTTGGGGTCACAATTTATTCTAGGTAACAAACAATGTACAGTGGTACCTCATGATACGAACCCCTCATCTTACGAACAACCCGAGATATGAACCCGGGCTTCAGAAAATTTTTGCCTCTTCTTACGAACTTTTTTCTTCTTACAAACCCGCCACCGCCGAGAAGCCCCGCCGCCCGGCTGTCGCTTTTTGAAACAGCCGGGGGGCTTCCCAGTGTCCTCCTGAACCCGAACGCCAAACCCGAACTTCCGGGTTCGGTGTTCGGGAGGCCGCCGAGAAGCCCCCCGGCTGTTTTAAAAGGTGACAGCTGTGCGGCGGGGCTTCCCAGCGGCCTCCCAAACACCGAACCCAGAGGTTCGGCAAACGTTTGGGTTCGGGAGGTCGCTGGGAAGCCCCGCCGCCCAGCTGTCACCTTTTAAAACAGCCGGGGGGCTTCTCGGCGGCCTCCCGAATGCTGAACCTGGAAGTTCGGGTTTGGAGTTCGGGTTCAGGAGGACACTGGGAAGCACCCCCAGCTGTTTCAAAAGGTGATAGCCTGGCGGCGGCGTTTTTTTGCGGGGGGTTTTTTTCGTTGCACAGATTAATTGATTTTACATTGTTTCCTATGGGAAACAATGTTTCGTCTTACAAACTTTTCGTCTTACGAACCTCCCCCTGGAACCAATTAGGTTCGTAAGATGAGGTATTACTGTACTTTATTCAGAACTTTGAGACAGATGTCAACTTTCTCACTCCCCAAAACAGCTTACCTCACGTTGAAGTTAAATCTACTTTTTCCTTTTTGCCTAGGGCCATCTAAATAGGTTTGCCAAGACTATAAAGACCAGGCTGTTAAAAAAATTAACTACACCACTGAACCAGAACTCTAGATCAGTGTTTTTCAACCAGTGTGCCGTGGCACACTAGTGTGCCGCGAGACATGGTCAGGTGTGCCGCGAAGCTCAGAGAGAAAGAAAGCAAGAGAGAGAGAAAGCAAGAGAGAAAGAAAGCAAGAGAGAGAGAAAGCAAGAGAGAAAGAAAGTAAGAGAGAGAGAGAGAGAAAGAGAGGGAGGGAAGGAGAGAGAGAGAAAGACATAGAGGGAGGGAGGGAGAGAGAAAGAGAGAAAAAAAGAGAGGAAGGAAGAGAAAGAAAGAGGGATGGAGAGAGAGAGAAAGAAAGAGGAAGGAAGGGAGAGAAAGAGGGAGGGAGAAAGAAATAGAGCGAAGGGGAGGAAGAGAGAGAGAGATAATTTTTTGGTACAAACTTTTTTTAGCCACCCCACCCCTGCTCAATGTGCCCCAAGGTTTCGTAAATGTAAAAAATGTGCCGCGGCTCAAAAAAGGTTGAAAATCACTGCTCTAGATAGCCAATAACGCCAAATGAGAAGCATATATTCACACATTCTTCCATGCAGGGCAGAATTCCATGCAGACAATTCTGTAGAGATTCTCGATCATCCAGGTCATGGTTGTCCCAAAGGTGCTTTTTCAGGCGGTAGCTGGACTTTCTTGGGGTTTTTTTCTTTTAAAGACATTTCATTCGCATCCAAGAGGCTCCTTCAGCTTTGACAGGATAGATAATCCTTCCATTGCCGATTATCCTGTCAGAGCTGAGGAAGCTTCGTGGAGGAGAAGCAAAGCCTCTTCAAAAGAAAAAACAAGGAAGTCCAGTTGCCTCCTGAAAAAGCACCTTTGGGACATGGGACATGTGGAGAATTCCTTCTTCCCTTCTGGGAAACTACAGCTTTTTCTTGGGATTGGTGCCCCACTTCTGACTAGTAAGAGTGTGGTGCGATTGTGCAGCTTGCCTGTTTTTTAATGAAAGTGGGTTTCTTAACTTTGCTTTTTAACATTAGATATTGTATTGCTATTGTTGTGAGCCACTCCAAGTCCCCGGAGAGGGGCGGCATACAAATCTAATAAATAATAATAATAATAATAATAATAATAATAATAATAATAATAATTATTATTATTATTATTATTGCTTTCCACTATGGTGGAGTTTGCCTTCTAATGCCAAGTCAAAGATTGGAAACCTAGCTTTTTCCCCCTTAAAAACTGGCTGGTGGACCTAGGATTAGATTAACTCCTTACATTGTACAGTAGTTTGGGACTTCAAGGCCAATGTGCCTTGCCAACCATTTGTGACCCTTGTTCCTTAATGCCTATGATCAGCAAGCTATTGAACACAAGGCGTGCCTCCAAAAAGGGCCTCTCTCTCTCTCTCTCTCTCTCTCTCTCTCTCTCTCTCTCTCTCTCTCTCTCTCTCTCTCTCTGACCAATTTCCTTGAATGTATTACACAACTATAACAATGATGTGAAAATAGCATTTTACAATTAAAACCAGTCCATTTCCTGTTTCTCCCCCTACGTGTATGTCATATGCAGAAACATGCCCTCACAGCTTTTTGCAATTATTGTGTTTTTTAGGCTTTAAAATAAATTGAGGCTAGTGTGGGCTCTGTATTGTAGATGAAGAATCTGTGGCGGCAGGAGTGAAATGCTCCCAGGTCACTTGGGCCTGTGGGTCATTGAAGAGCCAGTCGCAAAGGCAGCGCGAGGCTCCACCCACCTGCCCGGACACCACCATTTGGGTTATTTTACCCTCTGTGCATGCACAAAGCGTTCTGTGCATGTGCAGAGAGTAAAAGAACCCAAATGGCAGTGTCCGGGCATGTAGGTGGAGCCTCACACTCCCTTCGCGACCGGCTCTTCAATGACCCACAGGCACAAGCGAACAGGGAGCGTTTCACCTCTGTGTGGAGGGACCTGCAGGCTGGAATTTGCAATCCTTCCATTCACCTTGGCCCAGGGACACAGACAGTTTACAGAGGTGGGCAGATAAGAGGGGTAGAAAAGCTGCAACACTTCAGATTAATGTCAGATGAGTTCACTTTATGAGTCAAGTAGTCCAGCTGCATTAAAAGATTTTGCTCAAGACCAGTGTGCTTGTTTGGATATACGTAGTGGCATACGAATTCAGGCTCTGCAATTTATTTTGGTGTACAGAGTCTCAACAAAGAAGTACATCAATTTGGTTCCACGATGAGCTTCCTTCTGTTAGTTCAGGGAACAAATAAGTTGGGAGAGGGGGGAGTTTGAAAGAAGGCATTGTATTTTCCACTAAATGTTGATAAGTTATAAACCATGGATCTTCAGTTTTTTTAAAAAAAAGTTGTAAAGAACTCTTGGAAGTGCCTGAATAGTCTTATGGAATTTAAAAAGAATAGCACTTTCAGAGTTGGTTCTTTACTTATTTTTAAAATGCTTTAGATGCCCTTGAAATTGCCCAAGAGTCTTTTGCATATTGTTCATTTATCCAGTATTCAGCATCACAAAATGGCATTTAGAACATATCTTGATGTATATTAAATTTCATTGAAAATATTAATTGGTTAGATTTATAAACAGATAATTACCAGAATTCCTAATCCCTAAAACCAATTCTGCCTTTCTTGATACAATGCACAGGCTTTTAGGCTAGGACATTTCTGACATGCACAAGGAAAATCAGAAGATCTAGACAGTTCGAAGATATAAAGGTAAATTGCAAACTTAAGGAAAAGAATCTGAACTAGTAACACTCTAAACAATTTGGCGGTAGATAAGAATCAAAGGGATTCGAGGTGGATGGACTTAGATCTCTTGTGGGCATGCAGGGACTCATGACTAATGATGCATTTGACCCCTCCCTCAGGCTCAACCTGGTGATCGTCTACGATTTCCTAGAAAAAGCCATTTTTCCCCTGCAAAGTGACATGAACTCTACATACAGACAGCTCTTTCCATGCTAGTGAGAATCTGATTTGTATCTCATGTTTCAGTCATGGTTAATTACAATGCTTAGCTGTAAGTTCTGACTGCAAATCAAAACTCTCATTCAAATTCAAAACAGCCTATAGCAAAAATAAAATAAATTACAATAACACATTGATGTTAACCCCAACTAGAGAATCTGGAACATTCAGGACAAAAACACAAAGTAACTTAAAGCTAAAAGCAAACAAACTTATGGTTCAGTTGGTATATAAATCCAGCTTCTGTGTGCACAGATGCGCCTGCTTGTTATATAAGCATATGTCTATGAAATAATTCACTGAAATTAGAAGAGCAATGTATGCACCCCTCTCTTGTGTTCCAAATGTTTAGCGCACGGCTGAAAAATTGGAATTAAAGGCTAATTCAGGTTTTAATAGTGGAGGCCTGAGGGTTTCTGTGTTGATGCACATACACCCAAATTCTAGGACTCTGTCATGTTCCGTTGTGATGTTCCTTATCTCAGTTGCAAGCTGGGCAATCCCTAAATACCAGAAAATAACAAGAGCTTCCTGTATCTCCATGATGTTATCTGGTGGTCATCTGGATTTCTACGCACATACCTAATGCCACACGAATTGCCAAGCCACTAGCACAATGGAACCAGTAGCCTCTAGCTTGTCTGGCCATTCTTTCCTTTTTTGTTTTGCTTTGCCACTTACCAGAAAAGCCAAGTTCCTAGAAAAACAATAAGACCATCCTTTTTAAAAAGTGTACTCTTTCAACAAATCTCTTAGTTTATTTGTGATTTAGCAATAGCACTTAGACCCTGGGTGGCTTACACCAAATTTATGCAAAAACACGTTAGAAATCTTCAATACAATCTACATTTAAAATACTGTCTTAAAAACTTGGAGCGGCTCACAACACAATTTAGACTTATATAATGCTTCACAGTGCTTTACAGCCCTCTCTAAGCAGTTTACAGAGAATAAGCATACTGCCCCCAACAATCTGGGTCCTCATTTTACCCACCTCAGAAGGATGGATTTGAGATTTGAACTGCTGAACTACAGCTAGCAGTTAGCTGAAGTAGCCTGCAGTGCTGCACTATAACCACTGTGCCACCCCGGCTTTTTAAAAAAAATATTATTATTATTATTATTATTATTATTATTATTATTATTATTATTATTATCATCATCATTATTATTACTATTACTATTACTATTATTACATTATATTATTATATCTATTATTGGCCAAGTGTAATTGGACACACAAGGAAATTGTCATTGGTACATATGCTCTCAATGTATATAAAAGAAAAGATACATTTGTCACGAATCATGAGGTACAACACTTAAGAATTGTCATAGGGTACAAAAAATCAATCAGGAAACAATCAATATTAATATAAATCATAAGGATACAAGCAACAACTTACAGTCCTACAGTCATAAGTGGGAGGAAATGGGTGATAGGAATGATGAGGAAAACTAGCAGTAATAGTAATACAGCCTTGTGAATAGTTAGACAATGGTGAGAGAATTATTTGTTTAGCAGAGTGATGGCTCTCGGGGAAAAACTGTTCTTGTGTATAGTTGTCTTGGTGTGCCGTGCTCTATAGCATCGTTTTGAGGGTAGGAGTTGAAAGAATTTATGTCTAGGATATGACAGGGATCTGTAAATGTTTTCATGGCCCTCTTTTTTACTCATGCAGTATACAGTTCCTCAATGGATGGCAGGTTGGCAGTAATTGTTTTTTCCGCAGCTCTGATTATCCTCTGATAACAATCACTGATGAACCAAGGAAAGAGTGAATAATTTGGATCACGATTAACAGGAAGGCAAAGTCTCCGTCATCCCAGACATTAGTGCCAGAAGGGATAAATTTAAGGAACTTCTACACGACTGTTGTTTTTGCTCCTCAGAGGCAGTTTGAAGGTGACCTCCAATTGGCTGCACTTCTGTTAACCTCCAGTCACTGAGATAAGCCTGGCTCGCCTCCAGTTTATCACTAGGAGAGTGCCCAAAGTGACATCCGAATGACGCTCTGCTCCTGAGCCACAATAGTTCTTGGAGTCACAAAATCCCCCCTCCCTCTGCTTCCCCCCCCCCACCAGTCCTGCACTATTCCTCCCAGAATTTAAGTCATTCTTCTGAACAGTTGCCAGGAAGGGAACTTACTGTGTTAAAATAAAACACTGATCTGGGAGACAACATTGTAGTGGAGGCAAAACATTTGAAAATTATCCTTCCGTACGGCTGACAAGGAGCCTAGTGTTGAAAGATCTAAAAGACCAGGTTGGAGATAGAGTGTCACAAAGAAAATCTATCTCTGGGGATACTCAAAGGAAGAAAACAACGGCACATCATCAATCAGCCAGTGGATGACAGTCCAGCTTCTTTTGGAAGGAATTTCATTAAGCTGTTACCTGCTTCTGTACATCAGACTGGATGTAACTTTCTATTTATAATAATTGCACTGTAATGATAACATTGTGTCACATCAATCAACTAATGCCATAAAGCCAGTTTGATTTAGTAGTTAAGGCACCAGGCTAAAAACTGGGAGAGAGGGGGTTTGTTTGTTTGTTTGTTTATGTATGTATGTGTGTGTGTGTGTGTGTGTTTGTTTGTTTGTTTATTTATTTATTTATTTATTAGATTTGTATGCCGCCCCTCTCTGGAGACTCGGAGCGGCTCACAACAACAAAACAGTACAAATCCAATAGTTAAAAACAATTTAAAACCCTTAATATAAAAAACAATCATGCATCTCATACAAACCATACGTAAAGCAGAAACGGACCAGGGGAATCAATTTCCCCATGCCTGACGGCAGAGGTGGGTTTTAAGGAGTTTGCGAAAGGCAAGGAGGGTGGGAGCAATCCTAATCTCTGGAGGGAGTTGGTTCCACAGGGTCGGGGTCGCCACAGAGAAGGCTCTTCCCCTGGGTCCCGTCAGACGACATTGTTTCGTCAACGGGACCCGGAGAAGGCCAACTCTGTGGGACCTGAACGGTCACTGGGATTCGTGCGGCAGAAGGCGGTCCCGGAGATATTCTGGTCCGATGCCATGAAGGGCTTTATAGGTCATAACCAACACTTTGAATTGTGACCGGAAACTGATCGGCAACCAATGCAGACTCGTCCACCTTAGGCATGAAAGCTGGTTCAGTGATTTCGGGCCAGTCAATCTTAGCCCACAATATCAGGCTTGAGAAACAAGCCAATTCATGTCACAACCAATACTTGGCAGATTAAAAAGAACAGAAAAGCACTCCCTGCACTTGCAGGAAAACACTTCCCCCACCCCCATAAATGCCATAAATTAGCCCAGCTCCTATATGAGGATCAGGGATAAACGCAAAGGAGGAAAAAAACCCAGATGCATTTTGCAACCACATGTTGTTTCTGCTTCCTCTACTACTACAGTACTACACATCTGGAATGTAGCTGGGATGGAAGAAGCAGCACTGCTCCCAACCCCCCATCTTCCCCGTTTGGCCCATTAAAAAAACATCAGGCACCTTGCTGAGTCCAGAAGGCCGCAGAGCTGCCTAAACCTGGCTGGAGGCAATGTCAGGAACACAGCCTCCCTTTCCTGCATCCCAGCTTCCCTCATTTCACATGGACTCTTGCTTCAAGGGTTAGGATGTTGCTCGCTGCCAGATTGATTTTAAAAAGGGAAAGACCCTCCAGAGTCAGGCTTAATTCTTGCTGACTCCGTAAATACAGTAATACCTCATCTTACGAACCTAATTAGTTCCAGGGGGAGGTTTGTAAGACGAAAAGTTCGTAAGACAAAACATTGTTTCCCATAGGAAACAATGTAAAATCAATTAATCCGTGCAACGAACCCCACCCCACCCCCGCAAAAAAACGCCGCCGCCCGGCTGTCACCTTTTGAAACAGCCGGGGGGCTTCCCAGCAGCCTCCCGAACCTGAACTTTTGCCGAACTTCCAGGTTCAGCGTTCGGGAGGCCGCTGGGAAGCCCCGCCGCTCAGCTGTCACCTTTTAAAACAGCTGGGGGGCTTCTCGGCGGCCTCCTGAACGCCGAACCCGGAAGTTCGGGTTTGGCGTTCGGGTTTGGGAGGACGTTGGGAAGCCCCCCGGCTGTTTCAAGAAGTGACAGCCGGGCGGCGGGGTTTCTCGGCGGCGGCGGGTTCATAAGAAGAAAAAAGTTTGTAAGAAGAGGCAAAAATTTTCTGAACCCCAGGTTCGTATCTCGGGTTGTTCGTAAGACGAAGGGTTCGTATCATGAGGTACCAGTGTATAACCGTACAGTTTTCCTGGCAATGCTATGGAAGTCTCAAAATATCCCCAGCTTCCAGGATGTTTTGGGACTTCCTGGAACTCTCTAGAGACACCCCATCCAAAGACTAACTTAGATTCTGGGTTCAACCCAGTTTGCCAGATCTAATCTTGCTGACAGCCAAACGCTCTTAAATTTCTCTTCCCCCCCACTTATTCACAAAATCTCCCATAAAACGCATGCGGTTATATAGAAATCTTTTGAGATGTTTACAAGTAGGCTGCAGACATCAGGCAAAGTTTTAGTCGGTGTCTTTCTTTCTTTTTCTTTTGTTTTTCTCCAGAGGATTACAAATGCATGGAGTGCATGTGGAAAACAACTTCCTAATCCAAATATTTTATTCATTAGGTTTTGGCACCGATACTTACTACATCCTGTGTAAGCTTAGTTTTTTTAAAATAAATAAATAAATAAGCAGCTCAGTACGACACATTCCCAGGGAGTACTTAAAATTCTTACAGCTCTGTTAACAACAGTCTCATGTACTATACTGGTGTTTCAGTTGACTAAACAAAGATGCTTTATAGCACACAAAAAAGACTCCTAAAACACTCATAATTCTAGAGGGTTTACTCCTAAACTGTTACAAAGCAGTCTGAAAAATGACCTCCAGTCATTTTGGCTTCTTCTCAAACACAGGGAATAAGCAGAAAACAGCAGGAACCAAATAGTTCTCCTTCTTTACCTCATAAAAAAGGTCAAAGGAGCAAATCAATTTGGGTGAAATGTTACCAGTTCGGCCTGATTTGGGTGTACTGGTAACAGCGGCCACTGTGGTTTGGAGAACTGGTAGCAGCAGCAGCAGCAGCATGAGGCTCCGCCCCCTGACCACTGCCGCCATTTTCTTTTTTAACACTCCGCGCATGTGAAAAAATCACATGCTTCCAAATTGGTAGGGAAGGTAAGTCAATTTCACTGCTGTCCTGCCCCGTGTGCCATCTCTAGTCTAGCCACATAGAATAGGTTCTGACTAGAGTCACCTAGAAAGACCTATAAAATTAAATAATAAATAAAAATAGAATAGTAGACACCCCACTTTTAAAAATAAAATAATAAAATAAAAGGTTAGGATTAACCCTACCGTCTTCGCCTATCCTTTTTTTTTTTTTTAATTGCGTGCTTTTGCACACATCTAACTGGCTTCTCAAACAATTCTGAAAGCTTGCTTTGATGGGACTCTGCACAAGAGAAGTCTGAGTGTCAAAAATGTAAGCCGATAGGTTCTCACACTGAAGCATAAAGGCTTCAGTCATGTCCTCCATTCTGGAGGGAAAATACTGGCTGTTGATTGGCTAGACTGACTGGCAGCTCCCTATAAAAGGGCTGACTGTCAGACAGAGCCTTTGCTGGGTTGTAAATAATTGCCAAATAAAGAGCTGTTGTTTTGAAGCCACTTCTGTCTGCCTCTTCCATTCACCTTATCTATCACTAGCGAAGACAGTGGGATTGGAAGGCAGATAGGCCAGAAAAGAGCTGAGAACCTCACAATCCAGCCCAGGCCAGTAAGTCTTCGACAAACGGCCTTTCTAAATCACCAAATCAACCGATATGACAATGCACATCCCACCGAGCCACTTCAACCCAGCAAGGGAGCACTGGGACACCTACACGACTCGCTTCAAATGCTTCATGGAGGCATTGTTATTTAAAGTCCTTGTTAGATAGGAAGATGAAATGAGTGCTAGGCTAGAGTGGTTGGGTGGAGAAGCCATTCTAAACATTGTAGGAAGAGAGTAACTCCAGGAACAGGATGCTTAGTCTCTACAGGGCCAGTGGGGAGGGGAGGAGAAAAAGTCAGAGCTTGCTTGAACCCAGGAGCCAGTGAGGCCAATGATGATGATGATGATTGAAAAGTCCAGAGACAGGCTAAGTAAAGACGGTTCCTTTATTCAGCTCAAAAAGGAGAAGTGACAATCAGCGGAACACGTCTGCTCTACCTGGGGAGAAACCGCTCTTTTTATACATTTGCGGTTCCCGCCAAAAGAGAGCAGCCCGCGTCTGAGCCAATCAGGAGCGACTTCCTGTTTCCAGCTCAGACAGCGTTTTCAAAAGGAACAAACTATTTACAAGGATACAACACCCCTCCCTCCTTAGTCAGAGTACATCACTCAAGAAAGCCACGTGACGAAGTCCTCCAATCTGCTCGGTCTTCGCAGGGCTCGCTCCGACCTGCGCAGTTCATTTGAGTCCTCGCTTCCAACGGTGGAGGTCGGTTCGCCTGTACTTCCCCAGTGCGGCTGGGGCCTAGTTTGGGCTCCGGCCCGCTGAGTCGATCGGGCAGGCACAACACCGACCTCTGAGGATGAAGACGGCTCGGCGTCGCTGGAGGACCCTTCCTGACTGGATAAGTCCATTTGAATGTCCATTAATGCGGGTTGCGCGTTACAGTCTATTAGAGTGGGAGAGTCTGTTTTAGCGGTTTGTTCAGGGGAGATTTCAATGCGCTTTCGTACATGGTCAATGTGCCGCTTCCACATTCGACCATCATCCAATTTTACAATGTATGTTTTAGGAGCAGTTTGCTGTACAATTATTCCCTTCATCCAATTCAAACCCCCATCAAAATTCTTTGCAAAAACACTTTGACCCAAATACAATTGTCTTTCAGGGTTCACATACATAGGATTATGAGTACAAAACCTTGGGTGTAACCTATCCAGTGGGGACCTAAGTTTCCTTCCCATTAGTATTTCAGCAGGGCTTACGTGTGTGGGGGAATTTGGTGTAATATGTTGTGTTAACAAAAATTGGTCCAGATGCTGTTGTACATCTCCAGGGCCTGACCTGCACAATGCCTCTTTTGCCACCCGAACGTATCGTTCTGCCAAACCATTAGCCCAGGGCGAGTAAGGCGAGATGAGGGCATATCTGACCCCCAAGTTATCTAAAAATAATTCAAATTGCCTGGCTGTCAATTGGGGTCCATTGTCTGACACTAAGATGTCAGGACAGCCATGGGTGGCAAACAAATGGCGCAGAACCTTAATTGTGGCACTCGTGGTTATATTATTCATTGCAATGATTTCCACCCACTTGGAAAATGCATCTACCACTATTAAGAAATATTGTGACCCCACTGGCCCTGCAAAATCAATATGGACCCTGGACCAAGGCCCTGCAGGTTGTTCCCACTCTGGTGGAGTTGTTTTGGGGGGGTTAGGCCGAGACTCTTGGCATGGATCACACTTGGCTACCCACTTTTCAATATCAGTATCCAGACCTGGCCACCATAAGTGCCCCCTAGCTAGGCCCTTCATCCTGACAATACCAGGATGGCCCACATGTAACATTGTGAGTACTTTGGTCTTTAGACTCTCAGGAATGATTACCCGATCACCCCACAACAGGCAACCTTTAACATATGACAATTCAAATCTTTTGGTTTTAAAATCACTTAAATCAGATTCTACAGAGTCATTCTGCCACCCATTAAGTACACAGTTTACCACCTTTTTCAAAATTGGGTCTTGCTGCGTGTGTGCAGCCACCTCCCTTGCTGTTGTTAGTGGGTTATCTTCGAGCTCTATCATTAAAACATCAGCAGATGGGGCAGGGTCCTCTACTAACTCTGCCATTGGGCACCTACTGAGACCATCTGCGTGGTTGATGGTTTTACCCCCTTTGTGAATGAGCTCGTACTGGTATCCTGAGAGGAACAAGGCCCACCTGATTAATCTTGGAGACATAAATGGGGGAGTTGGTTTGTTGGGGGCTAAGAGGCCTAGTAAAGGCTTGTGGTCGGTAACCAATTCAAAACTCCTGCCAAAGAGATAATTATGAAACTTCTTCACCCCGGCCACTAACGCTAGAGCCTCCTTATCTAGTTGGCTGTAATTTCTCTCCGTATTGGTCATTGTCCTTGAAAAGAAAGCAATTGGGGCTTCTGTATTATTTGGCAACACATGTGCCAAGACCCCTCCCACGCCATATGGGGACGCATCGCACGTAAGCCTGACGGGTAGTAAAGTGCTATACTGGACTACTACACTTGCGGAAGTTAATAACTGCTTTATTTGTAAGAAGGCTTCGTGCTCAGTTCTCCCCCATGTCCAAAGGGTTCCTTTCTGAAGTAGCCGGTGTAGAGGCTCTGCTGCTGTTGCCTTTTGTTTTAAAAAGACAGAGTAAAAGTTTAGAAGGCCTAAGAATGCCTGCAATTCTGTTCTATTCTGTGGCTCTGGGACTTCCCTGATGGCTTTTAATTTTTCAGTAGTGGGGTGTATGCCTTCCCCATCGATTCTATATCCTAAGAATTCTACACTGTTGGTTCCCCACACACATTTGTCAGGTTTGATTCTTAACCCTTTATCTTGTAGTCTATGTAATACTTCTCTTATTCTTCTGTTGAGTTGAGATTGGTTTTCTCCTGAAATTAAAATGTCATCAAAATAGGGAATGGTCCCTTTAATTCCTGACAGCAAACGTTCCATTATGCTTTGAAAAATCCCGGGAGCTATGCTTACCCCAAATTGTAATCTGGTACATTTAAATGCACCCCTGTGGGTGACAATTGTCTGTGCGAGTGCTGTTGGTTCATCGACAGGGAGTTGCTGGTAAGCTTGGGCTAAATCGATTTTTGCGAACACTTTCCCTTCCCCCAGGGAGTGAAGGAGCTGTTGTACCACTGGAATGGGGTAAGGGTGATGTTGGAGGGCTTTGTTGAGCGTAGACTTATAGTCAGCGCAAACCCTCAAAGAGCCATCCGGTTTAAGAGGCGTAACTATGGGTGTTTCCCATGGCCCCTGCTCTACAGGAACTAAAATGCCCTGGTTTATGAGCTTATCTAGCTGTAGGTCAAGCTTGGGAAGGAGCGGGAGGGGTACCCTGCAAGGTTTGAGCCGGACAGGAGGGACCTTGGGGTCAATAGAAAAGGAGATAGGGGGCCCTTTATACAATCCCAAGGTGGGGCTAAACACTTCTGGGAATTCCTGTAAGAAGTTAGGCATGCTATCAGAGTTAACAGTACATATACCAGAAATTTCAATTCCCAATGGTTCCATCCAAGCCAAACCCAGGAGAGAGTGTCTAGCCCCTGTAACAACAATCATAGGAAGGGTACATTTAACAGTCTTAAACATAATAGGTACATTCACTTGGCCTAGAACAGGTATTATTCCCCCTTGAAAATCTCTAATTACCAATGAGGTTTGTAAAAGGTCAGACTTTGAGAGGCTAGGCATGTACATTATAAGCTTTTCCCACGGCATAATGGTGTATTTAGACCCCGTATCAAGTTCCATAGAGCATGGCTTGTTGTTTAGGAGCAGTGAGATTACAATCTTGCCCCCATTTTTTGTTGCCGTGCTATTCACGGAAAATTGATTGTTACCTCTTGAGTAGTCACGGTTAGCGGTTGAGTAGTTCTTGCGGCCGGAAAACCGGGGAAACCGGTTTTCGCGCGGTTGAGGTGTTTGAGTCTGGAAACGAGGAGGACGAGGAGTGGAGAAAGATTCCTCAGGTAAAGGTGCTCTGCAGGCTTCGGCGATATGGCCGCGTCGGTTGCAGCGGCGGCAAATGGCGTCCCGGAAGGGGCAGTGTTGGCGCGGATGGTTTCCTCGGCAGCCGGCGCAGGGGGCGACGGGGAGAGGGTATCTGGGTTGTCTCGGTTGGTCCTGTTGCAGCAGGAAACATCTGTCCTCGTTGAGGGCTGGTGGGCTGAGGTCGTCTGGGGCCTCAGTGCGGGAAAACGTGGAGTCGATCTTGGCGATGACTTCTCGCTTGTCGTGCTCCTTCAGCTCTTTGGCAGCAGCGTCGGCGACCTCTGCGGTTTGTGCCAGCTTGATTACTGCCTGGAGAGACGGCTCGTCTTCGGTGAGGAGCATGTTCCGGACCATGGCATTTCTTATGCCGAAAATTAAGGCATCAGTGAGGCGAGCTTCCGGGCTATCAAACTTGCATTTTGAAAGCACCGTTCGAAGACGCGAAGCGAACTGATTAATTGATTCTGATTCGAGCTGGGCCATTCTTGAAAACTGGTGCCGGAAAACGATGGCTGGTTTCGTAGGCTTGAAATGGCTCGCGAGCTTGGTTTGCAGGACGTCCCAAGCGACGGATTTGGCTGGGAGCGGATCGGTGAGAGTCTGGGCGAGATCGAATATTTCTGGGCCGCAGTAGTTCAGGAAGATTGCCCGCTTTCGTTCGGCGTCGGCGTCCCTTATTCCCGCGGCTTCGAGGAAGATCTCGAACTTGGCTATGTAGGCGTCCCAGGAGGATTTCTCCGGATCGAAGAACTCAGGAGCCCGGCCGATTTGAAGGTTGTTCATTTTGCACGCGTGGTTCTTCCGTCCGTCGTCGCCAGTGAAAAGTCCAGAGACAGGCTAAGTAAAGACGGTTCCTTTATTCAGCTCAAAAAGGAGAAGTGACAATCAGCGGAACACGTCTGCTCTACCTGGGGAGAAACCGCTCTTTTTATACATTTGCGGTTCCCGCCAAAAGAGAGCAGCCCGCGTCTGAGCCAATCAGGAGCGACTTCCTGTTTCCAGCTCAGACAGCGTTTTTAAAAGGAACAAACTATTTACAAGGATACAACAATGATGATGATGATGATGATGATGATGATGATGATAATAATAATAATTATTATTGTTGTTGTTGTTATTTATTAGATTTGTATGCCGTCCCTGTCCAAAGACTCAGGGCCAAAGTTCCCTCAGTGAGAAAAGAGACCACCCACAAGGTTTGTAGAGATAGACAGATAGATAGATAGATAGATAGATAGATAGATAGATAGATAGATAGATAGATAGATAGTGGATGGATGGATGGATGATAGGTAGATAGGTAGGTAGGTAGATAGGTAGATGATAGATAGATGATAGATAGATGATAGATAGATGATAGATAGATAGATAGATGATAGATAAATGATAGATAGATAGATAGATGATTGATGATAGATTGATAGATAGATAGATAATAATAATAATAATAGTAATAATAAATAATAATAACAACAAACAACAACAACAACAACAACAACAATAATTTATTAGATTTGTATGCCGCTCCTCTCCGAAGACTCGGAGATAGATAGATAGATAGATAGATAGATAGATAGATAGATAGATAGATAGATAGATAGATAGATAGATAGATAGATAGAATTCTTTATTGGCCAAGTGTGATTGGACACACAAGGAATTTGTCTTGGTGCCTGTGCTCTCAGTGTACATAAAAGAAAATATACATTTGTCAAGAATCATGGGGTACAACACTTAATGATTGTCATAGGGGTCGAATAAGCAACTAGGAAACAATGAAGAACTGCACCAATTCCACCGAAAAGCCTAATTGTAGTTTCCAATATAGTTGGAAGGGTTGAATCAGAAATAAATGGACTCTGCTCTTCAATATATTGGGAAGTCAAGGGGATCTGGAGCCGATTACAAAGGGACGCAAAGTGTGGAATGAGGAATTACAAGATGAAATGTAATAAAATGAGGAATTGCTTCAAAGCATAGCAGATTATTAGATCCTCCCTGCTTGGGGGGTGGGGGGTGTTCTTTGGCCAGAATGGGAGTGTTTGCTACAGGAAGCTGCTGTATGCACTCAGGTGGGCTTAAGAGAAAAGAGAGACCACAGTCATTCATATTCAGACAGACTCCACTGAGGATTTGGGGTGAGAATCCATTCAACTTTTTGTGCTCTTAGCTGATGTTTATTTTAAACAGGAAGTTCCTAATCCTTGTGGCTTTGAAGATGAGTTTCCTATCCCGTGGGTGGTACACACTGGAGGTTTTGCATTAAAAATCAGCCTGATGTGTTTTATTATTCTAGCGGGGACCTGTTCTTTCCCAACCAACCGTCTTCCCTCTGTCTGTTTCTCCTTTTGGCTTCCTACCCTAATCCTTTCCAAACCAGTTTGAATTGGGTCAAAATAAATACCGTAATGAGGCTTTCTTAGGGCAGATTAAGGATGTTTATGCCAGCGCTCATGCCCGCAGATGTTACTCTTCGCTGGTTCCATGCATATAATGAATGTGATTAGGCAGCAGACAATGTCTAGCTTAGGTTGCAAATGGTGTCACAGATGATGCCCTTCCCTGATGTTCTCTTTCTGCTTCATCTCCCCACGTTCTCCAACCTGTCCCCCTTCTAACTCCCTTCCCCGGAGTGGGTGAATGGCCAGCTTGCTTATACCTCTGGTGGGGGAGCCATGGCTGCTTTGCATTTAGCTCACTCCAACTGATGCAGGACTGATACCAGATGCCCATTTGCAGATGACACCTCCCAGCCCCCATGTTGGAAGAAACCTGATCGCTGAGCTGCCTCGCCTGGCTTGAGCAGAGGGGGAGGAGGAATCCACACCTGTTGCTGATGCCTTTGCCCTGGAGTGATA